>NC_088685.1:121469403-121772433 GCF_028017835.1 Emys orbicularis | reverse complement strand
TACCTAACCATAGGAAGGTTGGGAAACTGAGTTTGTGTCTACAATTTCTGAGTGTCTGGGAAGGCCTGGCTGATCTAAAACGATGAGTGCAGTATAGAGCTAAGAATGAAAAGAAGACCAGCAACATAGTGTAGGCAACACCTACCACAGGCCTCAACCTTGCAATGAGCACTGCATAGCCAGACCTCTGTGCTTACACAGAGCTCATTACAGGACCAGGGACATGTTTGTTCCAAGTATCAAGGAACTGTAAACTTTGATGAAAAATTAAGCATATTTTAGTTCTGTGAGTATATCAAAGCATTCTAAAACAAAGGGTTCATGCTCTTTTGTCTATTTGCTCCATTTTATCCATTGTATACCAATTAGTGCAACCCAAGATCCAGTGCAAAAAGGTTTAAAATAAAAGCTACAGAAGGTCAAGAGTATTTACAGCACTTTTCTAGAGAATAAATATGGACCACTAAATGCAGAAGTGGTTAGGATGCCAGTGGTTAGTTTTAAACTTTATTTCTGCTCTAAAAATGAAGCCCCATTTACAGCATAATGGAATTACAGACTTACTTTAATGATAACAGCATGAGTGGCGCCACTGTAATGAAAAATGGAAATTAATTTCCTAAGTATGATTTACAAAGTACAGTACTTCATGTCTCTACGAATTTTCAAACATGATGGTGCTCTAAAAATATCTGATCAAGCTAACTAACAGTGTTCAGTTAGTCATTGATCCTTTAATGTACTAGTGCACTTTGCCAAAATAAAATCAGTAAAGGTAATGTTTCAAGAGTCAGAAAAAGATTACAGGAGATGAAATATTAATCAACAATTCCAATCTGCTTCATACTTGGGATCTTAATGTTATTATTTTCTTCTCCCCTTTGTCTCCTCTCTGGAACAAACCTCCTTCCCTGCCAAAAAAAAAAAAAAAAGGTACCATGGAGCATGTAACAATTAGGCTTCATGTAAACTTGCCATGAAATTATACACGTTTTGAATATTGAGCTGTATAGAATACCAACTGTCAGATGTGAGCAAACCAAAGAAAACCTCAGTCTGAGATCAACTGAGTATTTAGCTTCAGCTCAGTTCTGTGATGATGAATGAAGCTGATCCACAGAAAACTGATATTAGTCCATGAGGATATTCTGTCATTACTCCATGGTAGTTTCAGGGGTGCTATCCAGAGTATATCACCTTACACATTTATTTTTTAACCATATACTGTTAGCTACCATATTGTACAGTACAGTTAGCTACTATTTAGCTCATTGATAGGGAGCCTAGTTACTATGGTGACAGGCAGATTAGAAGTGCAAAGATAGATTAAATGGGATGTTTTGGTATTTACAGGAGAGCCAAATTTTTCAGAGGACCAAGATATTACAGGGGGAGATTTTCAAAGGCACAAGGAATGCTTAGGCAATCAACTCCCATAGTCTGTCAATGGAAGTTGGTTATCTATCTCCCATTTATGCCTTTGAAATCTCCCTCTCTGAGTTGTGGATAGGTGCTAAATGAATAAATAATTTGGTCTTTTGGGGAGGCCTGAAAGCAACACCAAATATATTCAACCTGCATATATCAGGCTGTAAAGGTATTAGTCCTCTCCCCTACTCTTGGGAATGGTGGACTGACTATCTTTAGTGTGTTTCCTGAAAAATTTAACATGATCATTGCTTGATGTTTTCAGTTCTGATGTTCTAATTTTCTTGTTTACTTGATTCACTGTATTGTCCCATTAATGGGATTCTTTTAAGCAAATCCAATGTACAGAAAATAATTGCATTTTCTAAGGAGTCTAGACAATTCATAGACAGTAATTCACTCCAGTAATTGTCACACTTTCTTCTCTAGCTCAAAAGACACTGCCAACCTCACGCAGTTGGATATTAATTGCCCACCTTACCCCCTTTCCCTGGATGTCTCAAGCTGCTAATTAGCATTCCTGTTTTCCAAGGCATTGGCATAATGGCTAATGTCTTGTCAAAAACCCGCACAGAGACAGAGATGAGATTAAAACAGGAATAAAATTTGAGTGTTCTATATGAATCGCTGCCAGAACACCCTTTTCATGATGATGAAGTTCAAGGTTATACTCATTGCTTTTTCTTTCTCTCTCTTTTTTTTTGGGGGGGGGGGAGGGGCTATCGCTGGTGGGCTTGAGCCAATCCAATACTGCAGTACTTCCACCCTGCAGAAATTGTTGAGCTGTTAACACAATGAAAATCTGTGTATTTTTTAAAGATGATTTAACATGCAAATTGACATTTCAGTATGCAACTTGCTGCTCTTATAAACAGTATAAATAGGAAATAGTATAAATAGAAAATCAGAAGCACTTTATTCAGATCGCAGTATTAATTTATGTTACATGAATCATTTAATTAGAGATGCTTTTCCTCTATGTACCCACAGTGATAATTATCTTCCAGTATGAGCCTGAGAATCAAATACTTCTTCCAGGCCTTTTTTAATTGTAATATTAACCACAGTAATTAAGCTGCAAGAATGACCACAAGAAGGTCCTTTAGATAAAATGTTCACTGAAGCGGTTTAGGAGATTGGTCCCTTTCACATTATGCCAATTATTTTGATACTTTGGTATTTAAGTACATAATGCTCTGTATTAAGTGTGGATACTTCCTATTGATGAATGAATTGGCCCAGTTTCTTCTATCTTTGGGCTACTTTGCAACACATTGCCAGTGGTAAGTGGCCCCCAAACCAATTTAGCCAGCCATGGGAGGACCCCCCAGGTGGCATAGCAGCTCCTACATGTCCCATTCCAGCAACCAACATAGCAGTATATTAAAAGGTTGTGGGGACATCTCTTCTCTAAATGATGTTTTCCTGGTGCCATAACAGCCTTTTGGGGCCTTTGGTAGCCAGTGTAAGTTAGTGCACTGAGTCAGGATCACAGGATAGCTAATACAGCTTAAAACCATATTCGTTCAGCCCCTCTCCTGAGTTGTACTGTGTGCTCCTCAGATGAAGCCAACGATCTAGGTCACAATTTACTCAGAGCAAAGATATAGTTGTTGAGTGGCTAAAACCACATGCAACAGTTTCAATATGTGCCCCAGTATATTCAGTGCCTTCCAATGTTCCATCAACTGTAGACTTTAGCCACAAACTGACCAAATTTACTATTGAAGAGGTTTGAGTTCCCATTACATTTGTAAAATGTACAGTTAGTTATTTTGATGCCATCTCAGGATCAGTGTCTCTTCTTGACGAGGCCTCCTGTGTAGTCTGACCTTTAAGTAGTTTAAGCAAAAAGGCAAGGTGACCATTAATCCACCATTGTCTTTAACAATCTAGCTTTTAAAAATTCTTTTGGAAGGTTTGGGCTTACACTTGGGCCCCAAAGGAACCCAGATAAACCCAAATGTCTCAATCTCATTTACATTTTTCCATTTTTTTTTAAATTCAGGTTCAGATTACGAGTTCTTTAGGGAAGAGCCACATTTTCCTGTTTGTTTTGTAGTGTCTAGCAGAATGCAGCCCATGCCCTAATTGGAGCCTTTAGGGCTACCATAACACTAATGAATAAAAAATATGAAGCCATTTATGGAATGGAAATAATGCAAGATAGTTTTCTCATGCTATTTTCACAGTCCAGAGACTAAAAATGAAATGCAAATACTACAATCCAGACACATGCCCAATTCTTCAGCATTGTGAGAGATGTCAAGGACTTGTGTCTTTAAAACTGTGGCATTTGGTGCTTGCATTAAAAAAGAAAAATCCTTTCAATAGTTTTAAACCATTGTCACAGGGTACAATATATACTTCTTAAAGTCCTCCCTCTTCTGGCATTATAAGCAGGAAGATTCCTGTGTAATTGAATCTGGTCTCTTGCCTCCCAGATGGATACTCCTTGCTACTTTCTCTTTTTATATATGGCTGTAACAGGACGCGACTCACCGCTGCGGCGCCTCCTGGGAATTAGCTCTTTCACAGCCTTGGAGCGCCCTCTGCAGGCCCCTCTCTCACCTTGCCGGGCCCCCGAGTCCCTCCCAGACCCCGGTGCCCCTTTCCACTGGGGTTCTGCCCCTTGCAGTACCCCCACAGTCTCAGTGGGTCTCCCCTCCCCAGGAAACCCCCACCCCCTATCCCCACCTTGCCTCAGTCTTGGCTACTGCCAGTCCCCATCTAGCCCCCATTCACTGGGGCAGACTGCAGTATGATTGCCATTCATCACTGGCAAGGAGGGTTTGGGCCTGCTGCTTTTGCCTACCCATGGCCTGCCCTCTGCAACACCAGTACCTTTTGGCCTTGCACTAGGCCGGCAGCCGGGGAGGGGGGATTTCCAGGCCGGAGCTCCCCAGCTCCTCTTGCCTTCCCCCAGCCCTGCTCCACCTTAGGTACCCAGGTACACTCCCCAGCAGCCAGGTCCTTCTCCCTCTAAAGGCAGAGAGAGAGTCTCTGAGTGCCTGGCTCACAGCCCTTTTATAAGGGCCAGCTGTGTTCTGTTTGGGGCGTGGCCCCAGCTGAGGCTGCTTCCCCAATCACAGCCCTCTCCTGGGCTGTTCTAAGCCCTTTAAGGCGGGAGCGGGGCAACCACCCCGCTACAATGGCCTAGTTGGGTTTCAAGACCTAGCTGCACCTGCTCTACAGCCACTTAACCAAACCCTTGCAGACACGACAGGGAAAACTGAAATTTGGTCCTTGGCTCTACTTCGCCCAGCTACTAGTCCGGGGTCTCCTGGGACCCAAATGCATAGTATACTTTGTCACACGGATGCAGCTGTAGAATTCCAAGGAACCCTAACTCTACATGGCTCTGTCGCTGTAGATACGATGTGTATTTTATACTTCTACAGATAGCTCCAAAAAATATTTTTGGAGGGGTCGGGGGGCAGAGCAAATTTAGTGCTACACAAGTTAGTGCCAATGATAAAGTCATCTTTTTATCTACAGAACTGGTTAAACAAGGGAAGCAACAGTGCAATCTTCTCTGATACTGTCCTACCAATGTGTCTCAACCATGTTCTGAAATAGCTCTTCCATATCCCAGAAGTGGTTTGATACCTACTCATTCCTTGGTAGCAATACCAAGAATGCCAACAGGATTGCAAATTAATGCCATTTGTGAAGGTAGATTTTGTGATGAGTAATGTGAACAGTGATCCACTGGAAATGGGAGTGAAGTCACCAACTCATTTGACATAGACAACCAAGCCTTCATCACATAGTTATGACTTTTACTTTCTACCAAAGTGAGTTGGATTTGAACTGGTGAATGATGCTGTATTCCTTATCAATCTCTTGAGCCATCAAATCTCCTCACTTGTAATCAATTTTAACTTGAATGACCAGCGCTTAAACACTAGAGGTCTACCTTTCACTGCATGTCATTTTCACATACATAAAAAATAAAAATTCTCAGAAAGAGTTAGTAGGCTGGAATAACATCAGGTATACAACTTGTTCTCACTGTGTTTTTTTCAGCATACACATCTGTAGTGAATGTAAAGAATTTCCAACTCACTGCACAGTTAACCCAGACTCTTATCCAAATTTTAGTCTAGTCCCTCCTACCTTCCATACAGAAAAGCCTCTGACCAGGTTTGGAGATTCTTCAAGCCTGGGGTAGTTTACCCAGGTGGGTGGATAGGTTAGAGCCATGGCTCCCACTTTATCTTGAATTGGAACTCACCCTCTTTGCAGTGAGGATGCAGGCTAAATCACTCAAGTGCTAACAGTCCTCCAATGGCCTTCCCACAATTCTCACTGAAGGGCAGACAACTGCTCCCACAATCGATTGGGAAAGAATCCTCAAGCATCTCAGCACAAAGAACCATGGGATATGTCACCAGACACATATGGATAAGTGCACAAACCATGAGAACAAAGTAACACGCGTAGTAGGGAATCTGCCATGTGGGCTAGGCTAACACAGGTACCAATCACCTGTGCTAACTGTGTAGTGAAGACATACTCTAAGTATGTGTGATGTTGGTGGACAGAGTCCACACTGGACCATGTATAAAAGGCTTAATGAACTGTCCTGGAGACAGGGGAGGATACTGAAGCCATTTCCGTTCCATATCACTAGCCTGCAATATCTAGCATAGAGAAAATAAAAAGTGAGGAAGCTGACTTTAAACGGCTGCTGCCACCCTTAGAGATGGGTCTTGAGTCTGAGACAAAGAGAGGTCCTAGTGTGGGGGCCGAGCAGCCCTAAGGTAAAGAATCTAAATTTCATTTATTGAAATCTCAGATAATGTGAAGATTGGTTCTTCAAGTGGTTCTCCAAGACATCCAGATAATCTGTTTATCTGTACCGTGTAGAACTCCCTCCTGTTATCTGCTAACCTTGCCTGATGTCTTCTTTCCCTTTATCATATCACAGCTCTACTTATTATGGGTAGCTCTTACTTGTGCAATTAATTCTTAGTTATGCAAATAATCCGATTGAAACCTAATTAGGTCTACTTGGATGAGTAAAGCCTACTTATTCAAGTGAGGGTACAGGATCAGGTCCATAGCTCCTCCCGGCAGGGATTGTGTCTTCTATTTTTCTGTAGGGTACTGGGCACATTTAAGGCACCTGTGGTGGGGTCAGATCTCCCATCAGACCTTACTGCTGCCACAGTTTCCCCTTCTGGGAAATCAAATAACACCCATTCTTGGTGTCTGTTTATTAAAACAACAGTTCAAATGTCAACTGAAACCAACACAAGTCTTTCTATCATGCCACAATTTCTTCAGCCCCTTGCTGAATGAAGGCTTTGTTGCTTAGAATTTCATCAAGCCTCTTCTCTCTATGGCTCTTGCTCCCACTCCTCACAAATACTGTATAGGAAGTAGCTCCAGACAGACCATTTCCTCTGGCTGGTGTGGAAAGTCCTGTCCCATCCCTATCCTACTTACCCTCAGCATCTCCTGTAAATCTTTTTCCTTCCCCTCTCGGATACAGCAGGTTCCATCCTATGGGAAGTCCTGTCTCCAGGCTACTATTAGGTGATTCTGGTCACCTGACCTAACTGCTGATCCAAGCCTAAATCTATCACCTACAGACGGATAACCAGTGACAAGGGGGCTGAGCCCAATTCCCTTAAAGGGTCAGCCCACCCTGTGACGGCCACATATAAATAGTTATTTATTCTTTCAATTTCTTGCATGAAATCAGTCAAAGACACATTTTCCTTTGGGCCATGTTAAAATGCTTTTCAATTACACTGAAGCAAAATAACAAGGCAATTAGAACTATTAAACGTTTACAGAGCACTATGCCAAAATGAAATACATCCTCAGATCTTAAAGATACTACAGTAGAATCTCAGAGTTATTAACACCAGAGTTACGAACTGACCCGTCAACCAGGCACCTCATTTGGAACCAAAGTACACAATCAGACAGCAGCAGAGACAAATAAATAATAATAATAATAATAGCAAATACAGTACGGTACTGTGTTAAGTGTAAACTACTAAAAAATAAAAGGAAAGTTTAAAAAAAAGATATGACAAAGTAGGGAAACTGTTTCTGTGCTTGTTTCATTTAAATTAAGATGGTTAAAAGCAGCACTTTTCTTCTGCATAGTAAAGTTTCAAAGCTGTATTAAGTCAATGTTCAGTAGTAAACTTTTGAAAGAATAACCATAATGTTTTGTTCAGAGTTATGAACAACCTCCATTCCTGAGGTTCTACTGTATATCCAACGGGAAATAGGAAAGCCTTTGGGAAACGTATTTGCTAGCTCACTAAACACAAAAGTAATACTCCAGGACTTGGTGAGGGGTTTGCAATTTTCCCTCCTTATTTAAGAAAGGAACATGGGCAGGCCCAAGGAAGTACTGTATAAAGATCTAAAAAACTGATAGCAGTTGAGGAAGAGGTAGATATTTTAAATAGCAGTCAGGAACAAAATTACAAAACTTTTAGAAATATATAATTTAGCAAGGGACAAAAGAAATTTTAAAATGAGAAATATCCTGAAGATACTGGGTTCTATTCTTATCAGAATAGGTGCCTTCTGCAACATGAATGAAAATGTTAATCAGCTCTTGGCAGGTGCTATGTAACAGTATCCTGCCATCAACAGAGCAAGATTAAGGCAATCTGGGCCTCTAGGCACACCACAACATAGGTTCCTATGTAGCCTTCAATGACAGCAATTTATTTAAACGATTTTAACCCAAGTTAATTGATGGGACAATTTTCCCTAAGGTAGCAATGGGGCATCTAGCAACCTGAATCATATGCACTGTCAACTGTTGCGAAATCCTTGGGATTCCTCCTGTAGACCACATCCTATTGATACAACAATGCTAATTTAAGATATGAGTGAAATTATGGCCCAACTGACAATGGGTGTTTAGCTATTGACTACAATGGGGCCAGGATTTCATCCAGTATATCTAAGATGGTGCTAATATGGTGCCAATTGCTGTAACATGTAAGCACAGACAATCATGTCATATTCCAACTCCACAATGGCCTACTGAATAGCTGGAGACAAAATTAAAGTAAATTTATTTAATCTTCTAAAGAACTAAACTATAATTTAGGGAGAATAGGTTTATGTTTAAGGAAGAAGACTTGGAATCAGGAATCCAGTGCTTTACTCCTGGTTTTGCTAAACATCTCCAGTGTGACTTTGTGCAAGTTGTTTAATTTCTCTGTGCCTCAGTTTCCTCATCTGTAAATAAAGAAAATACCATACACAGAATTTGTGAAACTAATTTAATTAATATTTGAAGAGTGCCTTGACATTCTCAGATTCAAAGCTCTGGTTTATTTTAATTATTTCTATATTTGACAACTAACTGCAGAGTGTCAAGATAGGTGAGAATGTATCATTCTGTCTATGGTACAATTGGTAAATAATTATTCAATGAATGAGAGTCTTGTTCTACAATAGATATTGAAAAAACGCAGTGACCTGAGGATCTGTTCTTGACATGTGAATTACAATCACCAGATTTTTATTTCTGGATTTTTATAAGAAAGACATTGTTCTCACCAGTTTTTCCATTAAAACCCTGAGGGTGGTGTAGAAATCTTAATCATAGATTCTTACCCTTTTCTTCAATTCTTGCCCAACAGACCAAAAAGCTGTTTAAATGCATTTAACTATCATGCAGAGAATAGCAATACTTGGGATTTGAGAAAGATTATACCGCAGCTTGTTCATGTCTCTATCTGTCCACAAAGTTTTATTAGGGTGGGTGTACTGTAGTTTCAAAAATATTAAGAGACCAGGTGAAGACCCCTTCGAAGACTGCTTTTATAAAACCCAGCAAATGACAATCACATCAGTTTTACTCTAGCTTAACTGCTATATTCCCTCCCTTTCCAAAAATGTGTCTGGAACCCTCCTGGAAGTATTTATATAACCAACTTCTGTTGCTGAACTTGGCAGTTTGACCAATACTCAAATCATCCTTCTATATATTGGATTTTTAATATATATATATATTATATATATAGAAATCATATCCAATCCAATAGGCCCAGAACCACAAGCACAATTCTGTAGCTAATTTTGGCTGAAATTATTGTGGTTACACTCATAAATCAGTTATCTGTGTATGCAGCTAGCCAGTTAGATGAATTAGTATATATATTTACTAATTTTTGTATTTATTACTCATGGCTCAATGGACTTATACATTACCTTTTTCTCCTCTTAAGAGCTAGATTCCAATGTGTCTTAGGTCATGAGTGAAATGATTTTGGTGGCCTCAAACTAGTCTTCAGTGGAGATTTGCCAACCTTATCAAGCCACTATACGATCTTGCACAATTAGCAATCTCTGCTCAGAAGAGGCCAGGAATAGTAGGGGAATTGAAGGACAGAATTCAGATCCATTCACAGGGCTATGCTGGAAAGCTTGCACACTGTGCTTGGCTGTTCTCAATGCTGTCAGTCTGTTGCTGGCAGGAATACTAACATTCACCAAATTAAAAAAATTTTAAGCAATGTATTTACATAAACCTGTTCCTTTTGCATTTTGCTTGAAATTCTCTCTTTCTGCTTGTTTTCCCTTTTTCTAAGATAAAGACCAACGCATACCTTGAAAACAAAACATTTTGATTGCACCCTAATACATATTTCAAAATTCAGTAACATCTTTACCATAAAAAAAAATCACAAATAATAGTCTGTGTTTTTATATAGTGACTGACACAATAAGTTCTACTGATTTATATTCAATTGTATACATTTTTTAATGTAGCTTCTATACTGTGTGCTCACAATTACTATTGTGTAAAATTCTGGATATCCATGCTTTTGTGTACACACACATGCATACACGAACACACGCAAACGCATCTTTGTAACCAAATTTGATGGACCCAAACTGAATACCTCCAATTTTGCAGTTTGGTCATACAAATACAGTTGATCAGCTCAAATTCCAGTTTATTGGTTCTCAGGTTGTAGTCAGACTCAACTAGCAAATGTCACTAGAAAGTAATTTATTTTTATTTTTCAATTCTCCCAACACTGTATCCTTACTATTTGTGCATATAGGATTTTAACCCCTAATTTTATGAAGGTCTAGGTATCTGATATCTGAAGCATTAATAAAATCAGTGTTTCAGAAAAAACAGATGGGTTCTATATGAATTTTGGGAAAAGGGGACAAATTAATTTTGGATAAAAATTTTTGGATAAGCAAGGTTAAGAAAACTGATATTTACATGTATAGCCTAACAGTGAGAAGGGAGGAACAAAGAAAGGTGAATTGGGAAATGCAAGTCCCTTCTATAAGGGATACTTCTCTTCTTTTTATGTGAGTGTAATTTTTTTATTCATGGTTGATGGTGCAATATGAAGCCCAAGTAGCTAGTTTATAGTGAAGTGACACTACATCTTTCTGCCTAAATAGACATGGTTCTGGCAGATTTTGATTGGTATTGTTCAGGAGAACAAGCACCTTTACTTTGTAATCTCGAGAAATATAAATGTTATTCAGCAAAGAGACTAGATTTCATGGGTTTCATGCTCTGTTTTGTGGCCCTGTCAACAATTAACAGAGCTTAATCTTTCCTGAATCCTTTAAAGATAAAATTGGGGCTTTGCTCAAACTAGGATTAAACAGCACCATTACTCATTTCCTTTCTTTTTTCTTCCTAGTTCTGGGGAAAGTTTGAAAGAAGGTAATTTCTGATTTCACATCATTCAGGACAAGTACCTTGTAAACAGGGCCGGCTCTGGCTTTTTGGCCACCCCAAGCAAAAAAAAAACAAAAAAAAACCGGGGCGGCCAGAACGGCAAAGCAAAAAAAAAAAAACCCTGCGGCGTGGCCGGAGCGCGGGTGCAGGGGGACCGACTGGGGGGGGGAGGGGGAGGGAGCGGGCGGGAGAGAGAGAGAAGGGGGCGGCCAGGGCTACAGCAGGGGCGCTGCCACGCGGCCCCTCCCGCTGCGCCGCCTCCTGCCGCCTGCCGTGAGGGCTCCGCTCCGGTCGGCAGGGAGGGAAGGAAGAGGACTGCCCTGCAGGGTGCTCTGGTTCTCCGTGCCGCCGCCCCCTACAGGGCGGCCGGAGCGGAACAAGAACAAACAAAAAAAAAAAGCGGCCATGCCGCCCTAGGATTGGGCAGAATGCCGCCTCCAACAATCTGCCGCCCCAAGCACCAGCTTGCTCAGCTGGTGCCTGGAGCCGGCCCTGCTTGTAAAGAAAATCCAGGAGTGGTCAAAGGAGTATTTTATCATCAACTTTGTACCGCACAACATTTTGATTAAAAAAAAAAACTAGAACAATACGAAATTAACCGGCACACATTAAATTAATTAAAAACTGACTGATGGTCTCAAAAATGTAATTGTAAAAGAGGAATCATCATTGAGTGGGTGTGTTCCTAGGGATCGGTTGTTGGCCCTACACCACTGTTTTTCAACCTTTTTTCATTTGTGGATCTCTAAAAAGTTTCGAATGGAGTGCGGACCCCTTTGGAAATCTTACACATAGTCCACAGACAACAGGTTGAAAATCACTGCCCTACACTATTAGTGCCTTACGCTATTTAGCCTTTTTATCCATGATCTGGAAGAAAACATAAAATCGCCACTGGTAAAGTTTGCAGATACCGCAAAGAGTGAAGAAGTGGTAAATAATGAAGAGGACAGGTCACAGATACAGAACAATCTGGATCGTTTGGTAAACTGGACACAAACAAACAATATGTGTTTTAATACAGTGAAATGTAAAGTCATACATCTTGGAACAAAGAATATTTACAGGATGAGGAGCTCTATCCCAGGAAGCAGTGACTCTGAAAAAGATTTGAGGGTCATGGTGGATAATCAGCTGAATGTGAGCCTCCAGGAAAAAGCTTTGGCCAATAGGGCTTATGTGATCCTTGGATGTATAAATGGGAATATCAAGTAGGTATATGGAGATAATACTGCCTCTGTATTTGGCACTGGTGTGACCACTACTTGAAAACTGTATCCAATTCTGGTGTTCACAATTCAAGAAAGATGTTGGTAAATTGGAAACTGCTCAGAGAAGAGACACGAGAATTAATTATTAAAGAATTGAAAAACATGCCTAATAGTGAAAGACTCAAGGAACTCAATCTTTTTAGCTTAACAAAGAGAAGAGTAAGGGTGACTTGATTATAGTCTATAAGTACCTACATGGGGAAAAGATATTTGATAATAGAATGCTCTTCATTCTAGAAGACAAATGTATAACAAGATCTAATTGCTGGAAGTTGAAGCTAGACAAATTCAGACTGGCAATAAGGCCCAAATTTTTAACAGTGAGGATAATTAATCACTAGAACACTTTACCTAGGGTTGTGGTGGATTTTCCATCACTGGCAATTTTAAAATCAAGATTGAATGTTTTTCTAAAAGATATGTTCTAATTCAAACAGGAATTAATTCAAGAAAGGCTTCCGGCCTGTGTTATGCAGGAGGTCAGACCAGATGATCACCATTGTCCCTTCTGGACTTTGACTATGACTCAAAGAACATAAGAAGAAGAAGTCATTATCACTCCCAGTTCAATGATCCTTCTAGCAGATGCAACATCAATCAAGAATGAACTTTAATTAACAAAGAAAGAAAATGGAATAACAGAGGTTCTAATGGGAGATTGTTTGTAGGGCTTTTATTACTAGAAGAATGTCTCATTAAGGCAGAATTATTTTTAAGTGATGGGGTTTTAAGTAAAAAGCTTTATAAAAAGTATCTGGGAAAGAGAATTTGAACCAAAGAAATACATTTTTCTGTAAGAGAGATTAAATGTGCCCAAGACACAGCCTGGTAAAATTCATGTGGGGAAATAGCAGTAAGAATACCTGCTAATTCCTGATAGTATTTGGTGTCTTATTGTCTGTGTGTGAAGAGACATTCCCTCACACTGGGTGAGAGGAGGCTGGTGCTGCCCTGGAGGAGGAGAAGCTTAAAAGGGGAAACTTACCACAGGAAGGTCTTCCCCCTTCCCTCCCCAAGACTGACCATAAGAAAGGCAGTCCAACTGAGGAGGAGACAGCTGTGGGACCCACGGCTCCCAGAGCTTCCCTGGCCAGGGCCGGCTCCAGGGTTTTGGCCGCCCCAAGCAGCCAAACAAAAAAACACAAAACAAAACAAAAAAAGCCGCCATCGCGATCGCGATCTGTGGCGGCAATTCGGCGGGAGGTCTGCCGAATTGCTGCCGAACAGCTGGACGTGCCGCCCCTCTCCGAAGTGGCCGCCCCAAGCACCTGCTTGGTAAGCTGGTGCCTGGAGCCGGCCCTGTCCCTGGCTGTCAGAAAAGCAATATGCCTTAGGAAGAGGGGTAGAAGGTAAACTACATGAAGGGCAATAGACTTTGAGAGACTAAGCTGATAAAGCCAAACGTCCCAGGGCTGTCTGAGAGACTGGCCCTTGTTCCAGCCACCCCCCAAGTGTTGCCAACTGGGGTAGAAGAGAGGGTAAATGATGGACAGTGGGACCTCCGGGAAGGGAGGTGTAAGGAGCCCTGCCTCCCCACACTGTGTCAGAGTGTTCCCAGGTTTGGAGGACCTTCAAAGGTCTTGTAAATTTTCCATATCATAATTAACTGAAGTATATATGTGTAGGGAATTATCATAGCTTTCTAGTAGCTCTAGAGGGATAAAAAATATATTGATGGCTGGGGTTCTCCTGGAAGGCTGAGGTTTCAGGGTTTTGTTTGTTTGTATTTCCTCAAAGAAAAATTTTCCACTGGGTCAATGAGACCAAAGTTACCATTACTGGATTACTAGAATTGGAAAATGATATCAGCTTCTGTGAAAAATTTAATGTGGGTTCCCCAGCGATAGGAAGAAAAACAATTTTCTATAACCCAAAGGTATCTATCTAGAGACTTTTCCCTTAGAAAAGGAACTTGACATTCTGGAATTTGGGAGTGGTGTCTGCTGCTAGCATCTGAGTCACAGATGTTGTCTTGAGATAATATTGTGAATAGATACTTTACCTTAAATCTTTATGGAGTGAAAGACAGTCTCATATAGAAACATGGCACATTACAATTGTACCTCTTTCTAAGGCACAAATCCCCATATCATCTAGGCACTGTGACATGGTTTTAAAGGTAACCTACAAAGGATTTTCTGAAAATAAGGTCTGAATGTTTTTCTTTTTTCTTTTTCAAAACTGTTTGTTTTTCACAGGTTTTTTTTATATTAGCAATTGAGGTCCTGTCTACCTTGCAAGAGTTACAGCCTTTCCTAAATAAAAATCCCATCAGTAGCACTGGTGGGAACCCTAGTGTAGCTAAGTTTCCAATAGCTTCTGGCAGTATTTCCATTGCATTGTTTGGGCTCAGTAAATCCTGAAAGTGGCCCCAGTTAAATGCATTCTGTCAGTTACATTGTAGTAAAATGTCTTCTCTGTCCATAGTAAAAGGTATTTGTTATCAAATGCCTTGGTAAAAAATATTATTGTAAAATATGTAACTAAATACTTAATTCACCGCATACTCTGTATTGGAGACATTAGGGCTGATTCTCCATTGTCCTGCACCGTACGTAGTCGCACACCTGTGCAAAGTGGATGGGTTAGTTATTATGGCTTGCCACTGATCGCATCCAACCAGAAGATTTATAGGTTCTTATCCAATTCAGACTACAGGGTTCAAGAACTCAGAGAGTTCTATATCGGGAGAGGACTCTCGAGGTGCTTGGCATGAACACATCCACTGAGGACAATACCAAATTGATAAAAACTTTATTGAGATTAACAAAAGAATAATAAATGGTATGAACTTATAACTGCAAAACAGTAAAAGAATTCCAAAGCTCCTGGTGGTAACATTTCTATTCTAAGAACCTTAACCTAACATACTCACACGCTTCCTTGAGGACCCCGGTAACAGGAGGTGAAGGACCAGCTTTACTCCTGGAATGCCCGATAACATGATGGTGCTGGTTTCCCCAACAGTTAGGAATGTTGAGTAGTTATACTATATTGCACAAGCTGAGCTGATAGAGTGATAGAAGACAGAATAGATAGATAGATAAAAAGATAGTCTATAGAATATAGGAAAACTGGAAAAAGCACTCCAAGAAAAAGAAGCTTCAGGAGCTAGAAGAGCCTCCTGACTCTTCCTTACAAGGTATTTTATAGGATCGTGTCACTATGTAATTCAGGCCCAACCTACTATACCCAAATCTTATTTCCGTATCCTAAGAAATTTATGGGTACCCTTCTCCTATAGGTTAGTGGATTATGACACTTACTTTCTATTAATAAGGATTATCTCACTCCAAAACTGGTAATCTAGGCTCTCTTGGTGACCTCCAAGTTGTGGTGTACCCTGGGGTTACCAACCGGTTGTAGAGGCTGGATAAACCTGTTCAGTGATGTGGATAGCTCCTCCCTTTGGTTCCTCAAAGTTCAGGGACCATTCCTATCTGTGCCAAAGGTTACCAGCTTTTATGCTGACATATTCTTAACTGATTATACTTTTTGCTATATAGCGGATTTTACAGGCCGGTAGGCTTCTTGCATTTCAGCATTTCAGCAAAACTTATTATTAGGAAACACATGCCTCAACACATCCTAAATTCAAAGGAATTAATACTGATAACATATAAGAATGAAATGGATTAATTCAGAAAAAGAAACATATTATTTGATACGGCTGGATTAGTAGGATATAATAACTAGCAAAATAATCCTATGGGCTACAATGCAATATATCACCAAAACAAAATGGTGGCGTTTTATACTCTCTTTTTACAGGTGCAAATAACTTCACAAGGAACAAGGCAGTGGAGAGTGAAGCCCTATCTATAAAATGTATTCAACAGTATTAAAATCTGAGAATCCCAGCTGCATAAAAGCAGTAACATATTTCAAAATAGGTAATTTTAAAATGGTTCCCATTTTTAGCTTATTCAACAGAATCACTTAAAACTTTCCAAAACATTTTATTTGGACCACTTTAGTAACATATGTGAGTTTGGGGTGGGAACAATAGACATAAGGCCATCCACAAATAAAAATAAATATCTGTAACATACAACCAACAAAAAACAAACCCTAAACAGAAGGGAGAGAGCCAGAGTGTCCTTGATTTCCACTAGCAAATTTACTATTGATTTTTACATAGATGGTACTCAGATACTATGGCAATGTACAGCAGTATGTGTCACATAGATGGATTCATTCAGCAAAGCATTACACATATGCTTAGGTATATGCTTTATTCCCATTAACTTCAATGGGACTTCAGCACATTAATTTTGCTGACATGGGGTGTTACTACAACAGCTTGTCCATTTACAATGACTTGCATGTTTGGGATATATGGAAGTTGAGACCTGTGTGCGTGGTGGGGAAGTCTGAGAAATTTCCATTCTAAACTAGTCGTTCCCTAACTAATCATTCAATGGCTTCCCATCCCCTCAGGAAACGCAGTTTTCTCTCCTCTTCTGTATATTTTTTTTTTACTGAGTGTATTATGGCATTATTTACTTTGTTTTGCAGAGTAGAGACCTTGATGTGACTTTCCATCTGCCTGTCCTAAGTATTTTGAAAATAAACCATTGGTGGAGAAAACAAAAAACTGAGATGGGAGAGATCATATAGACTGAATGTTAATTAATTATGTGTTATCAAGCTATCTTAGGCCCTGATCCTACAACTTGATAATAGCAGGGTGGATCTGTGACTTTAGTGGGGCTCTATTTGGGTGTAGGAAGTCACATGCATGATATAATTTGCAAGACCAGTGTGAACTTGCTCTTCCAAAACACTACCAAAAAAGGACTGCTTGGATGCTAGGGATATAGCAAAAATGGAAAATCATAGAATCATAGGACTGGAAGGGACCTTGACAGGTCATCCAGTCCAGTCCCCTGCACTCATGGCAGGACTAAGTATTATCTAGACCACTGGTCACTAACCGGTAGATCGTGATTGACTGGTCGATCCTGGAGCCTCTGCCAGTCTATAGCAATCTCCGGCCGCTAAAAGTCTGGCGGCACAGCAGGTCTAAGGCAGGCTCCCTGCCTGCCCTGGCCCCACGCCACTCCCAGAAGCGGCTGGCATGTCTCTGTGGCCATGTCTCAGTCCGCGCACTGCTGCTGCCCCTCCCACTGGCGCCGACTTCGCAGCTCCCATTGACTGGGAACTGCAGCCAATGGGAGGTGTGGGGGTGGCAGCGGGTCTCTGTGTGCTACCCATGTCTAAAAAAGGTCTAAAAAAAGCAGATAAAGCACAGTATCTGCTAAAGGAAAAGGCATCTATCACATGTTGAAGAGTGACAGAAATAGTACAGTTTAGGAATATAAGAGAGAGAGAGAGAGAGAGAAAGAGATATTAAATGAGTCCTTGAAACAGTCAGCAAAAGCTCTCAGTACCCTAGTTTCCCCATCTGTACCATGGGGATAACAATACTGACCTGCGTTGTAATGCGCTTTGAGATCTACTGATGAAAAGCACTAAAAAAGTTAGGTATTATTTGCCGTGTTGTAGCTGTGTTGGTCCCAGAATATTAGAGAGGCAAGGTGTCTCTCAGATATTATTACTAATGAGCATATTTACATTGAGCTTTACAAAACATAGAATAAAACATATTTTTCCTTTATTGAAAAGTGTATCTTGCAGCAACGGAAAATACACTATAGTATTACTATTGTAAAATTATGTGTCTGGCCGAGGACCAGGACCCCATTGTGCTAGGCCCTATACAAACACAGAACAAAAAGACTGTAGGGAGCCAGGGTGGCTGCCCTCCGAACCTGAGGGTAAAGGGCCTTTCTCTCAGCCTGAGTGGGCGGGGCCAGCCCAAGCTTGCTCCACCCCCCGGAAGGGGAGGTGTGGAACAGGAAGTATAAAGGGCGGGGCCCTTAGCTCAATTAGAGGAGCACCAGGGATGGAGGTAGATGCAGACCGCGGGCTGCTCCCTTCAGACCCTGCTGCCACGCCAGGGGAGGCCCTGGACCGGTGGAAACCTCACCTGGAGGACGGACTGGGGCTGCCAGGACTGCCTGCTGCCGAGGAACTGGAGGAGCCGGAGGGGGAGCTGGAGCTGCCAGCAGCCAAGGACCGGGAGGAGCTGGAGGAGCCTGAGCCTGAGGGGGAGCTGGAGCTGCCAACACAGCGGACTACCCCGACGCACTGGCGGGACCAGAGGGATTTGGATGAGCAATCGGGTAGGAAGTAGCCCAGGGACAGAGCTGCACAGTGGTGAGTCTGTATTGCGGTAGGACCCCGCTGATCCAGTGGCGGTCCTGCCACTGTCAGGGCCCTGGGCTGGAATGCAGTGGTGTAGGGTGGGCCTGTGTTCCCCTACCCGGCCGAGCCACGCCGGGACCCGTGCCGGCGCTCCCCTGCCTGAGGGGCGCGCTATTGCCCTTTGCCGGCGCTCCCCTGCCTGAGGGGCGCGCTATTGCCCTTTGCTGGCGCTCCCCTGCCTGAGGGGTGCGCTACAGACTCTGGCCGGCGGCCTTCCCGCTGCTAATTCCCCGCTGGCGGAGGCGTGACCCAGGCCGGCCAGTGACGTCGTAGCTCCCCACCGCCCCCTAGCGGGTAGGTGGACCGACACCGATCACAAGGACGTTTCCTGTCCCAAATAGTTTATATTACTGCAGAATACTTTAGTATTTTTAAGAAACAAAGGCTGCCCCAAGAAACGGACAGTCTATAATACACATGTAGTGTTAAGCCACACACCACCAATCTTCATGGGATTCCAGCTGCTCTCACAGCTCGTCCCTTCTTTTACAAAAGAAAAAATATATTTTATTGTCACCTGTTCTAGCCCAAACAGCTTGCCCCCTATAGGGACCTCATGGTCAAGGAGCCACCAGATGTGACCTGTGGATCTATATGTCCCTAGGGCCAACTCTGAACACATCAAAAGTGGGAGGCCCTCTGAACCCTAAGTTAATGCCAAGTCCGGGGTCTCTCTGGAAGGTGCCGATCTGCTTCCACAGCTCCCCTCAGTGGGTGGGAGGGAGCACTCCCTCAACATAAGTGTGTGTGTGTGTCATTTTACAGAGTAGCAGCCGTGTTAGTCTGTATCCCTCATTTTAAACAGCTTTCACTCTCTTTATGCACACGGTGGATTAGCCTGCCTATGTCAGCAAGACATTTACAGGCCCCCTCAGCCGCTGTTTTTAAGTCGCCCCTTCAGGCTGATTGTCTCAATACTTTCTGTCACACACCAGCCCCATAAACTGTCCTGCCAAGCCCAGCTCCCTTGCAGCTTGGGGGGGGGGGGGGGGCATCATTTTAAGGCAGTTTTGACTCCTTGGAGGGGAGGTGTATCAAGGGGGAGGGGAGACGAGGCAGGGCAGGGCACACCCCCCCCCCCTTAGCTGACGCTAGAAGAGACTGGCGCTGCCCCGCCGCAGACGGGTCTGGGCGGCTTGGGGAAGCCTTGCCGTGGCGGTGTGAGCAGTACGAGGGACTCTGAGCCGAGCGCTGCCGGGTGCACAGGCGGGGGCTGGGCTAGCGCGTCCCTGCCCAGCTCGGTTTCCATCCGGGTTGCAGGGAGGAGCCTGGCTCGCAGACCCGAGCATGGTGCCGGCTGCTGGCGCGGGGAACCCCGAGGGCACCGCGGCTCCCGCTGAGGGGAACCGCAGGCTGGGAGCGCCCGTGGCACGGGCGGGCCGTCACCCTGCAGCAGCCCAGGACAAGTTCTTCTTCATCAAAGGTGCAGAGAGCCGGGGGGGTAAAGGCCCTATAGCGGGGAGGGGGCGGACACGCTGCTGCTCTGCCCAGTCTCCACAAGGGGTGAAGATTCCCCCTTCTCCTGATCACAGCAATAGTGTGAGAAAGCCCCTTGTCTCCAGGGCAGACAGGCTGTGTCCCAGGATGGGCAGTGGGGCTGGCTGGGGTGCTACTGGCCACAGCCTTGGCTGTAACAGGAAGGTCCCAAGGATGCTGCTTCTTCACCCCTCCCCTGCCCTCCCCAGCTGAGCTGAGTGCCCCACTCCTTGCCCTTCGCCTCCTTGGGGGAGTTATGGGTTGCCGGAGGGGCTATTGCTGCTCTAGCAGGTGCCGTGGCTTCAGCCACATCTTGGTACTGACAGCCTCTGTCCACCCACCCCCATCTCTGAAGGGTGGTTCCCCCTGCACTACTGCTGTTGCCTCAGCCCTAGCCCCCCGTTCCAGCCCCAAAGGAAGCAAGGGGACCATCCCTTTGGGTGGAACCTGCTTCTCCTGCAGCTTGCTCAGAAGGCAGCAAGAGAGTGCAAGCTGGTTTGGAAATGCTTCTGAAGCTACTGCACTTGTCACAAAGCCACCACTCTGTATCTGACCTCTCACGCCTCCTCAGAGGAAACCTGCACAACAGCTTCAAAAGATGAGCCTGGGAGCTTAAATTCACACCTTTGCTAGACACTACAAAATATAGACTTGTTGGCCGCTCAAGGGGCTCGAGGGGACATCAAAGGTCCGTGGTCCGGTGTGCTTAGCACCAATAAAGACACTGAGGGGAGAAAGCAAGCCAAGTTTATTTCAGAGCTCTGAAATGGCACTAGGAGACCAGCATGTCTCAAATCCAGTGCAACAAATACAAATAACTTTTACCTTTTATACCCCAAACTGTTTCTGTGTAAGCCTTTGTCTGGCTATTCCCCCACCCCTCCCTTCCAGACAACTGTTACAATAAGCTTGTGAGAAAACTTTCCCAGTCTCTGCGACCTTGAATTAGACATCTGCAAACTAACTACCCCTGCTCCTTATCTCTATTATTTCTGCTAGTGTGAGTGAAACTGCAGCCATCTGCTAGAAACGCTGACCAATACATTTCTGCTTCAGCCTACTTCAGAGCATGTAAAGCAGTAAACACAGAAGTAGGTGAGAGTTCACAAGATGGAGTTTGGGGGTTCAGATAGGCCCAGAGCAAGAGAGTTTCATCGACACTTTGGTCTTCCGCTCTCCCGAGTTACCTGGTAGCTATGCCTAGTGGACCCCAACAGACTGAACAGACACACTGGATTTATGGCTCATTATAACAACAATCTGTAACCCTCGTAACCAGCCTACGAAGTGGAGAGTTGTTAATGGGCCACTTCACCTTGAATGGTCCTTTGAAATATGTGTTAACTATTTATGCTAATCAATCTGTTCCATCTTATGTTTATCAATGAAATTTGAGTACATTTCCCAGACCTGAAGAAGAACTCTGTGTAGCTCAAAAGCTTGTGTCTCTCACCAACACAGGTTGGTTCAATAAAAGATATTACCTCACCCACCCTGTTTCTGTGAAGCAACTGAAAGTTCCACTTCCCCTTCTCCCCAAGACCCACAGATACCCCTCAGCTACCACCATGGGTATAGAAATGGTGCTCCAGGCCACAACAGGGACAAAGCTGGAGAACAGCTGCTGAATGTGTCTTCAAATATGGGCAGATTTCCAACTGGTAATTTGAACTGATGAATGCTGCAAGAAGCAGAGTTAAGTCTCCCCCTTGAAGAAAGGGTGCAGCCATGGGATAAATAGCTCTTGAGATACCCATGCTGCTGTGGGGAGATATTATTCAGAGAGCGCTGTAAAGGAGAAGGACCTTACCTGGGAAAGCCAGGAGTCTGCTTGGTTTTATCTGACTTTCCTATAGATGAATGCAGTGTAGTTGTAGTTGTGTCAATCCCAGAATATTAGAGACAAGGTGGGTGAGGTAATATCTTTTATTGGACTAACTTCTGGTGGTGAAAGAGACAAGCTTTTGAACCACACAGACCTGACCAGAAGAAGAGTTCTGAGTGGCTTGAAAGCTTCTCTCTCTCAACAACAGAAGTTGCCTCACCCACCTTTCCTATAGATGATCAGTCTCTACATGGATTTACTGGCCATGTGTCCTTTCTCTTCACCAGGAGTGTGAAGTAGCAAATCAGAGTTTTAACTTGTTGATATAAACTAATAATTGATTTTTAAAGTATTATATTACAAAACATTCCTTGTCATTCACTAGATTAGAAAATGAGCAGTTTGACAGCTATTCCTTTCCCTTAGGCAGCTGCTAATAGATCTGCACTTCTGTTTTTTTTTTTTTTTTAAATGCTTGAACATTATGTTTTTTCTAGGAAAGAAATTCATTATTTTAATTTCTTAAATGTTGTTGGCAGGTGGAATTTTTCTAGGTACTGTTGCTACTGCAGGAATGATAGCTGGTTTTGGTACAACACTTGCTATGGCTAAAAAGAAAAACCCCAACTGGTTCAATAAGGTTTGTTTCTTTTAAAGTACTATACAACCAGGCAAAAGTAAAAATAAAATCTTTGCTTCATAGTGTATTATTGCATGCTCGTTTTGGCTATACTAATTGTTAAAGGTATAGTAGTTTTATAACCAGGAGGCCTGATTTTGCATCAATGAAGTCAATGAGAGCAGGAGTTAATTCTAAGTTAGGTGTGTGTTCCTTACTGCTCTAGTGGCAGATCTGGGCTGGTTATAATAAAACCTATAAAAAGTTTATTCAGTCTGCTGTGATCATATTACTATAATCCAATGAAAAATATTAAATACATGTGTCACAGTTCAGGGTGACTACACCTGTATCCCCCCCTCTATGGTCCATCGAGGGCACATATGCTAGGCTTCTGGCTCTCCAGCCATTGTCTCTCTTGGGTGGAGACATGCGTCTCTCACTTTTCTGACCGAGATATTTCCAGGCTGCACAGCTCCGTAATTATACTATAAATTCACCAGCAAAGTCAGACTGCCTAAGCAGACCTGTTTGTTTTCTCTTCAGAGGCTAATAACAGTGTTACTGCCAACAGTTGAGCTACCTCACAGCACTTTCTGTGCAAACTTATTTATTCTTAGGATAAAAGCATTACAGAGAACATATTAAAAACAATAAAAGAACCTACATGCACGCTAATAAGCTTACCAGAGATCATCCCAACTCCAACATGGGTTCTGATAGGTGATTAGTCCTTCAGACCCCACAAAGGATTCTTGTCTATGGTCACAAGTTTATAACAGCCTCAGCACAGAACTAGCACACTCATGAAAAGTATACAAGGTATACATTAGTCAGTATCCTAGAAAAGTTGCATACAGTCCTACAACTACACAAACAATTCTATTTTTAATACAATGGATCTTTAAACTTAAATCTTACTGAATTAAGTTAAATCTTATTATCTGGGATATTGCAGGAAATTGCCCTCTGTCACAAAATGATTGAAACACAAAGCTGTTAAACAATAAATTTGCCGTTTAAAGCCCTGATTCTGCAAACATACATATACTTTACTCATGTGAGTGGTCCCATTGACAAGTTCAAAGTTAAGCACACACATTTGCAAGATTACAACCTATATGATTAAATGAATATCATGTAGATAAATACACTGTCACAGAAAAACCTAGTGTGTGAATGATCACTGTTATAAATAAATATGCAGAAAGCTGTTTTAGTAAGATTATACAGAGAAAAACATGGACATTCAAACTTAAACTCCATCTTTAACTTGTCCCATGCCACCTAGGTATATTAACACATGGTACATGTACTGGTCTGTGACTCACATGTATGTAACACTTGCAATAAGATAAATAAAAAATAGTGTTAGATCATTCAAAAAGTTTCTAAAAGGTATTCAAGTTGAGGACATTTAGTATGTAGCATTAATGTAAGTAGGGAATTTTAAAATAAAGATTATGTAAATACATAATATTGACCTAGTAGAACACCTGTGCCATAAACATTTAGACCTAGAAACCTATAAATATTTTGCATTTTTAACTGCAAGGACAAACCTATGATGGGACAGTATGTGCAAATATATCTAATCTTGGAACAGAACACAACTATTCAAGAAGAGTTTTTCCTTAATCAGTTTTTCATTGAATGAGCATTTGTAAAATAAACACTTAAAATTGATCAAACACTAAACCTACTATAATATCTATTGCACCTAAGAGAGGCCTCATCCTCTAAATCCTTTTGATCTGACATACAAAATCATATCATTTTATTCATTGTACTTTCCATTAAGTTTATAACAGCGTTTATTCTGAACCCTCAAAATCTCTTCTTTTGGAGGAGGGAATATCTGAGATCCATCCTTCATCTTGCAAAACCCTACTTTAGGCTGAGACATATCACTCTGTGGCTGTTCCATACTGATCCCATGTCGCCTCTAATACTAGAATATCTAGCAAAAAATGCAAAAGCCCTCTAATTTCAGGTAGGTGAACAGTAAGATGAAGCATACACATTTTTTTCTGTGAGTAATGTAATAATTCTTCTAAAGACAAACTAATAGAAAATAAATTATCAAAATCTAGATAATTTTAAATTAAGAAAATAAACAGCAGGGTACTTTTAGTAGCAGAAAACCAACAGGGATCAGTTTTTTAACATCCCATCCTCTCCAACAGTGAAAAACATTTTTACAGTTTAGTACAGTGGTGGGCAACCTGCGGCCCATGGGCCGCACGTGGCTCGTCAGGGTAATCCACTGGTGGGCTGCGAGACAGTTGTTTACATTGACCACCCGCAGGCACGGCCGCCCGCAGATCCCAGTGGCCACAGTTCGCCGTTTCTGGCCAATGGGAGCAGTGGGAAGTGGCGGCCAGCACATCCCTGCAGCCTGTGCCACTTCCCACCGCTCCCATTGGCCGGGAACAGCAAACCGCGGCCACTGGGAGGTGCGGGCGGCCATGCCTGCGGACGGTCAACATCAGCGAAATGTCTCGCAGCCTGCCAGTGGATTACCCTGACGGGGGCTGCATGTGGCCCACAGGTCACAGGTTGCCCATCACTGGTTTAGCACAATTATTATTCTGTTCAGAAGAGTCTTGTGTTACTAGAATACTGGAAAAGGTGTGATGTAGGTGAGGATTAAGGTACACTGGGTGAGATTTTTTGGAAAAACTTGCAGAGTGCCTTCCTGCCTTATACCTGGCTTTAGCAAGTGCTAAAAGATTTTGATGAATATTAAATTTCACTGGATTTAAAAATAAACAAGTCAGTCTAGTTGTAGAATGTATTTATACGTTATTTTGTGGCAATATTGTATTTTCTATGGCCTATTTAGATTTGAAAATATACAAAGAATTATTTAGTCTAACAATGCCCAGATTTTTTAACCTTCAGAGCTGTCTGCAAAACTCATTTTTCTCTTCAGCTTTTGGAGAGAGGAGGGTTTGAGGGATATAAAGTTATAGTATCAGTTATTATGTTTTGTTTTGTTCTACTTAGAGTGTGTGAGTATAGTGTCATTGGCTTTTTTACGTGTAATTATTTGTAATTAATGTTGAGACATTCAAGTTTTGCAAGATATGTAGAAACTAAGACAGTTGTCTCATTTTAAATATATTAAGAAGTAGGCACACTGTATAATAATATAATTCCACAAATTATATAAATCCTGTTACAAATAGCACAGTTGGTTTCATTCTGACTGGCTATTATTTTTTTACCATCTTGCAATGATGTTTTAAAACAACTTTTTCCTGGACATTACGTTAACACCATTTCAGATCTGTATGCTCTTCACTGGCTAACCTGCCTTACTACTCAATATGAAATTAATCTAGAGGACATTAAGATGACACGGAAGATTGGACGAGGCACCAAATGAAGTGAAGGATTTTCCTTTTTGGTTGAAACCTATATTTGCTGCTAGCCCTGCAACTGAATTAAAACAGTTTATCAGCAAACATCAGTGTCTACCAAGAACTAGAACTTTAGAGAGCATAAAAAGGAAATGCTGCTTTTTGTCATGCTGACTGTGAGGATAGCTGGTGAACAGTTTCACAAGACTGAGGCTAGACTTTGAAAATGGTATAACTGTCAACAAAAGAATGGTTGAGGACTAGTCACCAGAACAGAAAAGTAGCTCTGTAGTAGCATTATTAATTTCATTTAGAATTGTATATTTTAGAGCACTGAACATTATCATTTGTAATAATACAACTTTTAAATGATATTGTACAAAAATAGAAGCATAACCATGAATAACTAGCTTTAAAGTTAAATGCAGTCATCATAGATGTAAAATGCATAGTTAAAATGAATAATGTTTTTATGCTTACAAAAGTGAGAGACTAACAGCAGGTGGTAAGAGCCAGGCATGATGCAGGAAAGGACTGCTGTAAATAAGTACGTAAGTAAAATCCGTTTATTCATGTCTGACTATTGGTGAAACCATAGCAGAATTTTCAGAAGCCTTCTCAATCCATCACTAGCTTTGAGCACTCAGCAGCTGACCTCCCAGTGATCTGCTGGACACCATCTATCCATCTCCTCGCTGGTCATGCCCTACTACGATGACCTGCCGCCATTCCTTACATGATGACTAGGGCCCTACC
This sequence comes from Emys orbicularis, assembly GCF_028017835.1. Lineage (NCBI taxonomy): Eukaryota > Metazoa > Chordata > Testudines > Emydidae > Emys > Emys orbicularis. The sequence continues at coordinate 121,745,717 of NC_088685.1, read as the reverse complement.
AAATTCATGGCCATGAAAAACATGTCACAGACCATGAAATCTGGTCTTCCACCGTGAAATCAGGTCTTTTGTGTGCTTTTACCCTATACTATACAGATTTCACGGGGGAGACCAGCATTTCTCAAACTGGGGATTCTGACCCAAAAGGAGTTGCAGGGGGGGGTGTCACAAGATTATTTTAGGGGGGTCATGGTAATACCAGCTTAGTTCTGCGCTGACTTCAGAGCTGGGTGGCCGGAGAGCGGCAGCTGGTGGCTGGAGAGTGGTGGCTAGTGGCCTGGGGCCCAGCTCTGAAGGCAGCGCCCCGCCAGCAGCAGCGCAGAAGTAAGGATGGCAACACCATACCATGCCATCCTTATCTCTGCGCTGCTGCTGGCGGCGGCTCTGCCTTCAGAGATGGGGTCCTGGCCAGCAGCCGCCGCTCTCCAGCTGTTCAGCTATGAAGGCAGCACTGCCGCCAGCAGCAGTGCAGAAGTAAGAGTAGTAGTACTGCAACGGGGGAGGGATAGCTCAGTGGTTTGAGCGTTGGCCTGCTAAACCCAGGGTTGTGAGTTCAATCCTTGAAGGGGCCACTTAGGGATCTGGGGCAAAATCAGTACTTGGTCCTGCTAGTGAAGGCAGGGGGCTGGACTCGATGACCTTTCAAGGTCCCTTCCAGTTCTAGGAGATGGGATATCTCCATTAATTTATTTATTTTATTTATTTAACCTCCCCTACAATATCTTTACAACCCCTCCCCCCCAACTCTTTTTTGGGGCAGGACCCCTATAGTTACAACACTGAAATTTCAGATTTAAATAGCTGAAATCATGAAATTTGACCAAAATGGACTGTGAATTTGTAGGACCCTAATGATGACCTTCTTGAGGTTATTTCCATCTTTATGCCTGACGTGACCACAGTACACAAGTTTGCACCTTTTGATTAGGAAAGTACAAGGCAAGGCACCAATCCTGCAGATACTTATGTAAATGCTTAGTGTAAGCAGGGGAATGGTCCCGCTATTGTGGGGAACTTTCCTGGCTTCTGCACTACCCCGGTGAAGTGGGCTAGCGAAAGGATCCGAGTCCTCGCTCCCACTCCCTTTACCCAGAGGCCTCCCTGCCCTTGAGGGCTCCCCTTCCACTCTCCTGTCTGGCAGAGTCCTCGTAACCCCAACAAGGCTGGGCCCAGGATTCCTGGGGGGCTTGACCCCCAACCCTGCTGTGGTCACCTAGGACAGGGGCTAGGTGATCTTTTAGCAATGAGATCTTTTCTCACAGCTGTTTGGCACATGTTTGAGTTAAATAGGTATTAATGAAAACAAACAAAAACCTAGAATTTCTAAAGTTTGTGACTAAAACTCCCTCTCTCAACTGCTCAAGGTTTATTTTACTGGTAATTATGAAGACATCATCCTAGTTCATCATATCATCCATCACCATCAAGAGATTTATAAAGCATTCCAGGAAAAACAGGATAGATAAGACAGGAATTTGTAACAAACTTTTTTAGGGAAAAAAATAAAACCATCACATACTTTCAGGTCTTCTGTATATATCATACAAGATCAGAAACCTAATCTTTTTCCATGGCAGGTCACCTTTTAAAAGCAAAAATCCAAGAGCTATAAATGCTTTAAACAAGTTTGGAAATCAAGCTAATCCCGATACTTAGTTTTAACTACATATTTCTCTTTGCTATTAGAATATCTGAAAAAAACTGTTCTTTAAATTCTCTTGCAAATGAATTTTCTCTGTCAGGATTTCATATTTTTGATTAAATAATTTTGCAAATGAACCTATTTTTTTGCATGTTTACACTTCTAATGACTATTTGTTACCTTTGTACAGAAGTTTCATGCTCTTTAAAAATAAAATGGCAATTTTTGTTATACTCCCAGAATTTTACCTACCAGCATACTGTTTCCATGGAGAAGGCCTCACCTTGAGGATTCATTCCTTCTGTTTTTAATCAGTTCTTCCAGAATTCTGAGTACAAAACAAAATTACTGTTAAACAATTTTAAATAGTGTGTGCAGATACTGGTTTACTTTATTGTGCAGGTTTGAATCTTAATATTTCTAGAATAGTTTTCTTTAATCTAAGGGCTAATTTACATACAGCAATATGTTCTTTGTCTTCTGTCCTGCAAGCACTTATGTATGTGCTTAACAGTCCCATTGGGTTCAGAGGAAAAACTCATGTGTATACATTTAAGCACATAAAAGTGTTTCTAGAATCGGGGCCTGAATGGGAGCATTTTCAGGGTAGTAAACTTTGGCACTTACCAAGGTTTATCATGACCTTTTTATGTGGTCTGACCAAGAATTTTGCCTCATATTATAGTTAGCATACTAAAGTTTTTTAGGGTCCAATCCTGCAGTCCTTACCTGAACCTGAGTAGTTCCAATGAAGTCAGTCTGAGTTTTACTTTTTCCCAGGGGTGCTCCACCTTGCCCCCAAGGCCCCGCCCTCTTCCCGCCCAACTCCGCCGCCTCCCCCGAGGCCCCACCCTCATTCTGCCTCTTCCCGCCCCTGCTCTGCTCCCTCCCTGAGGCCCCTGCCTGATGCTGGCTGCTCTACGCCCTCCCCCAAGTCCCTCCATGAGCCGCCAAAGAGCTGTGGCTAGTGGGTGCTGAGCACCCACTATTTTTTTCTATGGGTGCTCCAGCCCCATAGCACCCAGGGAGTTGGTGCCTATGGTTACCACATTGCAGTGGTATCTGGTTTACTGCAGTTACATTCTGTAGGTTACACGTATTCTACAGGAATTAAGTACACTTAATCAGATATCACAGTGTGATAACTGTAGGTAAATGTTGACTGTTCAGTGTAAACCGTACTATGTACTCCTATATTAGTAATAATACATTAATATTAGGACAGCACCCAAAGGCCTCAAATCACAACTGGGAACCTGTTTGGCTCAGCATGAAATGATTTTTCCAAAGAAAGATTTCTGTGTTATTAGGTTTGTCAACCCTGATGTATGGGAATTTTGACAAATGGTTAAAATGACTCAGCATGACCAGTACGGAGGCTGAACAGGATTCTACATTTCCCTGTCAATGGATTCTTTGGAGAAATGAGATCCAAGCAGTGCCAGACAACATTAGTTGTTCGTTTTTTTTGTTTTTGTTTTTTAAAAGCCCATTTTCAGAACTCCTTCAAGTTATGCTCCTCTCCCCCCATCCTCACATTAGTCCCACTCTTTCTGAGGTACCTGCTCCACATGGGGCTGAAGGTCATCAGGGCCCTGCTGTTTCTCCAGCTTTCTCTGCTGTTCCCCAGGGGGCCAGCGTAGAGGTCTGCAGATATCCTGTGCTAGAGGGTATCAAGTCCAGAGATGAGTATTAGAGCATTATTACACTCTGACTCCTAGTGATCTGGGGCTGTGAAGGTGTTTCTGGGCCCTTCTGTTTTTCCTGATTTCTACTCAGTTACTGCATCTTCTGCCCCCAACCAGTCAATCAGTCATCCCCGCATGGCAGCTGACATTAGGGTTCTTGAGATAGCAAGTGTGCTACCCACATGTGCTATTGACAACTGCTAGGACTGTCAATAGCACATGTCTCCTTCCTGGAGGATTAAGAGCAACTAATCCTGAGGAATTTTGTGGAGGGTTTCACCCCAGCTCTGTGGGAATTTGGGGGGACAGGAAGGGATTCAACTAACCCCCTTGCTCTACCCTCTGGTGCTCCTGTCAAATGCTGTTGAGTCTTTAGTTCAATAGTAGAGTTTGCTAAAGAGACAAATGCCTAGAGCTAATTTTTTTTCTTAGCTTAGATATTTTAAAATCCTTGTGTTACTGAATCTTGACCTTTTTATTCTTGATTCTAGGGTATTACTGCCACAGCTGCATTACCAGAGAATGGTTCATCGCTGGCCTTACGAGCCTTGGGGTGGGGTTCGCTGTATGCCTGGTGTGGAGTTGGGCTGATCAGTTTTGCCATCTGGAAGGCTTTGGGAGTTCACAGTGTGAGTACCACACATCATTTCCTCACAGATTGTGATCTAGGTGTGGAATGTCTTTCGTGGGTCCTCCACACCACTTGAGCCCTACAGAGTGCCATGCTAAGGGAGAATGGCTGCTCAGCCTCTGTGCACCAGAAAGCGGGGGCTTCATACTAGCCACAAATAGGCTGTTTTGGAAGGGGCTGTTGTGGGTGATGTGGGAGAGGAACTATTTATACCATACTTATATGAACCAGTATTCCAGAGCCTTCACATAGGGTCGCTATTCCAGCCATAAGACTAGAATAGTAGCCACAATTTTTCTGTGTTAGGGGGTGTGAATTCCAAGCTATCCCTTGCTTAGCTCCCCATACAGTCTGAGTTTTGCCTTTAGCACCATCTGTTTATTTTCAGCACCCTTCAGGCATGAGATGTCCAAGTTTTCCATTAGTACTTCAGCAACATAAGAGCCATCTGTTTTTCTTTCAGATATCCATTTCCTCACTGGTGTGTTTCTGTAGAGAGTAAGGGGACAGTGGATGGCGGTTTCATGTGAAATAGAAGGAGGGGGAATCTTGTGAAGTCATCAGTCAGGGCCAAGGAGCTAGGGAAACAGCTTGAACTCCTTGTGGTATAAGGATATCTTCAACACAGAGGTGTTTATGCTCCAGTGCCACATAGTATTGAATATGAACAGTAAAGATCATACAAGCATTTCATTTTGTCCCTGGTAGTGGGACATGCCATCAGGGCTCCCTGTGACTGCAGGTTTGGTGGAGCTGTCTGCTTCCCAAGCTGGAATGTTAATGAATAGATCATTTTCTTGGCTTCTTTAACAAACTACATAAATCTCCATAGCCAGCAAGAACTTCCCTCTTAGTTCCCAAAATGAAAAAAAACAAAAACATACTCCAGCCTGACATTTTCCTTATTAAGCAACACCCCTATCTCCACTCCTTCCTCTGGCCCCACTGTGAATTACCTCATAACCCTTCTACTAGTAAGTCATGTGTGTCATGGCCTTACTTCCCCTGGCATTTTTCCTAGAAGAACATTTGGCTCCAACATATAGTGTTCCCCCCCACACGCGCACACGCGCACACACACACACACACACACACACACACACACACACTATTCTTAATAGGAACAAGTGAAGGGAGGCAGAGCCTTCAGTTAGGACATGAGACAAATGCAAAGCAATTTTGTTTAAACTCAAACACTTTATCAGGCTGCAGTGGGGTACAATGGGGGAAAGAGGATGGGGACACCCAATTATCTCCTTTACATGCTGAGCTGCAGCACGTCACTCAGCAGCCAAAATGGTGCTTTCCACAGTATACTGCTGATTCTTATTTCCATTCTGTCAAAGCACTTCTGGCAGTGCCAAAGGATGGTGGGATTTGTCTCTAGTCAGTAATTTCTGATAATTGTTTTATTGAGCTTAGTTTGTATTTCCCTGAGAAGTACAGATCTACGCTGACACTGGCCCAATAGCCAACCTATCCACCATTGATGTATATTGTTCTGTTAGCTTTTTTAAATCTTCAGAATTTAGAGAAACTGGCATATCCCATATCTGATAATGTGGATTAGCACGGATTATTGAGTGGGTCTCACCCACATGCTCAGGGTCTGACTGATCATCAGGGGTCAGGAAGGAATTTTCCCCCAGGTCAGATTTGCAGAGACCCTAGGGGTTTTTTGCCTTCCTCTGCAGCAAGGGGCACGGGTCACTTGCTGGTTTGAACTAGAGCAAATGGTTGATTCCCTGTAACATGAAGTCTTTAAATCAAGATTTGAAGACTTCAGTAACTCCGCCAGAGGTTATGGGCCTACAAGAGGAGTGAGTGGGTGAGGTTCTGTGACCTGCAATATGTAGGAGATCAGACTAGATGATCATGATTGTGCCTTCCTGCATTAAAGTCTGAGTCTTTTGCACAATCAAAAATTGCTATTTTATACTAACTACTGTCATGTATTTGTTTCTCCTCTCCTGATCTTATCATGCACCTACTGAACTGTAAATGTTTAAAGTATCTACAGGTACAAAACCCAAAGTATACTGTAAATGAAAAGTTTTCTAACTGAACAAAAAATTTCCTCTGAATACAAGTAGTATTTCTGAGGCAAGTCATCTTTTTGTATTGGTGCTGGTGTTTTTTTGGCCAGCCCTTTAACATAATACACAGAAGCCAGGTTGAATATCAAAATAGCATCATCTAGAGTTTAGAAATTAGTTTCCAGAGATAGCTCCCAAGTGTCCCAAGAGCTATCTCTGGGAACTCACATTGTAACATTGCTATCATTCCCTTAGTTCTAGTTTTGCATGTGTTAGACATAATCATTTTGACCAGGAGTTGCTGATATATTTTTTTTCCCTGTATCCAGGGAAACAAGTGCATGCTTTTTGGAAAATCAATTGCTATCATGTGAGCAGAGGTACAGACCTACAAAATGGTCTGTTAAAAATGTTAGCTTGTTTAACATATAATTGTGGAATGATGAAGTACCAGGCAAAAATCAACTTTAATTAATAGAAATGTTGTCTACTGACAGTTACTTTTAAGAGTGAACTTACATTCCTTTGCACATAAAACTATTAAAGTTACAATAGCGATTATAGTTTGTACCCCGAGGTCAACATTTTCAAATCTGGGTGCCTAAGGTTAGATTCCTACATGCATACTTAGGCACCTAAATAAAAATGTACCTTCAGCTCCCATTGGCTTCAGTAGTAACTGTGACACTCAGACGTTAAGGCTTATGGACTGCATTGATCTGGCCTTGATAGCAATGTACCTGCCATAAACCTATTCTAATTCTTTCGTGCAAAAATATGTGGAGGGAAGTGGTGAGCATCCCATGCAACTTGTCTACCACGTGCCTGGAAGTAAAGCGCTGCAGCAGGACTGGGATCCCCTAGGACCTGCTGTCATAATAGCATGAGTGGGATAAAAATGCAACAAACAATGTGGGAGTGGGTGAGAGTGGGTATTGCATGGCGGGATGGGAGTGGCATTAAAAAAAACTACCCCGTGCTGGACTCTACCTGGAAGTATAAAATTAAAAACAACGTAGGATGTTACAATTTAAGAGCTATTTAAGGGTTAACAGAGGTGGATAAAGGAAAGGAGACTCAGTGATAGTCTTTTATAAGAGCAGTGAAACTTGAGTTGTCCTGACAGAATTGGTATAATTAAGGGTAGAAATGATGCCAGCAGTTATTGTGATCTATTATAGTGCACAGCTATGAAGGCAGAGGCATTTATTAGACTGGGTTGTTATATTTAATTGTCAAACATCCAGGTTGCACTTACTTCCATGCAAAACAAAATCTTCCCTAGGAGACTTCAGAAGAGTAAGAGCACACTTGTCTAACAGTCACCTTCTAAGGATAATGCCATCTAACCACAGAACTGGAGAGAACATCTCTGATGTGTTTGCATTGTGTATTGCACCACAGCTACATCTGCTGGCAGGAGATAAAATAAGCACACTTAAAATGACATTTCACAAACATTTTAGTTTTACTTGCTGGGATTCTTTTTGTATGTTTACACAAAAAGACATTTCACACACGTTGACCTTTAGTATTTTTGTGTTTTCTAGTGATTTATTTTATCAAGTATTGTAGTAATGGTAGGATAGTACTAGTATTGACAAGTGGTCTGTATTCCTTGAATAACTGCCAAAGAAACTTGATCGTCACTTTCAGCATCTTTGCTAGTTCAGTACTGTTTCTTCTGAACATGTTGCCAGATGTATTGAATTGTGTGATGGGTGCAGGTGTCTGTTATGGTCAGGTTTATGATCATTTAATGCATTGCATCACCTACAGAAAGTCAGAATTTAAATGAATGAAAAATCTAGCACATTTACTTCTACTGCATTTTATACTATAACTTTTCCAATAATTTGTTTTCATTAATGTGTTCATGTGGTTCAGAAGCAGCTGCAAAGCATTTGTGGTGATGTTTCTTCACTGGCTTCAAAACAATTAAAGCCAGCACCGATTCTGGATGTTATATCCTTAAACCTCCACTAACAAGACTGTATACCACCGCAACTTGTGCCTGCTGTAGGAGCAACCACAGAATAGTTATTGTCTGTTTCTAATATTGCAACTGTATGCTGGTGCCCTAGTCACCAGCTGGGGACAGACAGTCAGCCATGCCCATCTTAGGTTTTTGTCCCTTTCTTTAGGGCTCTGTTTATTGTCTTCACAAAGAAAGAAAAGTGTGCGCAAAGTATCACAAACAGTCTGGTTGGGAGTTCAAACTGGGATCCTCTGGCCTCCGGTAGTTACCAGCTAGGACCCTTTCCAACCCTTGGAGCCTCCACAGGGCTTGCCTGCCTGCAGTCTCCTGCTCTGGTTACCAGAGTGTATCTTCTCTCCTGGTTTCCCCCCCACTCCCCCAGTCCTCCATGGAGCTGAACTCTCCTTTATATTATCTAGCTGAGAGAGTGGGCCAATCATGAGGTGCTGTCCTGGGCTGCCTTCCATATAGTGATTCAAAAGAAGAGAAGCCCATAGAAGACTGCGGGACTTCTCTGATCGCAAACCACAGATAGGGTAACATCTTATCCAAGTTCCAGGACACAATAGTTACAAATTTTCATAGCATTCCTTTTAACGTGCAGTTAAACCTTTCTATCAATCCGTCTGTTTGCAGGGGGGTAGAAAGAGGTTCTTTCCGAGTGGACCTTCAGAAGGGCCCATGCCTCCTGCATTAGCCATAATGTGAAGGCCATGCCCCAATATGTCAGGATGATTCTTAGGCTCCCTACCCAGGAGAATACTTTCAGTAACTGTTGCCTGTGTGGTTGCAGAGCGCAAGGCCACGGCCTCCAGGTACTGGGTGGTGTACTCTCCAATTACTAAAATAAATCAACATTCACTTGAACTCGGTTCTAGGAGTCCTACAAGGCCTATCCCAACCCACTCAAATGGGGTGCCCACTAGTGGCCGAGGAATTAAGGGGCCCCTATGAGCCAGTCTGTGGCCCACTACTTGGAATTCTGGGCAGGATGCATAATAATCCTTGCTATCTTGGTAAATGCCCCACCAAAAGAACCAGGCCAGTATCCTTTCCCTGGTTTTGTCCACCCTCCCAAGTGGCAGGCTCAAGGTATATCATAAGCTAGTTTTAATATCTGGTTCCGGTATGGCCTGGGAACTAGGCTCTACGGGCTCCAGTCTGTTAGTCTTGGGTCACCTTTATCAGGCGATCCCCCTCTAGTTCAAAAAGGGAGTCCTGAACAGGGCCAACCAGTACCCCATTCGCCCTAGTCGGTCACTATATAACAGTCTGAACACTGCATCCTCCCTCTGTCCCTGAATGAAGTTTTCTCCCTGGTTCAAGCCTGGCAGGTCTTCCCCTGTTGTTTGGGTCTGCCTTTTCTGGTGGGTGAACCCCAAGGGAGCCCAAATTACAGTGCACTCCAGTGTCCTTCCCTAATCTCTTCCCCTTGGGCCCTGAGGGCTTCCCTTCTGGCTTGACGCCATTCCCAGTGTGACTTGGGCCTTAGATCAAACAGCACAGGGTCAGAAAAGGGAAGGACTTCCTCTAGACTGTAGTCCCACTGGGCACCAAGAGTGGGTTCTGATCCTGCTTTAATCACTGCCCTCAAAATACTGGCTACAGGGCTCCAGACTCAGCCTCACACCACCATAGGCTAGGGCAGGTGCTGAGCTGCAGCCATACTCAAGTCAGCTTCTTGGGCCCCCCGGTCAATTTAACACTGATTGTGGGGTAAAGCAAGACACTCCCTGAACGCAGCCCATATACACCCATTCTGCACCCCATAGAGCCCCAGAAGCTACAAACTGCTCTTGTACAAATGTCTGTCCCGAGCCAGAATCCAGTAGGCCCAGCACTGTGGTTCTCTCTATTGTGATTGGCACACCATACCCCTTCAGGCCCCAGGGTTCCGCCAGGAATTCTAAAGCACAGACATGGGTCTAGTCACACTTCATCTAGGGACTGTCTTTATACCCATGGCCTTCCTGATCCCAGGTAAAGCTAGTTAGGAGACATCCCCTTGGGAGAGCACAAACATATCCCATAGCCTACTGATGCTCTGGTTGAAGGGGGTCTTGCAGCCTGTGCCCATCCTCTTATAGACTATGAGGCAGTGGAGTTGGGCTTCTTGGGCTTTTTTGTCAGCTCAGTCTAATTTTGCCTCCAGAAAGTGTGCCGTGAGGCGGATTGCCTTTTCTACACACATGAGCAGGATGCCTTGTAGCCGGCCAGCAGGCTCTTGCAGAACTGTTCTAAGGTTACCAACTCCACTATTTCCATCAGGGAGTGATCCTCTGCTTTTAACCAACAAGTGCTAAAACCATGGCACCGCTGTACTATCATCCTAGGGTGAAAGTCTGGGGAAAACAGTTTCTGTCTAAATCGCTGGTGATACCCTTCTTCACTGAGCTGTAAGTGATCTAATATGGCAGCCTTGAGCGTCCCATAATCTTTTGCTGCAGACACACGTACAATTCAGCACGCTACTTGTGCCCCTCCAGTTCGATAGGGTGCTATCCACGCTTTCCAGGGCCACAGTGGGTATTTTCTACACTGCAGTTAAAAACCCGTGGCTGGCCCATGCCAACTGACTCACGCTCACAGGGCTCAGCCTAACGGACTGTTAATTGCAGTGTATACGTTCAGGCTCAGGCTGGAGCTCGAGCTCTAGGACTCTGTAAAGTGGGAGGGTCCCAGAGTTCGGGCTGCAGCCAGAGCCCAAACATCTATACCACAATTAAACAGCCCCTTAGCCCAGCCCCTTAGCTCAACTCCGCTGGCACAGGCCAGCTGTGGGTGTCTAATTGCAGTGTAGACATATCATGATAGGCCTTAGTCACCCACTCAAAGGTTTCTAGGATGGCCTCCGGGTCATCTTCTGGTCCCATCTTAGTGAGGGCTCCTCCCTCCCACATTGGCAACCATGGCCCTGCACCAATCTGTGGAGCCTGGGAGCAGGGCCGGCTCCAGGCACCAGCGCAGCAAGCTGGTGCTTGGGGCGGCCCATGGAAGGGGGCGGCACGTCCGGGTCTTCGGCAATTTAGCGGCAGGTCCCTCAGTCCCTCTCGGAGGGAAGGACCGGCCGCCGAATTGCCGCCGAAGAATGAAGCGGCGCGGTAGAGCTGCTGCCAAAGTGCCGCTGATCACGGCTTTCCCCCCCCCCCCTCTTTCCTTCGCTGCTTGGGGCGGCAAAAAAGCTGGAGCCGGCCCTGCCTGGGAGTCCCAATCCAGAAGTCTGAGCACGGATGGCTGCTGATCCTCCTGCTGCTTCTCCTCTCTTTGTAACTGCTGCTGTAACCATTGCTGTGCTAGGATCAGTTGCAGCTCCTGGTGTTGCTGCTATTGCTGCTCTCCCAACCATTTCCCAAGAGTTGCAGGATCCACGTTTCTCCGTGGTCAAGGGCAAGCTATGCCCATGTTCTCCACCAGTGTACACTGGTGGCCCTAGCTATCAGTTGGGGATAGACTGTCAGCCACACCCAGCTTAGGTTTCTGTCACTTTCTTCAGAGCTCTGTTTGTTGGCTTCACAAAGAGTATAAAAAGTAACACAAACAACACCTTGGTTAGGGGGTTCAGATGGGGGTCATCTGGCCGCCAGTAGCTGCCGGTAGGGCCCTTTCCAACCCCAGGGGCCTTACAGCTACTGCGGCCTCCTGCTCTGGTTACCAGAGTGTAGCCTCTCTCTTGGTTCCCCCTCGGAGCTGAGTACTCCTTTATATTGTCCAGCTGAGAGTAAGGGGCAATCATGAGATGCTGATCAGCTGTATCACCTGATTCAGAGCACCTGTTTGCTGGGCTGCTCTATGGGGCAGGGTTGGCTGCTCCCTGTCCGCCCAACCCTGCCTCTGGGCTATTAAAGGGGCAGATCGGGTTTTGGATTAGGCTCCAGGTACAAATGCATTGCAACCGAAGATCTTCTTTCTCAAGGTTAAATATATATTTTGCAGAATAGTGCAGAAAAAACCCTGTATTCCGCCTTAAAACAATTTAATTTCCGCCTACTTCCATGCTCAAAAAACAGTCAGAACACATCATTCCTGTAAATTTCATCAGGAATTTTTAGATGAAGTGTTTTTTTCCCATCAGAAAATGCTGGTTTGTCAAAACTTAAACTTTTAGTGAGAAAGGGTCAATTTAGATGAATTTCCTGTTTCAACATTTTTAAGGGGGGGGGAGTTTTGAAGTTGTCAAAATGTTGCGTTTTGACATTTTCTAAATTAAAAGTTAAGTTTTTCAGTTCTAAATGACTTTCTTAATTAAATTTATAGTAAAAAAAAGTCAAAATTGAAGCTGAACATTTTGACAACAAATTAAGATGAAGTGTTTTGATTGACTTGAACTGAATTTTTTTTTTTTAGTTTGCAAAAGTTTTAGAGATTTTTTTCATCCTGATTCAGGATTCTGTGCTGATTGAGCTGCAAGCACCCATGGGCCGTGGGTTGAGAACCACTGGATAGCATCATGCACACCACATAGCTCCTATCCCTCTTTAAAGGCTGGTATAGACAGGGACTTGTTTTGAAGAGGAAATAATTTCCTCTCATTTTGAAGAGGTCCTCCAGGACCCATCCTTCCAGTCAAGCATGCTACTTACTCCATTCTCCTCGCTCCTGCCGCCCTGGAAAGCTTGCTTGACTCACAAAGTCTGACTCCCATGTGGCAGACTGCCAGGCTGCCCCATTTAAACTTCCTCTTATACTGTACTCAACGTAAATACTTAACCAGAAATATTAATATGGTGACAATTGAGTAGAATCATTATGTTCTAGCAGAGATTATTACATCAAAAGAGAGCTCTGTCACATAAGAGTCCTTATGTCTTGAGTCAGCATATGGAGCAAAGAACATTTTTTATATGTAATTGTAAGCTAATTCCAAGCACCATCATGAATCAGTTATTCTAAGTGAACATATGTGATGACGACAACTTTTCTATTAGCTTTAATTCTAGTTCCCTTACAATTATAATAGCTACAATATGTCAACAGCACAAATCACTTAAAAATGTGTAATAGTTTAGCAGTTTTCTAGCAGTTATGGTTGAGTTGTGGTCACATATTTTAAACTAGAGGTAATATGCAATACATTTTTGTTTTAATTAAACGTGCAGCTATAGCATTTGGCAACTATCAAAACATACCTTTGAATGCCTATTTTCTACCACCAGCTGATTATGGTTCTTCTTCTAAAGCCAGAACAATGCCCCCAGCATTTGTAGAGCTGAAATGTACAACAATTAACAGTCAAGATAAACTGAGTCATAAAAGTCCTTTTGCTTGTGCTGCCTTCAATAAATCAGTTTTTTATCACCTCGGAAATAGAGATGTTCTCTTTCTCCTAGGAAAAAGGCAAGGATGATTCATGAAGGATATTTGTGGTGTCTTTTTTTTCTTGTTGCTTACACATCTGTTGTATGGGAAGCAGGGAAAATTCTGGGGAGAATCACATGGTAATTCGTGACTAATGTAGTTATTAACTAGACTTTGTCATCTTTGTGACAACTTCTAACACACTATTCTGTTTTTCATTTATCTTAACCTTTAGAAAATGTTAACAGTACAAAACCACTGCACAGGTGTGTACATACAGCTAAAATAATTAAAACACAAAAGACATGCATGCCATAATTTGTTAGTGAGGGCACTTCCACAGATTTGCTGTGTGGCCTTGGGTAGGTGATTTAACCTCTGTATCTCCATTTAATCATCTGTAGAACAGCAATAATATTTTCCCTCTTTAGGGGGTTAGGTGTTTAGTTTAATTATAGAAGACCTAATTGAAAAGTACATGTAAATACAAAGTAAAAGTAGCATTAAATATGGATAAACGTCAAAAAGGAAATAAATACAAAGAGACGGGATCTCAAAGAAAGCATGCCTTGGGCATTCATCAGGCTACACCTACACTACAAACTAGGGGTGTGATTTGCCTGTACATATACTCACGCGAGCTTGCTGAGAGTAGTACGAGTATAAATAGCAGTGTAGCCACGCAGCATCAGTAGTAGCAGCAGAGGCAGCCACGCTGCTATTTATACTCCTGCTCGTTCGCTGAGAGCTAGCGTGAGTATATACACACGGGCAGGGGAATCACACCCCAAGCACATAGTGCAGATGTAGACTAAATTGCACTAAGATTTATAGATCTGAACCAAGTACAAGCATGTTTTACGATAAGGGCTGAATTTTGATGATAAATGAACAATTGCTGTTATCAAAGCAGTGAATTATTTACATTTATTCAGATTCTTCATTTTTTACATTTTTATGTTAGAAAATGGTGAATGATGAAGTTTTTATTTACTAGAATTAATGTTTTTACTTGTGATTTGTGTCAAGCTGAATTTGGATAGCAATTCAAATTCAATAAAAATGCACAAAAACAGCACTTATTTTTTTAATTAAATCTACTTTAAATGTGCTGGATACATAAGAAAAATATTTATCAAAATGTGCATCAAAATATGTTTTGGATTTCAAACTGATTTATTAAACAAAGGAAGTTCTACTATCTGTAGTTAGTGCATTAAAGTGATGGTTTCTGGTCACCATGTCTTTCATCTCACACCTAGTTTTTATACATAGTTTGGATGAGGAAAACCAGCTTTTCTGCTTTTTCAACTGCCAGTTGGTTTCTTGACTTTGACTGTACTATTCATTATTCACTGAACTATTTGAATAAAATGAAATGAAGAAAATATTCTTTCTGCACCTGCAAAAGAGGCTGGTTTAGTGCTTCAGCAAACTCTATGCAGGTGTCTGGCAGTGAATTCCACCAGTTAAGCAGTTTGACTTTCTTTAAAACTTAGCAGCAAACATGTACTACTTGATATTTTTTGTATGTAAGTGATTTTAATAGATTATAACTTTAGGCTTTAACGTGCATTGTAAATTTCATATTTAATTTTAAATAGGTTTGTGTTTAAAAGATAAAACTGTATTTAATTAAAATTTTTAAAAATCAATCTTTTAAAAAATCATCGATTTTTATCTACCCTGGATAGAAGATAAAAATCTAATCCTTCCAAGCTTTTCTATTGGTAAATGTTGGTAAACATTGATTTTTCCATATACATGCAACCCAATGAAAAAATATTTTAATTGATAATCCAAATTTACAGATAGGCAAAGTAAAAAAAATGAATTAGGCTTGTGAACGAACAGTAAAATCAGGTATGATTTGTTGATTTGAAGATATTTACTTGGTATATTTTGACATGCGATGTTGACAATTAGTGTTTTAATGGTTTATAGCTTTTTGCCTCTCAATATCTACTGTCATTTAATAATTTTCTGACATCCCCCAGTAACTTCCCACAACTGTGAAAATGCAAATAGACAAAAATCTAAAAAAATGCTTAAAATAAAGCATTGATATTAACCATCAAAATTATAAAAAAAAAAAAAAATTGAATTCTGCCAAGCCTAAATATAGAGTGCCTTTGAGGAAATTTTAAAGCCAGGACAGCTTCATTTTCATTGGGATTCCCTTTACAAAATAAATTTTCCTCCCTCTTCATGAATTTTAATTTTTAAAAGAAATATATGAAAGTAATATAAACTATGGTACACCTATATTAATTTATGATTATGTACACAATATGGCTGAGATTCTGGAAACACTCATGCTTAACTTTATGCACTGTGAATTCAATTGATTTCAGTGAGACTACTCATATTGCATAAAGTTAAGCACACATGCAAGTCTTTGCAGGATCAGTGTATTATACCCTCCTAAAGGTTAGAATTCTCTCTGCTTCTCCATTTCTCTGCATAAGCCTGGAATACACGATCCAGAAGACAGGTTAATAAACATTCCTATGACAATTCAGAGTAGAGTAGTTAAGATGAAGTATGATGTACTGCCTAGACCGACCTTTTAGATGCTATTTTCTTACACCTGTAATTTTTGAATAATTAGGGAAGATTTATGGTACTTTTCCAATCCAGCATGAGAGCTGAGACTTTGAAAAAGGGCATCTTTTCTATGCTCATTTTAGAGGTCATTTTGCACATTGGCATAAAATCACCCACAATGAGTGTTCCACTTTACCTAGAAAATTAGAGAATTACCTTGAGCTAGCAAGCTGTCCACTCCGCTCTTAGAATATTTGGAGGGGCTGCATGCTTGTCATTTTCTAAGAATAACTCACTATTTCTGTATGCTTACCAAGATCTGCATTTGCTAACTGGTATGACAGCAATAATTTTGAGATTTGGGGAAAGGCAGTAAGAATAACATCCCTCTGTGATTCTCTTAACAAATCCAAAGCCTCTGAATTCAGTATAGGGCCACCTCTCTCATCTGTATGTCATTTAACATTGAGTAAGGATGATTAGAATATAAGACGTATGCATACTGTATTCTGCTGCCAGTCACTATTCCATTTCAGAGTATCTAACCTCGTTTGACATGGAAGCTAATGTAAGCAATTTTAACTGGCACAAGTACTAAAATAGAAAACTAATAATCCTCAGAATCTGGGTTGCCTTTTATGAACGTCAAACATTAAAGAGAACATTCCTTTGAAAAACTTTCATTCTAGGATTCATAGAGACGCTCCACCCCCACCCTCTTTCCATTCATTTTAATATGAACGGCCCCATAAGTGCTCTCTGTAATAGTGCGATCCCCATTTTTGTATGACATTCTGACAACAATGTACATTAAAAAGACATTTATTTAATGGAAGATGCTTTTAGGTCCTCTCTTTTTTCCTGAGGTGGGATCATTAGGTTAAGATAAAAAAAGAAAAGTTATCTGTAGCTATTAGAGATTATTTAATGCAGTGAGGTAGATGAGACCCTTTTAGAAAGAAGCCTGACAGTCAGAGGTGGAACAGTCACTGCAATTTTTTTGGTAAGAAAAAACAGCATCAGGTTTTGCAGTATCTATGATAAAAATATAAAGTTCAGTTGAGTGAAATTCACTTCAGAGAGCTGTCTCCAGGAACTAAGCATGCTGGGATGTTAAATCAGGGAATGTGGTACAAGTTGTTCACGTATGGTTAGGTATAGAAAGCCTATGTTAGAGAGGGGCCTGTGATAGTGAAGCTAGCAGAGAAATGTACAATACATTCGACTGGTGTTCAATTTACTAGACTTAATTGAAGATATCATTGCAATTGAACTATGTGCCCTAGTGTTGCTGACAATAATAAAGAGCCATTTCAAAACATTGCATAGCTCAGTACATTGCACATTAGCTTTTATTATTAAATTAATTTTAGTTTGAGACTATTGGTATGTATTGCGGGAATGTGGAAGGTAAAGATCACTGTGTAATTTGTGTTCATAAGAAAGGCTTTGTTAGGTTAGGTTCCACCTGAAGAGCAGTGATTTTTAAACGAGAAGAAGAGGGTTTAGATATATAAAGTAAAAAGCATGCTAGTCACCTCAAAAGAGCAAGTAAAGGCATGGGGCCCAATTCCTGAATCTGATATCAGTGGTACAAAGGGGTTGTACAGCTGGACTGACCAGCCCCCGTGAACATTTCCTCAGCATGGGGGAATCACTGATTAATGTAGACCTGGCTGTATGCCATCTGGGCCCCCGCATAGGGGGTATGGCTGTTTTATAGGGGTCATGGCCAGAGTACAGCAGCACTACAGTGATCTCCAGCTGCTCACCAGCCCTTTTGGGCAATTGGCAGTTAGATGCAAGTCAGAGCAGCCCTGAGGCTGCTGTCAGTTACTTTGGGGATTGAACTGAGTCCTGTGCCAAGCATAGCCGGGCCAGACCAGAGAATTGGGCTCTTGGAAGGTACTGGCTTGATCCCAGCCCCTGAAGGACCCACTGCCACAGCCAGACTCTTTCCAGACACAATTCTAGTTTCCAGACATAGGGGGAACCTCCCCCACCCCCAAAATGGTTCCTCAGCCAACTCCTGGGATACAGCTCCCAGGCACTTTTCTCCTTTGCCTCTCTCAGTCCCTCCTGCTTCAGGACCTATTGCAGGATTCTTCTGTGCTCTTTTAACTGAGCACTGGCTCCCAGGTCTCACTCTCTGGAAGCTCTTTTTCCCCAGCAGGTTCCTTCTGCCTCCCCTCCCAGGGGACTCTGGCAGCTGCTCCCAGAGAATTTCCTACTGTTCCTGTTCCCCCTTCTTTACTGACTGCCTGACTCTTTTAGCTGCAGGTGCTGCCCTGCCCTCTTAATTGGCCACATTAAGAGTATCTGTTCTAGCACAGAGGAGCTGGACTTGCTTCATTTAAAGGGTCCAGCCACCTTGTGACAGTCTCTGACCAGAAGAGCTTACAATCTAAGTTCAGACAAATAAGGTTCAGAGGTGGGCAAATAATAATATTGGAAGAGAAGGGACAAAGATTACAAGAATAAGATTATTCGGTCACTGAGATACGCACATCTTGGTTCCTTTACATCAGAGGGTTTGTTTTCTAAGTTATCTCAATTCTTATAGAAGTAAGTTTTATGGGGAGATTTGAGTGCAGGGTGAGAAGTGCTCTGTATATAAGTTTAGGTAGAGCTTTCCAGCATAGAAACAGGCACAGAAGTGGAAGTGGGAGAAGAGAGCATCAGTGGTGGATGGTGGGGACAAGGGGAAATACATTATTAGGTAAAGAACCCCAAAACAAAACACAACACTACACACACAGTTTTCTCCCCAGGAAGGAGAGAGAGAAAACAAACCACTCATGACAAACATTAGCCACGTTGCTTAATGCACTACTGAAAGTTGCCCAGATAGTACAGTGATGAAGGTGGTTTAGGAAATAATATCGTATACCATCTTGTGAGTAATACAGATATGAAAACTTCCCAATAAAAGTTAATAGCTGTGACATCTCTACTTCAAGCAATATGACGCTCTTTAGAAATGCTGTAACAACATGATATATTGTTTATTATTTAAGTGCCAACAACAGGCTGGACATTGTATTAGTCACAGAATATTATAGACAATTCCTCCTTTGAAGGGCTGACAATTTAAAAGATAAAATGGAGAAGACAAGATGCAGTAGTAAACTTTCAGGAGAGATTAATTTGGAGTTATAATTTATGATTATCATCATCATCATCACCACCACCGTGGCATCACAGAACAAGTGAGTTTATAGAAGGGATTTGAAAGTAGAGAGACTGGTAATTTTGTGCAGTGGGATGAGAAGAGCATTTTATGCATGGGGGTGGCATGGAAAAAGGCATCGAAGCTGCAGTGAAAGGAGGCAAAAAATGGGACATTGAGTCTAGCATTACTGGCAAAGTAATATGATAATGTAGATGAGAAGCACAACAGATTTGTGATGGTCCTTAAAGACAAGAAAAAGATGTTGAATATTCCAAATTTTATGTTCAGGTGTGAGGAAAGAATTGCTTTCCCAGGAAATGAGTTCCTTTTATCTGCAGAAAACAAATAAACATTCAACATTCTTAAAGCCACAGCCACCACAAGAGGTTTAGTGCTTTCTGGATAAATACATAGTTGTCAGAATAGGCCTTTAGTATTTTTATTGCTCAGACAAGATTGTCTGGTACATTGTGTGGTTAGTGGTTTGGTCTCTGAGTTGTAATGAGTTAGCTGTTAGTAGGGAAGCATTATGTTTTATTGGATTCTTCCCTCCCTTTCTAGAGCTTTTATACTATTGCTTTCAGTTTTTCTATGACATTTTTATGTATCCTCCGTGTATTAATTGAGGGTGAGAGCTTATGAGTTCAGCATTTAAATTTTGGTAATTAAAAAAATAAATAAAATGAAAACTGAATGTAGAGGTGTAGCTGAGAAACATTGGACCAGATCCTCAGCTGGTGTAAAAATTCATATTTATCTTCCGACACCAGATGAGTTATAACAATTTACACAAGTTAAGGATGTGTCCCATTATCTCTTTTTAACACCAAGATATTGAGAGCAAGAGTGTTTCAGTGTTGAGAATATATAGTGTTGATTGACTGGTTAGCAAGTAATGATTTGAAGTTAAACCTAAAGTACGCAGAATTGTTTGCACACAGCAGAGCAGTGGAGTGACAATTACAGGATAGGAAAACAGCTGAGCCACAGAGCTCTGATGGGTATTTCCTGTTGTAAGTACTTGCATTTACTTGTCAACAGTTGTTTAACGTAATTTGGGTTGTTCCTTATGTCAGCTCTGACACTTGCATGCAATATCCTTAAGATATATTAACTCTCCAATTCATCAGCAATGCTTACCTGTCTGATTGAAAGATCTGGCCATTTGATATGAAGCGAGGGGAGTAAGAAATGGAGTACAGGGTGAAATAATTTTGCGTTAAAATCTCTCAAAGAGGATAATATAACTCAGTTTTCCTCTTATTTCTTCATACAGTATTTTTCACTTGAGCAGCAGTGGATGGGGAATTTTTTCCCCCTCAACTAACGTCCCAACATGCTTTCTTGCATTGATTTTTTTTTAATTATGGCATCTCTAAAAAACGTTGTCATTTCTTTAAAAATTATTTTGTTTCTTGTTTCTGTATTTTGCCACATTCCAGCCACATTTGTATAAGGAACTGTAGATTCTCTGTCAGAATTTCTCTGAAATCTTTCACTGAAGAATTTAATTAAGAAATATCCAGAGGTATTTGTAATTTTTTTATTGTTACCTTTTAACACACACAATGCCCTCTTTAATATGTTAGAGGGGATGGCCCAGTGGTCCAAGAAGCATTATGTTTGAAATATCTAGGCTCCCTGGACCCAGAGTTCAGAGCAGGACTGAGTCAGCCCTTTACTCTTGAGAGGTAGATAAATTGAGTTTGTGTGCAGTTTGTTGTCCTTGATTAGGTCCTGTCTTCTTTCTGGGGACATTATAGATCCCCCGGCACTTCCTAAAAGTGAGTTGGCCAAAACATTCCGTTCAGTTCACCCCTTTCCTTGTTTTTCAGCAGGATTTGCACTGGTTCCCTTGCTTCCCAATTGTGGCTGTACTTTAGTAGTGCTATATGTAAAACAGTTTAGGATGAAAAGTGCTATATAAATATACATTTTCTACAGAGAGAAGACTTCTTTAAAGAAATAGGACATTGCTACTGCCCTGCAAAATTTGCCATAAAATTAGACTAGTGGTTTTCAATCTTTTTTTCATTTGAGGACCCCTACAAAGTTTTCGAATGGTGGTGCAGACCCCTTTGGAAATCTTAGGGTATGTCTACACTGTGAAATTAGATCGATTTTATAGAAGTTGATCTTTAGAAAGCGATTTTATACAGTCAATTGTGTATGTCCCCACTAAGCACATTAAGTCGGCGGAGTGCGTCCTCAATACCGTGGCTAGCATTGACTCATGGAGCAGTGCACTGTGGGTAGCTATCCCACAGTCCTCACAGTCTCCGCTGCCCATTGTAATTCTGGGTTAAGCTCCCAATGCCTGATGGGGCAAAAACATTGTTGTGGGTGGTTTTGGGTACATGTCGTCAGTCTCCCCTCCCTCCCTCCGTGAAAGCAACGGCAGACAATCATTTCGCGCCTTTTTTCCTGGATTACCCTTGCAGACACCATAGCACGGCAAGCATGGAGCCCGCTCAGCTCACCACTGCTGTTGTGAGCATTGTAAACACCTCGCGCATTATCCTGCAGTATGTGCAGAACCTGGCTAGGAGCCACCAGCACGAGGACGATTGTGAGGAGGACATGGACACAGACATTCCTGAAAGCACGGGATGTGGCAATTGGAACATCATGGCTGTACTGGCCACGAATGCATCCCGATTCTTCAGGGCAAATCAAACATTAAACACAATTGCTTTTAACCCCTGTAGTGTAGTTACTAATGTGCACTCACCAGAGGTGCCTTCTCCAGCTTCAGGGTCTGGGAACCTGCCTTGGTAGGGTATTGGCTCTAGGGTAATTAAAAGGTCCTGGCTGCCGGGGAGAACGGATTCTCCACTTGCCTGCTACGCATTCTCCTCCTCCTCCTCTTCCTCATCCACAAAATCCTCCTCCCTGTTGCGTGAGACTCCCCCCTTGCAGGTGTCCACGGACAGTGGTGGGGTAGTGGTAGGGTCCACCCCTAGAATGCCATGCAGCTGATCATAGAAGCAACATGTATGGGGCTTTGACCTGGAGCAACCATTTGCCTCCTTTGTCTTTTGGTAGGCTTGCCCTGAGCTCCTTAACTTTCACGTGGCACTGCTGTATATCCCTATTGTAGCCTCTCTCCACCAGGCCCTGTGCGATTTTGGCATATATATTAGCATTTCTTCTGCTGGATCGGAGTTCTGCCTGCACAGATTCTTCTCCCCATACAGCAATCAGATCCAGTGTCTCCCGTTCAGTCCATGCTGGAGCTCGTTTGCGATTCTGGGACTGCATGGGCACCTGTGCTGCTGAGCTCGCCACACTGACCAAACAGGAAATGAAATTCAAAATTTCCCGGGGCTTTTCCAGGTACCTGGCTAGTGCATCAGAGTTGAAAGTGCTGTCCAGAGTGGTCACATTGGAGCACTCTGGGATAGCTTCCGGAGGTCAATACTGTCGAATTGCATCTGCACTACCCCACATTCAACCCATCAAGGTCGATTTTAGCACTACTCCCCTTGTGTAGACGCATTGCTTATAAAATAGACCTAACGCAGCTAAATTCGACCGAACCTCGTAGTGTAGACCAGGGCTTAGACTGTGGATGCCCTGGGGTCCTTGGAGCACAGGTTGAAAACCATTGAATTAGACTAACCCTGGAGATGGCGACAACAGGGTTACAACAAATACAGATTTGATTATACTTATTGTTATTTTGATATGCAATGTATGATACCAGATTATATTTTAATCTTGCAACAGACATTTTTATCCATTGAAGCTTGACTCTGTAGACAGAGATAGGAATTTCAGATCTGTTTTTTCCTTGCTATTGCTGTACACTTTACATGCTCCCCTTAAAAAATATCAAAACCAGGCTTCCTATTGCATCACATATATTCACATCCTAGGATCAAACAGAATTAAGTTATGTAATATAGTTAAGGGATTTTGTATCCACTTTTTAGAGTCCCTGATTCATATTTATAGACTACCAGGCTTTTATTAAAGTACCTTTCTCCCATTTAAAATGTTCGTAACCTTTCTTTCTTTCTTTAGGAGGAATATGCACTACAGTCAAAATCTGTACTCCTGCCATTCAAGTAATTTCCTTTCCTCCCCCAAGTAAACATTCTTAGTTATATTATGTCTGTGTAGTGAATCATTTGAAAGCAAAGTATCTAAGGAAGACAGTCTGGACAGTCTTGCAGAGTTATAAACCCACAGGGTTGTCCTTAGATATGTTTGTTTTCTGACTGGTTAATTGAGATAAAATGTCCACAGGTGGAAAGTATTAGATTTTAATTGCTTTCGGGGTCTCTCTCCCTCACCTCAGGCAACCGGGTTTTGTTGAGTAATCCAAGATTGCGAGGTGTATCTGTCTTGATTTGTTTCCTCTACAACAACTGCTGACTAATTTAATATTTTAACCTCCCTTATAGATGAAAGAATTTCATAATAAAATGCAATCAATATTTCCAGCAATTCCTAAAAGTGCAGAGCACTCGGTCGAATGGGAAGACTTACTGAAATCCAAATGAAGGAGCAGAAAGGATTCAGAATTGTATACTGCAATGGGAAAGACTGCAGAACTTGTGGGAAAAGCCCATCTAAAAAAATAAGAAAGAAAATCAGACTGATTTGAAGGCATGGAAGTGAGAAAATTAGTGACTGTTTGCTGAACATGGGGACGGCAGTTATTATTTTAACAGCAAGAAAATTGTTTTGCTGTTACTTTTTCAGCATTGTCATTAGAGTTGAATTGTGGAGAAAAGAACCTTATGGGATACCTTGAAAGAAGAATATAATTGTATGAGAACGTGTTTCAGTAAAACAAAAATCAAACAAGAAACTGAACTTGAGTGGATATTTACAATAAAATATAGTTGCAAACTCTTACCCTCTCTTGCTTCTTGGATAAAATTCTAGGTTGTTTGGAAAATAAGGAACAACAGTAATTTCATTGACATTTACCTGTCTTATTAGGAATAAAGGAGGCTGAGTCCATCATATCAGATCAGTTAATCTAGTCTGTAGCAAAGGCATGTAATGGGTTACCTCAATTCCTGAGGCTAGAGGAGATACCTGAACAATACCTATGGAGGGAGGGCTGAACACATCCAGCATACCAAGGATATACAGGAAATACCTATCTGGTTTTCTCTATAAAGTGAAGGATGTTCTCTCTATAAAAAACATTTTTTTGGATCCATTATCTATTTTTTTACTGGGACTCTGTAACAACGGGTCTGATAGCTTGCACAAGAACCTGTCATGAAAATGTAGATGCTATAAAATAGTGTGACATCTGGTCTGCCATATACCACAAACACTTCTCAGCTAAGAAGCCATGTGGGCAGGTATAGGTTTTAGTATCTGTGTGGTTCCTATGGCTCTGCTACCAGGTGAGTCCTAAGTAATGTGTCATTTTTCATGCTGAAATGATCTCATTGTGTGGGTGTAAGCTAAGGAAGAAAAATGTCTAATTCAAATGTATTTGCAGAACTGTAGATCTAAAACAGTTGTAAAAATATTTTTAATATGTAAATTCTTCCAGTGAATTTCTCCCCAATCAATTATCAGATTTCTTTTATTAATTGCTCAAGGTCCAATTAGCCAGCCATCAGGTTTAATAAAGTGCTGTTGAAGTGTAACCTTTGTGTTTAAACCTTTTCATTTCTAGGAAAGAATATTTTTTAAAAAATCGTAAAGGTCAAATGAATAATAGAGTAGCGTGGTTTCTCGCTGTAATATACCACAAAGATATTATCTTTGAAGAAACTGAAGTGTAATAACTGACCGCATTTAAATAGCTTACCCCATGCATTTCAATATTAAACAAATCATGGTGAACACACTCTTCAGCACACATCCAAAGATGGCATTATTTCATTATTTCTGTTAGTTCATGTACACTATTTACTAACTACTGTATTGCCTAATGCTATGGCAGCTTGGTGCTGAGTTGCCAAGATTTAACCAGATGGATGTGCCATTTGCAAAGCCAAAGACAATCAAGTGCTAAACAAAATAAGTGCAAGTTGCATCATGTCCTTAAAATGGCTAGGCTCTGGTTGAACTGCATTCTTGCTTCCACACTGCTAATAACGTTCTTAGGAATAGACCATCTCATATGTGGTAGCACTTCTAAGGTCCAGGGTCCATCACAGATCTTAAGAAGCACCTACACTCTGGATTGACTTCTTTGGTGTTCCTAAATTCAACAGCAGTTACTACTTCTGTTCTTCTAAGCCCATAACAGTAACCACCGTGCTTCTAAGGCCTGGTCTGCACTACAGGGTTAGGTCAATGTAAGCTGCCTTGTGTCTACTTAGCTGTGGAATTGCCTTCACTTAAATTTGGCTCCCACAGACACAAGTCCCTCTCTACGCCGATTTAGTAACACCACTCCCCCAGGCAGCATATAGCCATGGTCAATGTAAGTAGGTTGACACAGTGTCAGTGTAGAAACACCATTGCTAACGTCAACTGTGACTGGCTTTCAGGACCCATCCCACAGTGCCCACGCTGACAATACAATTGATACAAACACTCCTAGCGAGGTCGCACACCGCTGACACAAGGAAAGGGTGTGCACACACAAGCGATTTAATTACTGCGGTGGCTGTATGCTGATGTAAATTAGGTTTATATAATTTTGTAGTGTAGATATGGTCTAAGCCTACAGGCTCCACATATATCACTTTCAGAGCCATTTTTGAATATTTCACAGTATAAATAGTAATATATATCAGATTTTATTAAAAACCTGGGAAAATCTACAGACAAATATTTAAACTAGAATTAAATTATATATATAATGATACAGCAATCTGGTACAACAGTCTTAGGATATTAAAGCTAATATCAACAGAAACAACTACTGAAAATGAAGAAATACATAGTTCAGCTTCTTATACCATCCATGTTAGGGTTCCCTCCCCACTCTGAACTTTGGGGTACAGATGTGGGGACCCGCATGAAAGACCCCCTACGCTTATTTCTACCAGCTTAGGTTAAAAACTTCCCCAAGGCACAAATTCTTTCCTTGTCCTTGGATGGTATTGCTGCCACCACCAAGTGATTTAGACAAAAATTCAGGAAAAGGGTCACTTGGAGTCCCTATTCCCCCAAAATATTTCCCCCAAACCTCTTCATCCCCTTTCCTGGGGAGGCTTGAGAATAATATACCAACCAATTGCCTTTAATATGAGTACAGACCAGACCCTTTATCTTTAAGACACTAAAATCAATCAGGTTCTTAAAAGAACCTCTCTCAGAGAGGGAACAACAAAGAGAGCACAAACAAAACCTTGCCCCCCAGATTTGGAAGTATCTTCTTTCCTTATTAGTCCTTTTGGTCAGGTGCCAACCAGGTTATTTGAGCTTCTTAACCCCTTACAGGTAAAGATTCAGTACAGCTGCTCAGGAGGGATTTTATGTTACCCTTAGCTGTATGTTTATGACAGTCCGTAACTCTGCATCATTTATTCACATTTTGTCTGATGCAGCTTTGCTTGCAAGGGAAAGTGTAAAAAAGACAGAGAGTGCATGTTTTGTAAATCAGATTCCAATCCATGTGAAAAACGTGGATTGCTCATCTTTTTTAACTTGTGCTGTGGCTATAATCCACTGGATATACATGCCACTCTTCCTGTGCCATTTTACTGCTTTTTGTTATCACATTTAGCATGGATGCTACCTGAAACCATAATAACATCTCAGAAGGCTTGCATACTTCTGCACAAAAAGAGAAGCAGGAAGGCAAGAATTACATCGGTGTGGCTAAACGGAAAGGCTCAAGAGGTTATTCAAACCAAACAGAATTTGGAAAAGCTAACTCTAGTGAAGCAAATAAAAGGGAGCATAAACTGGCAGGCAATACATAAGAAAATTAGAAGGGCTAATGGATTTCAAAGAACATGTAGCTAATGGTATACAAACAAACAAACAAAAAGTTCTTTAAGTGTCTCAAAAGCAGTAAGCCTGTGAAAGAACTGATGGGCCCTTAATGACCTAATTTTGGCACCTTCCACTGATTTAAACCAGTCATGAGTGCTGAGCACCTCTGCAAACTTAGGCCATGAAAATACACACAGAGCAGACTGGACCTGGGTTTTTAAGGTTTCATTCAAAAGCCCCCCGGAGAGTTAAATGTGTGAACTTCAATTAAGGATGAAGAGCTGAATCAATACTGCTGAGTTTGAACCTGTTGCTGTGGGGATTCTAGATGTTTCAAACCTGATGCGCAGGCCAGTAAGCAATCCCATCTGGGTAAAATGGTATATATTAGCATTTGGAATTAAGCTGACAGAAGTTTTTTGTAATTTGTCTATTTCTTTTATACCAGAGGCATATTGTTAAACATTCCTCTCCCCTCCCCCCCGTTAACTAATTTAACAGATAATGTTATCCTTTATGTGAGCACCATCTGTGTAGTGTTCTGAATGTTCCTGGCTATGGAAGAGCAGAAATTATATGGAATTTCAACTTTGCTTTATTGTCATTATCTTGGGCAGAGTATGACAAACAATCACATTTATCGCCTGGAGCACACAATCACCCTATTAACCAGGAAGACATTTTTCACAGACTTAAAAAGGAACAAAGCAGATATTATCTCCCCACAAGCAATCCATTTCATGGGTGCTGAGCACTAGAAACATAAAAAGGGCTGAATGAGACAAGGTATTTCCTCATTACATCCAAATTAAGAGGGATTTTAGTCAACAAGGCCCATTTTAGGGGTTAATCCTGAACTTGAATGCACAAAAGAGCTTTTGTAAAAAGCAGAAGAGAACTTGGTTTGAAGTAATTTTTCCATGCATACAAAAAACAAATTTTGTTTGGCCATTTATTACTACCAAATAGGGTTACTGTTAATTTAAGTTTCAAGAGAAAAGGTCAGTTATTCATTAGACTGGTAAGTAGGCCACTTGGCCTCGTTTCATCCTATGTGTTTTTCTGATAATCCAGGCGATGGGGAAGGACACAATAATTAATAGTTTTAGTATATAAAACAATATTCCTCCTATGGCTATCTAGCCCTAGACCACAAGACAATCATGAAAAGAATTAAGGAGAGACAGAACCAACCCTAACTGACTGTAACAAACTATATATTCACTGCCCAAAACTCTGTTGATACAGTGTACAGGTTGAGTAACAGTGCCTAGTACCTTCCAGAATGTTAAATGCACCAATACTTAAAACCTCTGCAAAACAGGAAATAAAGCATTACAGTAAAACAAATTTAAACCTTTGAAAAATGCACCTCTCATCCCCACCTTAACTCTGCCCTCCTGGAGTTGGCTTTGGGCCTGGGGACTAAACCAAGCCTGACCCATGCCAAACAAAAATCTGCTATTTTCTGTGTTGTGTCCCACACAACGCTCATAAACCCCATACCCTCCCTCTGCTAGGTATAGCTGTATTGGATCTGGGATCAGGTGCAGCGAGTCGCCAGAGGTTGCACTGACATCTGAGAAGTGCAGCTGCAGCTAGAAGAATCAGGATGTGTTTTTCCTGGGCTGTGCTATGTAGGCTGTCCAAGTAGATGGACACACAGGCATCTCTTGGCTCTAAAATCTATGAATTATGAAATTTTTTTGGCTGCTACAATGGCTGCAACTTTCATTTCCAGAGGCCAGCATTCCACTACATATGTCAAGAAAACCGGGGAAGTTCAGAGAGCTTCAACCCTTTGTAAAACTTGCATGTTCTCAGTGCCCATCAGAACTCCACATCTGCATTGGCATCCCCATTCTTCTGTACTGCACTGTTGTCCTGAGGAGTTCTAGCAGTCGGGTGGCACACATCTGTCTGCCCCAAATGCTCAATCAGGGCTAACTGAAGATGATGGCATGGAGGGAATCCCTCTGACAAGGCTGAATAGGTGTTACCATCTGGCAGGACTTTGGTGGTTTGCCTGGAGTAGGTGAAGTGGTTGAGTCTAGTCTAGTTTATATAAGTTCTTACATCACCCTCATCACAAGTTTAGTGTTTGCTAAGCCTGTCCTAAACTCAACCTTTATTCTAGTGCAGAGACAACCTAAGTGTCGCCCCCCAACACACACACTGTTACTGTGCACTTTTCACACTATCCAACAAATGCTCAGGAAGGGTGCAGTCCTATGATCTCACACAGGCAGTCAGTGTGTCATTGCTTGAAGAGGAGACAGTGAAGCTTATGGCACAGTTAATCTCAGGAACTCCTTGACCAAATGACCCCAAATTTGCACCATAAACTGTAACACAGCCCCTGTTGTGGCTTACCAGTTTTCAAGACAATCTCCTTATGCACATGGCATGTAGTGCAATTTGAATTTTAAAAGCAGCTTCAGGGAGGGGCATATCTGAGGCACCCCAGACCAAATTACTCCAAACTTGCATCACTAATTCTACTCACTGACCTTTATGAGGTACAGCAATTTTCAAAACAATCTGGGTATGCCTATGAATTTTAGAGCACTCTGAAGTACCAGTTGCAAATCTTCCAGTACCTTCTTAGCTGATGCAGACAGAGAGTAACTAATGTGCACAACACATTTTCAGAAAGCTACCAAGGGAAGGACTCAAATTCTCAGTACATAGGTATGGCTCAGCTCCAATGACCATAGCACATCACCTTAAGTCACCTGGCTACTATGCTGGCCGGCTGCCTGCAAACATTCTGGCTTGCTACAGAGTTCCAGTTCTGCTGCACACATGGAAATGACTTTCTCTAGCACATCATGTTGTCTCAAACCTCACTGGAAAGCCTGAATAAATTTTTAAATATTGCCAGACACTAGCTCAGATCAAACCTGAGGTGGTGATACATCAGTTTGGGAAGAACCAGAGCCATTCTCTCAGCCCCAGGCATGAACAAAATAAGTTATACAACCCATAAAATGTTGCTGTCATGATAGTTTTTTGGGGAGGCTATTTCTGAAACCCCTTGCTTCAATGACCCCAAATTTAGACCATTAACCCTACTCCAAATCCTGATGACGCATAGCAAATTTCAAAGCAATCTGAATATGCATGTAGATATTAAAGCACTTAGGGAAAAAATCAGCTGTTGAAGTCTCAGCCTTTACTAAAGTGGTGCTACAGTGCCACTCTAATGTTGTAACTCCTTAGCTGTGTAATGGTTATGCCTTGTTTTCTGTATATTCCACCTTTAAATCTCTAAGGACTCTGAAGACACACCTCTTGTGTATGTTCAGTGCAGCATATCAAAGGAGACACACCCTGCATGCTCTAACCATGGAGACATTGGTTCTTACTGGTATAGTTCTCTAAAACTAAATTAAAGGTTATACTGACTGAAAGCATCTATTTGATTTTTTTTATATATGGAAACACATAACAATACACAGACTGAGCAGTCACTTCATTTTAACAATCTCCCCCAGGATTTGTTAATCATCTCCTGGCCAATAGCACATTTTCTATGAGAGTTTAAGAGCGGGACAGGTTGGTAGTCGGTGAAAAACAAGAAATGGAGGAGATCCTTTGCAGTGCATTTATTTCTGCTGCATTATGCTTCACACTTAATTTGAATTTTACTTTACTTGTAAAACCACAACGGAAACCTTTTTTCATTGTTTTGCTGACTCTTTCCATATAGGATAATTCTGATTTCAAGCCCGCAAGTTCTTATCCAGTGCAACTGATCTTAATTTACCTGTTTCTCTTCAATGATGCCTCCATAGATCTTTGCCACCTAGATTAAAGTAGGTTCGTGACTTCTCTCCTTCACCTTATTTGTTGGCTAGGAAACTATTTGGATAAAGTGGACTGAATCAGAGGTTCCTTTCTTCAGACTATGGACCAGACTACTCTACTCAGTTACATGACCTATTGTTTGATATTTTGTATCATTCATCTCAAGAACAATCTGTGGATGGGGTATGCAAAAAATCTGGGATCCAGTCATTTAACTCTTGCAGAAGAAACCCAGAACACTTTCTTGGTGAGTGTCTGTGCTTTGGCCTTTTAGCCCTTGACTTCATGCTTCATTGTGCTCCATATTTTGTTTCCCGTTAAGTAGGGCAGTTGCCACTCCCACACATACACTTTTACTTTGCTTTCCCCCCTTAATTTCCTTTTCTGCCCAATTTAATGTAAAAATAATGGCCATGATTTTCAGGAAGAAACAAGTGATTTTAAGTGCCTTGATTTTGAATGTCAAACTTGAGAAGCCATAACAGGGGCTAATATTCAGAGAAGAGGGCTCAGCACTTTCTGAGAAGCAGGCTCCTGCAAAGTGTTTCAGGTTGGGTACTCAAGTAACTGAGGCACCAAATTAAGCGGCTGAGAAGCTGCTCTGTATGTGCCCACTCCCAACATATCTAGGGTTAGTGAGGTTGAAAAGCAGCTATCAGCCAGGAATGATGGGGCCCCACTGGCTTGCAGACATTTTTCCTGGATTAGGGTCTTCGACATCCTCTGCAAACAGATACAGATTTACCTCAAAGACTTCTGCACATAAATCCTTAGGCACATGATTTGGTCCTCTCTCCCAACCCCTCTTCAGGGGAAGACAAGTGGCTTAGGCAACTCCCCACCCTGCCTTCAGCCACCCAAATCCCTTGATTAACTGAACCTCCCACTGTCTGAAGGTTTCAGGCATCTATAAAGACTCTCAGATAATTAAGGCTCTACTGCATTTCAAAGCTAACCATTAGCTGAGTAAGCCATCACCATAATGTCTGACTGATGATGTGATCAATTAGGGATGGGAAGATGAGTTACAGTAGAGTAACTGGAAAGGCTAATGATCTCATCCAGAAGAGCTTTTTCATCTGTAGCTTCTATGACTGCATGACAAAAAAATAAAACTAGCGAAGAAAGCTTAAGGTTACACACTGCCTTCAGTAAGAATGAATCAATATGAAATACAAAATCTATTAAAATTAGTTACTGTAAGTGACTTAGAAAAATTCCAGGTCCAGGTGTTTAACGGATATGCACAAAAATGTCTGCCCTAGTAACTGTAGCTCTGTTTGATATGTATGAGGCCTTTAATATTTTAGAACAGTGATGGTTGTGCTCAGTTAAAGGCGGCAGCTTAAAAAAAAAAAAAAAAATCCCAGAAAACACTTTGTCTTCCAATTCAGCATTATGTAATATTTCAGATGTGATAGATAGATAGATAGATAGATAGATAGATAGATAGATAGATAGATAGATAGATAGATAGATAGATAGATAGATAGATAGATAGATAGATAGAGTTAATGCTTCATCTGAAACAAAATCAGGAGCTGAATAGGAAGAGTGTTATAGAGAAAGACATTGGGGAACATAGCTATCACATAAATTTTCAGTGAAGCCTAAGCAGAAATTCATGGAGTATCAGATCTTAAGAGAACGTAATGTACTCCAGAAAGGATAGAGATACTGCATCCTAATATATTCAATATTTTCCTCTGACATAAACTTAAGGATTATTCCATATATTTTACTCTATCTCTGAATTAATTTTGGTTGGAAACCATTACACATTAATGATCAAATATGACTAAACTCCAGCTCACTTGTTTTCTTAGAGGGTCCTGTGGCACCTTTAAGACTAACAGAAGTATTGGGAGCATAAGCTTTCGTGGGTAAGAACCTCACTTCTTCAGATGCAAGGGAGGTTCTTACCCACAAAAGCTTATGCTCCCAATACTTCTGTTAGTCTTAAAGGTGCCACAGGACCCTCTGTTGCTTTTTACAGATTCAGACTAACACGGCTACCCCTCTGATACTTGTTTTCTTAGGTTACTAGATGTCTGCTGTGAGGCAGCTTTGTTGCAGAACGTCATTTATAACAGCTTTGGCTAATGTGTTAATATTCTTCCATCCTGCACTACTGTATAAGGCATGCTCAGCGCTTAAAAAAAAAAAACAACAACAACCCTAAGCTTAAAGGGGCATAATCATGTAGTTTGGATCTAATATTTTACTTAATGGCAAATGCTGCCATTCTTAACTGCTGCAGTAAGAGTTTGCTTGAGTAAAGATGTCAGCATTTAGTCAAAAATATTCTCCAGATTGTAGATTATGTCCTGAGAAGTGCTGAGCACCATCAAGTCCCATTTGACCCCAGCCTCGTGTGTTGGTTTTTAATAGCTATCACTTCAGCTTTCAATAATGTTTTATATAATGGATGATCTCTAATTACAGCCCCAATTTCTCCTGGCCAAAGTTCATAAAGTGACAAGCTCTGGGGGTCCCTCAATTTAAGACTAAGCATACGCTAGGTAGACATAGATTCAAGTAGAATAGAACTCATAGACTCATACAGGGCCAGCCCACAACATTTTGGCACTTGAGGTGGGGAGCTCAAATGATGCCCCCAGACTCCCTTGCTTGGGCCAAAACTTTGAAAGGTCTCAATTCTGCCTTCTTCCTGTTCTACTCCTCTCATGGTACTACTCTGCTACCTACTCCAATAAAGGAGAACTAACAACTTAAAATGCCTTGTTCAAAAATTTTAAGTAACACTTAACTTTCAAATGCCTGAACAGCAAATGTAACTTTTCTTGTCTGCATAGTAAACACTGGCATTTTTATCTGTTTGAATAATCAAAGTGGTGCTTTCCATGCCTTCTTGATTGCAAAGATTTGAACTGCTTCCTGAAGGTCCACGTCTCGGCCACCTCATGCTCTATTGAGATGGTTGCAAGGCCGACCAGTCTCTCCTGTGTCATTGTGGAGCGTAGATGTGTTTTTATTAACTTCAGCTTGGAGAAGCTGCATTCTCCACTGGCAACTGTTACAGGAAGTGTTAGAAGTATGCGCAGAGCAACAAAAGCATTTGGAAAGAGGGTGGTCATCTTATTTGTGCACATATGTTCAGAACTGCCTTTGGAGTTGATCCTGCTGAAATGTATCTTGAAAGAGCTTTCAGTTCATCACCTAAATCACTCGCATCAATATTGTGCATGTCATCATGTGTCAACACTGTCTATAGTGCCCTGCATTGCTGGTGTAGGTCTTCTTCAGGTATAGTGAGGAGTTTTGGAATATCATACAACATCCCAAATATACTGCTGTGTTCCTTGAGCTGCATGAAACGTTCTTCAACTGACTGTATTGCACAATCTAGCACCTGGTTAAAGAATTCAACTTTGAATTGTTGTTTGGGGTCTCTTATGGGATTATCCCGTGCCTCGTAATCAAAATGTCTTCTTCGGTGACTCTTGTATTCTTGAATGGGTGGGAAAATAGCTTCAGTGTGAAGTTCCTCTGCCAACTTCTGTGCACTCTTCAGAATGTTTTGAAATCCCTCATCTGACCAGTAAGACTGTAGCTATGACTTTGCTTTGTCCTGTTGTTCCATTGCTCCAGATATATCAAGGTCAACACCTTGGAGTCTCTTGCTTACAACATTTATTTCAAACAGTATGTCATGCCACAACACTAAGCCACACAGAAATTTGAAGTTATGTAGGTTTCTGGTGATTCCATTTCCCTCTGCCACTGTTCTCCCACGAACAGTTCCTGTCATAGCATTATCCTCCATAATGGCAACTATAGCATCATCTGTCTTCTCAATTTGGTGTTTGATAGGCTTTATCGCCTCCACTCGACTTTCCCATCGTTTGGCACTCAGTGGTTTCAGTGTCAGAGAGGATGTTCCCAGATGTTGCTTCAGAATTTGCCATTGATGAGTCGATGCAGAGAAAAATACATAGATGCTTTGAATTACATTTACAAAAATTCAGCAGCCTCACTAGAAGCTGAAGCTGCATCACTGACCACCAAGTTCAATGAATGAGAACTGCATGGGACAAAAAAAGCTCGAGGGAAAAACTGGAAAAAAACCCTCAATTTTGATTCACACCTCTTCATTTCATTTTGAATTTTTAATTCAAATGGACCTGAAAAATCCAAGCAAGACTTAACAAAATACAATAGTTTCACTCAGTTTTGAAGCAAAACACTTGTGGGCAGACAGGGTGCTCTGGGTAAACTCAGCCCATATTTGCCCATAATTTCATAGTTTTAGTTGTTGTCAAGCCTGGACAAAGTTTTGGGCTTAATTTCAGAATCTGAGTTTTACCTTGTCTTGAGCTTTGCTATGAAAGCTTCGTAACACTAAGACCCCAGATCAGCTGACCTCTTAAGCACATGATTAACAGTAATGGCAATGCTCTTCATGCTTCTGCCAGAGGGTGTCACTAAAAGGTGACACCAGGAGCTATCTTCTTTCCCCCACCTTCCCTAAGTTACTCTTTACACTGCATCTGGTGGGCTTCCTGCCTTGCCTGGTATGATACCTTGGGAATGAGCTCAGGATCCTTGTTCTGTTTAATTCTATCACATTTCTATGGTGGCAGCAGTATGTGCTCCTAACTCTGACTTTTCCTTCACTCCATGTTCTATGCTTTACTGGCAGACATATCCGCAGTGCAAGGAGATAGGAGGCCAATCCTCAATCTCAGCCATAGAGAAAGCACACACACTGCAGTAGAAGAGGCTCTTGCAAAGTTACACAATCTGCTTGTCTAAATCCATTACTGCCTAGCACCTAATGTCTCTCCTAGGGAGAGGGTCCAAACTAACCTGTTCACAATCAACAGACAAACTCTAGCGCCATTACCTCAGGCAAATTCTCCCTCTCCGCTTCCACGGTCCCCATATGGTCTTTGGATCTTCACAGCACAGCACAGGCTGTAACCCATCAGGTGACTGGCAGAGAGCAGTCACCACCACTTGCTGTTTTGACTCACTGTTGTGTTTGGGCCCCTCCTCTAATTTCCAGCCCCAGCCTTAATCCAATCGGGTAGGAGTGTTTGCAGCTAACTGAGCCTATATGTACACTATAAATGGAAGTGAGGAGGGGAGCAATCTCAGCCATGAATATCCTAACAAAGCTCCTGCTCTCACCTTTCCTATTCTGATTAAGCAAATATGCAAATGCTAAAGCAGCTCAGAGCTGGATTAACATTCAGATATTTTTAAAAAGCTTCTGTGGCCATATGCAGAGTGACCTTTAGGCCTGTTTGAATCTGGCAGAATGCAGATGAGGAAAGAGAGCCACATTATAAAGACAGAACCATCTTTCTATGTCTTGCTGTCACCACAAAAGGGCCCACAGGAGGAAATGAAAATCTAACCCAAGCAGTCACAGTTCATCTAGGTTTCACAGCAATAAATCACGGGGTATGTAAGCATGCCTCTTCCAGCAGCACTTCCCATAGGTGCAAAGAGTTGAACAGTTTGTGTTAACACAAACCTTGCTGATTTTGTGCTTTAGATTATGCGAAATTAACATCTCGCTCTGCCTGGCAGGGGGCCAATTTAAGGTCATGAATTTGCTATGAGAAGGGCTGGGAATACCACAGAAGTAGCATGGGAGGGAGGGAAGATACAACTTGCATTGATCTCAAGCATGAGCCCCTTCCATCAGGCGGTGCCCAGAACACCATCAAGAGGTTCCAGAGGGAGCTACATTAAGCCCTCTTGGACTAAAAGGAACCCTTGAAGGAAATTGACAGTGAAGTTTCTCATAATGTCAGATTCCTTTTTACATAGATTACGACTTATGACATTAGGACAGGGTTTCTCAACCTACATATCACACAGGTGTCAAAGGATTGCGACCACTTTGCCCTATTGCTAACTAGGAGAGGGGTTCTGGGGTTGTTCTGATTTGGAAAAGGTTGAGAACTGTGGTATTAGGGCAATAGTAGCTATAAATATTAGAACCATCTTCCCCTTATCCCCCTTCTCTTGTTAAAGGGATACTATGTAGGTTATATCCATAAATTTAGGCATAATTTTTCAAGTGTCCATTAGTTTTGGATGCCCAACTGTAAAAACCTGTGGCATAGTTTTCAGAGTTGCTGAGCACCCACAAGTCCAACTGAAATTCATGTGAGTTGAAGATGCTATTAAGCATCTGTGAAAACCAGGCTGCAGGTTTCTAAGTTAGGAACCAAAAATTAGTGCAGTTCTACTTACCTTAAGTTTCACTTAGTTTCTAATGTTACTATCAAAGGTATCTGGTTGAAATGTTTTCAACAGATTTTTCTTGGTTGAAAAATGGAATTTTCAGAAACTTTTTTTTTTTTTTTTGCAAAAAATAGCTGATGTTGAGATTTTGTGGGGGGTTTTTAAACGGAAAACATTGTGCCTTTTTATATTTATTTCAAAATTTGTATCAAAACATTATGAAAATAGTTTTTGATTTTTGTTTACTGAAAACCCAGGCTTTGAGCCTTTAGGGTTAATAATAAATAAATAATAATAATGTTTTCAAGTTTTTCTCCACAGCAATTAAGGCTAGAAACTTAGGGATTTTTGTAACAAAAGCCTAGAGTCTCACATAATGACATGACCCCAGGAGCTGGAGTTTAAGGAAAACCCCAAATATGATGACAGGTTTCAG
This sequence comes from Emys orbicularis, assembly GCF_028017835.1. Lineage (NCBI taxonomy): Eukaryota > Metazoa > Chordata > Testudines > Emydidae > Emys > Emys orbicularis. The sequence continues at coordinate 121,708,391 of NC_088685.1, read as the reverse complement.
AGTTGTAGCTGTGTTAGTCTGTATCAGCAAAAAGAACGAGGAGTATTTGTGGCACCTTAGAGACTAACAAATTTATTTAAGCGTAAGCTTTCGTGGGCTAAAACCCACTTCATCAGATGCATGGAGTGGAAAATACAGTAGGAAGAGAGATATATATATGTGTATATATATACATACACAGAGAACATGAAAAGCTGCCGTCATGGGGTCTTTGTGGAGCTGCAGTCACTTTGCTCTGAGTCCTGCATGGGCAGCTCAGTGCTCACAGAAATCGGGGGACGGGGGCATGTGACCCTGCATTCTCTCCCGTCCCCCCCACATCGCCTCTGAACTAGAACCTATCTTTCAGAAAAACAGCCATCTTGATTTAAAAATTTCCAGTGATGGAGAATCCACTAAAACTGCTTGGTAAGTTGTTCCAATGGTTAATTACCCTCACTGTAAAAAAATAAAATAAATAGCACCTTATTTCTAGCCTGAATTTGTCTCATTAGTTCATCAGGCTCATCCTCTAACCTTATTCCAAAGTATACCACAGCTCTTCTGTATGTCCCTAATTCTTCCCATCTCCCGTTCACAGATCAAAGCCCCATTTTCCCCTCCACCTTCCTACCTATTTCCCATGCAAATATCCCTATTTTATCTGCTGATATCTATGCATTTTTGGGAGGGCGAAAACTCCAAGCTTACCTTCTGGCATCTACAAATGTACCAGTTCCCCCAACTTTCCTCTTAGCCCCTATAAATTCCACACACACATCCCTCCTCCTTTCCTTAGACAGGTCTGATTCCAACGAGACTCAGCCTCCCTAGTGAGGGATTGTTTTAGAAAAGTCACTGGACCACATTGCCTGCTTTCCCCTCCAGTCTGTGATATTTTCTAGGGGAAACATCAGGTGTCAGTCCCCCAAGAGGAGATCTTCTGGAGTGGCCTGAACTGCCATCAGTGGCTCAAATGTGAAGAACCCTGCAGCCTAAACCACATATACACTAAAACAATGAGGAGTCCAGTGGCACCTTAAAGACTAACCCACTTTAAAAACCCACTTCTTCAGATGCATGGAGTGAAAATTTCACTCCATGCATCTGAAGTGATTTTCACTCCATGCATCTGAAGAAGTGGGTTTTTTATCCACAAAAGCATATGCCCAAATAAATCTGTTAGTCTTTAAGGTGCCAATGGTCTCCTCGTTGTTTTTGTGGATACAGACTAACACGGCTACCCCCTGATACTTGACACATATGCACTGAAAGTATCAGAGAGATGGGTTTTTTCCTGGTGTGATGTTCCAGTGTTTGGATCATGGATTTAGGTATTTGTTTTCTTTAAAATAAAAAAAAATGATTTTTTAAAAACATCTTTTAAAAATTAAAAGTAAAGCAGCAGAGAAACACTATAGGCTGGATCCTCAGCTGGCATAAACGGATGTAGCTTCCACTGATCTCAGTGCTGATTTGCATCAGCTGAAAATCTAGACCTAAGACTGGAAGTGAGAGTTTTCATTTATTTATTTTCTGGATACTTGTATTTCTGAGCCTAAGAAGACTGATGATGGAAACATATTTAGCACCAAGTGTACTTGTGGATTTCAGATTGGGTCCCTTCCCCACCTCTTCTCAGAGCCAAAGATTATAAATCATGCATTTTTAAAAAACAAACAGCAATGAATTGAAAACTTTCTACTCTGGTTTCTTGTAGCACTTTACACATAACAAGCTTCCTCACTCATGATCACATCATATCCTTTCATCTCACTGTAGCTGGTCTATTATTATTTATTATTTGCATCAAACAGGGAGAGAGTACTGTATTTTGAAGTTATTGTAGCATTTGATGTGCATATGTATTTGAGGTTGCAGGGAACATGTTTGCAGCCAGCAACACAATATTACAGGATATGCCTTTAGGGATAGCCCTACAGTGGGAATCAAAATTTCCCAACATTCAACATAGTGTGAAGTTTTCACTGTACTTTGTTGTGTTTGAAGCTTAGATCAAAGCTAACGGGCCTGGAAAACATCTTTTACATCTGAGAAGCAATAGTTCAAAGTTTCCTAATTTACTGCTCTTTGTTGTCTGGCTCATTTTGAATACTGGTATTTATTATCCAAGACCTTGGTAAGCTGGAAAGTACGGACACCTTTGAAAAATACAGCAGTAAAAGCATTAAAAAAAAATACTAACATTAAAACTGCAGCAACCAGTGTAAGAGAGAATGCCTGGTTTCAATGCCTTACAAAGCAGTCCCAGAAACCTCTCAAATTCTATATTCCCAGCCTGTGGGTTAGGGTAGTGTTGTCTCTGGTAGAGCAGGGAGCATTAGGAATTAGGGCACTCAAACAACATTGAGTCTTACCTGACACTAACCTGAAAAAAAAAAGTTACTCAGGGAAAGAAAGAATAATGTTTTACAGAAAATTAAGTAGTAACTTACCATTTCTCCAGCAGAGGGTGGCCTAAGTATACAAGAAACAGTCTTGCACTTCACTAATCAATGCTTTCTGCTATGAATTGTGGCAGAGATGGTGAATCTGCTGTCTTTCTTTTAAATAATTGTCTAGGTAGATAGAAGACCTGGAGACCTGCAGTGTAAATTTTAGGTTCATTGCTAAAACACAGAAAACAAAATAAAATATAGGCATTATTCATAAACACACACACACACACACACACACACACATCTATCTATATATCTATATATAAAACACAAGAGGCACATTCATTTTCATTGCATTTCATCTGTGGAGGATAATCCACCGTTAGATTAGTTATGTTAGTTATGTACAATATTAGTAATCTTATACACATACATATAATTTTAAATCCACGTGAAATTATAAAATAAAGCATTTTTAGTTGCCTATTTGCCACTTTCATGCCCTTCTGAAAACCTCCTTCTCTCCTGCCCCCACTTCTCTCTGCACAGTATCTCACTGATTTTTAAAAAAAATTTGGCAAGATTCCATAGGACTTTTTACCTTCTCCCCGCCCACCACTCTCCTCCTCCCTTCCCACCTTCCCACAGACACAAATTTCTCATCTGCTCTAGCCCCTCCTCCTGCCACCATGACTCCATCCCACCTCACTGCCTTATTTCACTTAACCCCTAATTTATACCCCTTTCTTTGCACTTCTCCTCAATTTCTCACCCTCCTCAGGACCCTTCCCTTCACAGTACATGTATGCTTTACTCTCCCTCAAGATGAAAACCCCCCTCCAACCACCATCCCATCCTCCTTCTCCCTTTCACCTCCAGGCTTATTGAATGCACTAACTTCTTTCCTCCAATTCAGTCCTTGATGCTCTTCAATCTGGTTTCCATCCTCTCCACTCCAGTGAAGTGACTCTCATTAAAGTCTCAAATGATGTCTTCCTGTCCAGATCCCAGAGCTTCAATTTCATCCTCATCCTCCTTGATACACTGGCAGCTTTGGACACCATTTACCACTCTCTGTTTCCTCAAATCCTGTCCTCCATTGGCTTTTGAGGCTCCATCCACTCATGGGCTCCTCCTACATCTCTAATCACTAGTTCAGCACCTTATTTGCCAGGGCCACTTCTTTCCCTCTCTCTTTCATTGGGCACCCCACCCCACAAGGCTCCGTCCTTGGCTGCATGCTCTTCTCTTTCTACATCCCATTCTTAGGGGCTCTTATCTACAGTCAGGGCTTCAAATACAATCTTAACACCAGTGACTCACAAATATATTCCACTAAAGACTTGACTCCTTCTACCCAATCCCTCCTCTTGGCCTGTCTTTCTGACATCTCCTTGTGGATGTCCAGCAGGCAACATGACCGAAATCAGGCTTTTGATCTCTCTCCCACCCCACCACAAGCTTTCTCTTCTCTGCTATTTCTTTGTTGCTGTGGATAATACCATCCTCCTCCCCATCATTCAGGCCTGTAATCAGGGAGTCACCTTTGACCTGACTCTCTCCATGTGACACATGCAAACCATCTCCAAGCCTTGCCACTGCTACCTACACCACACTTCAAAGATGTGGCCATTTTTGTCTGTCCAGACTGCTTTTGTTCAGACCCTCATCATCTCATGCCTATTACTGTAATATCCTCCTCTCTGGCCTTGATGCCACCCATACTGCACCTCTCAAGGCCATTTAAAATGCTCCTGCTAAGATTGTCTTCATGGTTCATTGCTTTGACCATTCCCTTTGTGTCACTCTGTTGGCTCTCCCTCCTCCATGACATCAAACACAAGTTCCTTGTCTTTGCCTTCAAGGCATTCACCATGTATCTACCAGATCTAGTAGTTGAATCCCACCTTTATTCTTCAAATGATGCCATCCTTGATCACGCCGTCTGCTCCTCCTTCAAGTACCTCTACCCTTTCCCTCCAGTTGCCCCATATGCATTGGGAAAACTCCCCTTCAAAAATGGTAATGCTGCCACCTTAGCTCTTAAATCCCTCTTTTAAACCTGCCTATGCTCTGATACCTACAAACGACGCTCATCTGGCATAGGTTAAAAAAGTGATGAGCTGAGACTTCTATTGTTCTGCTACATTTGGTTTATTTTATTACCTTGCCCTCTGACCAACCCCTACCCTGATTGTCTATTTCGTCCACCTCTTGTATCCTGCCCGACACCAAGGCTGTAAGCTCTCTGAGGCAGGTATTGTTTTCCTTTTGACCTGTTTGTCCAGTGCCTAGTACAATGGGACCCTCATCACTAGGGCTCCTAGATACTACTGGAAACAACAACAATAACTTCTCTGTTTGAGACACATAAATAAATAAAAAATAAATAAATTAATGGAGATATCCTATCTCCTAGAACTGGAAGGGACCTTGAAATGTCATCAAATCCAGCCCCCTGCCTTCACTAGCAGGATCAAGTACTGATTCTGCCCCAGATCCCTAAGCAGCCCCCTCAAGGACTGAGCTCACAACCCTGGGTTTAGCAGGCCAATGCTCAAACCACTGAGCTATCCCTCCCCCTCTGGAATTCAGCTGCTGGGTTGGAGGATACAGCCCTGGCTGGTGGTGCCTCAGGTTCCCCACTTTGGGACGGAGGCTCTGGCCCAGCCCAGTCGAGCCCGCCTCGGTGCTTCGCCCCCCCCCCCCCCTCGGGAGCTCCCGCATCCCTCGCTGGCTCTGGCTCCGGGTAAGGATCAGGGCGCTCTGAGTGCCATCCGGCCAGTTATCCAAGTCATTACCCACTAGCACCTTGGTAGGCAGGTGATTGTGCACCCCGACTTCTTTGGGTCATGTTGTTCTTAAAGTACTGCACAGGATCTTTTCAGGGGGGATAAGGCAAAGTGCCACAAAGTACCAAAGTGCCACAGTGGTAATACATGTATCAATCAACACTGTATGATATGCATACGATCTATATTACACTCATGCTCTCACATACACACACAAGCACACTCTGTCTTGTTGTTGTTACCAACTAGTTGCTCCCCTTAACTTCACTGGCCAGGTGAGTTAGATGGGGGAGGGTGGAGCCGGGCTTCTGCCGATCCGGATCGATGCTCCCATGTTGACAAGACGAGACCCGAGATCCTCTGCAAGACACCTCACGTTTATAGCAGCTTCCCTCTCATGCAAATCTACACCAGATGCAAAATCTGTGTTTGTGTCAGTTGGCCATCTGTGGCGCTTCCTTCTGGGTGTTGTCTTAATGCTGCCACATTTATTTTCAAAGAGGGTGTTTTCAACAGAAGGTGCTCACTTCTAACTCCCAAGGCAGTCAATATGTCTGATCTTTAATCTAGAAAAGTGTTGGGTTTTTTATCTGCATACCCATATGTACACTAGTATAGAAGGGCCCAATCCTGCAAGCACTTAATCATGTGTAGTAGTTTTATTCATATGAGTAGTAGTGCAGTTGAAGTCAATTGCCACAAGTGAAATTACACATATGCGTAAATGTTTGCAGGATCGCACCCCTCTTCCCTACCCCAGATTAATTTATTCTTGGCATTATCGCAAACAATGTTCTGCGCCTACTAACTGGTTACAGGGGAAATCTTGTTACATTATAATCAGTAGTAGATAGCTCCCAATCCACATTTCTGAGTCATCCAAAAAGTCTTCCAACAAAAAAGGGAAGAAAAGACTCAACAGACCTAATATTTCTATGGATAAAGCAACATACAAATTGCCATTGGATCAGAACCAAGGTCCATCTCATCCAGTATGCTGGTTCTGACAGTAGCCAGCACCAAATGCCTGAGAGGAAGGTGCAAAAAAAAGAAAGAAAGTAGGCAGAAGTAGGATAATCTGCCCCCATGAAGTTCTCATTCTAATTCTTAATAGTTAGAGACTGATTTAAACGTGAAACATGAGGTTTCCTAACAAGCAAAAATAACTTCTCCCCGCCTCAAAAAATAAAATAAAATAAATAAATAAAAAAAAGAGGCACAAACTCATTCTGTGTCTCCTTTGCAGAACACTTTAAGCAGCACAGTGAGAGACCAGAGATATAGAAGTCTGTGCTGCTCATGTGGGCTCTGCACATGGTGAAAGTCAGGGGCTCAACTGATCTCTTGTTTTCACTGTCAGCTTAGTTACAGCAAAGATAGTATCAGAAAGTTTTAAACGCAAAATAGAGGTTATATCCCATTTAATGTTGATACTCTAAATTTAAATAATAAATGAATCACCCAGCTGTATTTAATTGGCTATTAACATAATTCTGGTCCAGATAATGAAAGAGCTGACTGCAAATGAACCAAGAGTAATGGGGGAGGTCATAATAATCCCATACCTCTGAATGAAAAACCAGTTTCTCCTCTAATACTAGATGCTTTGATTGGTGAAGGTCTTTATCATGCCATGAAATTCACCCATCATGAAAGGAGACATGAAAGGAGCTTCTGCTATGTAGGTGGGGATGGTAGGTCCCTATAGAACATGCACCCAATGTGGCTGCATACACTCTGTGTATAGTGGAACTGCAGAAACCAGTCCAAAGAGGGGAATTAGAGGTGCAGAGGTGTGTGGAGAGGGGAGGGACATGGGTGGTGCCAGTGAATCCACAACTATACAGAACGAATGATCACAAACCGCACAGAGGATGGCAGCCCCTCTTCCGGCCCAGGGGATGAAGCAATGGCTGAAAAGATGACCCACACTCTGTCCACAGGTTGGAAGTTGGATAATCTCTCCCTAGCCCATACATTTCTTCCCATTTAGCCAGGTTGTGTGTGGTGGGACAGGGTAAATTCCACCCATAATGTTTTTCTTTTCTTTCCACTCACCACCTCAGTTCATGAGCCTTTTAAAACTTAAAAATCCATTCAGCAAATTTTCATCCTATAAAATAAATCCTATGTAATTCCAATAGTAATGCTGACAAAAATCAAAAGGACAACTGTGTCTAAGTCAAGGTCCACCTTTCCCTAGAATTTAAAGTAAATCTATATTTAGCCCCTTCTTGATCTTGGGAGGAAAAAACCCATTTATTATCACTTTATAATTCTGTATAAAATGGCAGATGAATCTGGCTCCTGGAAACAGATGTAATATTAATGGGGTGAAGTTGCACCAAAAAAGAATATGGTCTATGGAGGCAATTCACTTTTCTCAGTATTAACCATTGTCACCCCAAGGTCCTTTTCCTACCAGTTAAGCCAAGTTATTACAGATTTTTTAGGAAGAGGACATAAGCCTAGATGCACACATAAGACATTACAAATCCACAAGCTCTTATCCCATGCGTTACAAGTAGAGCTGGCAAAAAAAATGGAAATCCATCCTACAAAAAAAAGTGCACGTTTTTGAAAAAAAACATTCTTTCTAAATGGGGACAAAATGTCAAAACTGAATTTTTTTTGCAGGAATTGTTTTAAGGAAAATTTTCAACCAGCTCTAGACAGGAGCAAAGTCTGTCTTTCTATCTGTAAATAGTTAATAGACGAAGTGCCAGTAGATAGCACTCAAGAGTATGTAGCATAGTGCCTGTGTCTTGTAGGACCAATAGAACTTCAAGCTGTTGTGCACTGCAAATGACTTTTGTGTAGTTCTTTACATCAGCTCTTACCACCATCGACTTGCTGTGATACCCAGTGGAAATATATATAATCAGGCAGGTCAACTGCGAGCATAGATACCAAATGATTTCTTACAATCCTTTCATTCCAAATACCCAAATAAATACAACCCAGACCACAGATAAACAACTAATTTGGTGATAACAGATAGGCCACAAGTGTGGCTATTATAGATTGTGTTATCCCAGATGTGACAGCGCATGGTTTACTGACTGCATTGAGGACGGGAAGAAGCAATGGCTAAGCAACACAGTGCTTAATTCTGAAAAGCACTGAGCATCCTCAGCTCCTGAAGTCAGTGCCAGAGGAGGGTGCTCGGCAGCTCACAGAAGGCAACCAACATCTTGCAGGATTGGGCTCTTTAAGAACACTATTTCTCCCTAACCTATGCCAGTTGGTTCCTTTATTTTCTTTGATTAATTTAACAGAAAATATCTTACACCAGAGAAAGATACTTTCCCCCCTCTACTTTCAGCTGAATTACAATAGAAGTCATCAGTGATAAATCTCCCTAAAAGAAAAATCTTTGAAAAAAATTTACCAGGCTTTATTGGAATCATCTAATGTAATCTCTCTATCCTAGTTGAGTATTGCTATTGCACTTATCACAGTAGTATCTGAGCACTAAATAAACTCAGCTCCGCCAAACAAACTCATACAAAGCCAATCAGGAAAGAAGAACTAGGCGGACATTTAGAATAGGACTCGGGGGTTATAGAAAAGGGATTTAAATACACCATTATGGACAAAATCACTAGACAGCTGTTACACCTAGCCTGACAAGGTCTTTTTGCATAGCATGTGAGCACTGCTCAGTCTTTAAAGACATGCTGTATTGTAGTTTTGTGATGGGGTTTCTTTTTGTGTGAACTGTTGTGAGCAGCAGAGTTTTCCCTCTGCCCTAATCTCTCTAACTGAAATCACTTCTTGGGGCAGAGCTGCTCCCCAGGAACTGGGCATAGGTGTTTTAGCTGAGTATCTTGACAGACAAAATTGCCTGCATGCTGTTTGACCACCCATATTCAAAGACTGATGTATATAGTGTAAACAAAACAAGCTAGACTAACGCTATCTCCAGAGCCTGCATCATTTATTTCTCCTCCAACAGGAGGTCAGACTAGATTATCAGAATAGTCCCTTCTGGCCTTGGAATCTATAGGAGCTGACCTGCAGGGCCCCTACATCTACTGCTGCTTGGCAGTGGGGCGACACATTAAATCCTGCCCCTCCATACATAACACTATCAAATTAAGGGCCCAGTCCTGCTCCACTGAAGTCAACGTCAAAATTACTATGGATTAGGCTCAGGCCTTAAGATATTATTTTGATTATAGTTTGTTCCAGAATCCTGGCACTGGTATGTGGGCTTTATCAGCTATAACAAAATCTAAGGAAATGCATCCAGATACTGAAAACCTACGAAGTCTTATACATAAAATACCAGTTTGTTTAATCAAAAGCTTTGCCTCCTTCCCAAGGAGATAACAGCCTTCAGTTTACTGCCCACAGAAGAACGTATTATTAGTAAAACTGCCTCAGCGTATTATTTATTAAATAGCTGTTCAACGTAAAACTGGCCTGATCGCTGACACTGTCTAGTTTCATTTACCAGGTTGCATATAGTTTAGCTTCCAAACCCCACCAAAAATTGTTCTTTGTGTTATATCCACCCTTGTGCCAGAGGCTATCACAACCGAGAAGTGGGTTGTCCGACCTAACCTCGGACCAGGAGCCAGGCCAGGCTGGATACCAGGGGATTAGAGTCTGCAATACTGCCACAGGGCAGAACCAGGAGATCAGAGTCAGGCAGGAAACCCTAAACAGGAAAAATCCCAGTTGCATAGACAATTCCTCTACTTGGTTTAAATAGAAGTAAAGAACCAATCAGGATCCCCCAGTGCTCCCCCAGGACTGGCGTCCTCTGTCAGAGCTGACCTTCTAGTGTTCTAGCAATTATTAACAGGTCAGTGGGTAGCAGGTTGGAATTTCTGGGTCCTAGGAGCCCAGTAGACCAGGATTTGACACCCATTGTCCCTGACTGATACCAGTACAAGGTCTATGCACCACTTAAGTCCTAATGCGGGCTCTGGTGTACGTGCTCTGCATGAGGCTGAGTTTCACCCTTTCTGCAGGAATAGCTGGCTATAGTAAAGTGAGGGGCACTTTTCCTTCATGTGTTGCTATGCCTTTTAAATATAGGATTTCCTTTCCAGATAAAGTTTCACCAACTATTTGGAGTACGAAAAAGAAGATAAGTACTAATAGCAACATCCGTGCTTCTTTAGTGCCTTTTGTAGGAGGATCCCAAAGCCCTTTACAAATATGAATTAATTAAGTTTCAAAATGTCTGTGCAAATTAGGGACTATATTCCCCCTTTTTTGCAGAATGGGTGATTGATACATCGAGAGATCAAGGCCTACATTTTCACAATCGTCTTTTAATTTTGTGTGCCTCGTGTTCGGGTGCTCAGTTGGAGACACATTAGTGACTCAAATTGGACAGCCATAAATGGGGGCCCCTAAATTTAATAGACACTTATAAATTCTTGTCCACATTCACCCAGAATCTGCACAGTAACATACATTTCTACATTTCTCCAACCTGTTTGGTCTAGATAAATTTCCAATCTCAGCATGAGCTGAGGTCATAAAATATATTCCAAGGATGTTCTCAGTTTCATAACTATATAGTAGATATAAGTTCTGGACGGATCCCAGGCAAAATATCCCAAACAAACACAAACCCAAAATCAAGCCAAGCAACTCTCAGCAGTAGAAAGAAGCAGAGCAGAATGACAAAGCCAATGAAGGAATCTACAATGTGTCTGCCTGTATCTCATGGTAATTAATGCTTTTTGAGATATTAGATAAACTTTCCTTTGTTGTAATAGAAACAGATTTCCCACATCCCCTCTTCCAGCTCTCATGGCCTACCTTTTCTCTCTTTGTCTGAAATTAGCCACATTTTCCACCACTTTAATAAATGTGGAATACAATTTGGAAATTATCTGTTTGCATTAGTACTTGTAATGAACAATAGCTCAATTTTTGAGAGTCAAGGCTTCAATAATAAGGCCTGATTTTCTTCACAATCAGATGCACATGCATGCATATATATACACCCATACACACACACGCCACGTGTCTCTGTGAATAGGGCCCAAAACAGCTGCAACCTTCCAGAAATTAATTGGATTCCAGATCATTTGCATTTTGATATAGTTTACCAACAAAAGATGGAGATAGCAAGTTTATTAATGGGCAACCTCCCCACCACACACACAAAAAACCTGTCAGAGAAAAAGCGAGTAGCATTCTGGGTGAGCTACTAATCCAAATTTTAATACATGCAGTTCCCTCCAATTCCTCACCTTACACTACTGCAGTAGACCCTCTAAGGTGGGAATTGATATGCAACTCTAAAATGCAGGCAGCTGTTAAGGACTACTAGTGATTGCCTAAGGCCCTTACAGTACTTCATCTGGGTAGGCATTATGATTTGATAATGGCCATTTTCAGACAACACCCAAGGCAATTCTAGGATTTGCTGTCACAATAGACATACTAAAAATAAAGTCAGTGTAAATAGATTAAGAAATTGACAGAATAACAAGGCAGAAAGAATTAGAATGAATACACAAATGCCAGATGACAACTAAATGCATTGTGCTGCAGAGATGGGATAAGGGAAGTGGAGCTGGAGGATTTATCTGCTGGCTGTATGGCTTCAACCTGCTTCCTGACTGTACGGATGCTTATTTCACTGGGAAATGAAGTCTTTATTAGATTTCTTATCTATCTGGCTTCCCATTGAAAATCTTTCTTTTTCCTAAACTGAAAGCAAAAGCTCTTGCTCTGCAGATGTAAAAAATGCCTTTGGTTTTTCAAACTAGTCAACTAGTGACTACTTGACATAACTGGTCACATGGATTTTGGAGTGGGCAGTGGGAAGACAATATTGGCCTGATTTTCAGAAGGCCACATTACCCTCAACTCCCTAGGATGTCAATATGAGCTGTAGGTGCACAGAACCTCTGGCCCTTTGTTTACTTCACACAAGGGCCCTCAGCAAAGCCAGAAGGGATGCAAGTGGGGTTTAGCAAAAGGAATGCTCTATTGAGTCCATTATTCAATTTTGTTCTTTTGCCGGAAAGAGATGGAATTTGATTTACTCACTTTTACTATGAACTGTGAAAAACAGCAAGTTAGCACTGCAGAGATGAAAAGAGTAAACAACAACAATACAGCACAAACCCCCCCCCGCCACACACACACAAATCAAACCAGTCCCAGAAATATGAAAACATGGCCGCATCGTTTGACGTGCAGAATAGCTACAGCCAGTACATGATGTATTGCTAACCTCCTGTCATGTGCCATACCAATGTATATATAAACATTTCAGAATGGGCGAGGGAAGGGAAAAGACTAAGCATGAAGATGAAGAGGATGGACCTCAGTGCCGTATTTGGAGTAAAGGTAAGAACAAATGTGGAGGGAAGTTAAATAAATAATAGCTTAGTTTAATAAGAGTTTAACTAGTCTGCGTGAGCTGGAGCACAGCTTCTCTGCCATGCCACAGAATCCAGGTCGGATTGGCAGGTGTTGCTGGGCAACAGCATCTGAGCAGTGCAAATCCAGTGCCCTCAGTGAAACTATTCAAGTGGCACCTCCAGGGTACTTTTGAGGGGTTAGGCCTCTATTTGCAAAATGCTTAAGGACATGCTTGACTTTAAGCATATGCTTAAGTCCCTGACTTCAGTGGCATTCAAACACATGCTTGAGTGCTTTGCTGAACTAAATTTCTTATGAAACTATATGTGAACAGAGTGTGTGTCATACATGTGTAACTTTTCCCGTCAAATTCTGTAACATAACTAATGGGGGGAAAAAACACCTCACCATTGTCACATTCCAGGATGCAATCCAGACCAGTGACAGGTTGTGTCACTGCTTGTCTATAACCCCGAGGACCTCACAATGCTTTGCTGTTGTAGCTCCCAACCTTGGCCGCTCACAAGCAGCTTATCAGCATGCAGGTCACCCCCAGAGTGTGTGTGTGTGTAGCTACAGCCCTGGTCCACCAGCAGCCTGTCAGCAACACTCCAGTCTCACTTGGCTTCCACCAGCCTTGGTTACGACTTGCAGGGTGACCCCAACACACTCCGAGTCCCCAGTTTCCCCCCAAATATGTTCTGCACTGTCCAGCTCACTCTTCGGCTGTTCAGATATTAGAGGTACGTGGCCCCTGTAAAAGATCAATATTCAACAGTTTGCTACTTTAATCTGAGTTACCAAACAGTTCAGTTTAAATACAGGACTGGATTAGTTTAGAAGGCGACGTGGAGTCTGGTGGTGAAGGTGTCCCCATGCTCTTTCTTCTCCCTTGTGTATAATGAAATACAGATTTGCCTTGTCTCCTGCTATTTCCCCCCTTGGTGTCTCAAGGACCCTGTTTACAACTTGTATGTAAATTGAGGTAAACATATATTCTCTTGTCTAGTATAGACCTATTTAAGAACTCTTGCCTAGTCAGGGCTATGTGGATTTGAACATGTGCTAACATCATCATACAGGGGGAATTCATAACTTCACATATCATGTTTCTACATACATTTCACCCTGATATTACTGACCCGCAAGTTATTAGTTTTCAAATTATACCTCACAAGGCATATTCAGTACAAAGATTATTACAATAATGTGTAGGGTGTGAATACAGGAGTGCTGTCGGTCACAAACATGCCTTACTTTTTTCTTCTTTCCCATGCCTTCACTCCATTATCCTTGTGCTGTATCTTGTTGCCACCATTTCTTTATATTTTCCAGTGTCTGTTTTCCCTCAGTCTGATTGTAGTTTAAAGTTTAATAACTGTCCCCACTTTTATTCTCTGACATTAGGGATTGAGGGAAAGGAATTGAGTTGCTATAAAGGGGAAAGTGGTGGAATAATCATTATGGGATAGGTGAATAAAGGAAGTCACTATGGGAAGAAAAGGGGTAGAAGGAGACAAATGGAGAAGCGGTATGGCGAGTGGGGATTGAGAATCCTAATGCTTTTATTTCCAATTTGACCCTACCCTCATTTTCTGTGGGATCTGAAATTGGAATGGATCAAGGCTCCATTTAATCTAAATCATCCCTGTTAAAATTCATCTAGGGAATGTTAAAGGAATACCTTGATTATAATTAGTTTGCTGGCATTTAGAAATTAGATGCAGCCCATAGCCAACATTATTTCTGGCAAAACAGCTGAATACAATAAGATACATAAGGGAATGATGAAGTATCTAAGTACAACAGGAAGCTCTTATTTATTTAACTTTCATTAACCTTACCTGAAATTCTGCCAATGTACTTGGACAGCACTGAAAAGCCAAGCAAGCTACAGTCTCACAACCATGCAAGGTTCTAAAAGATCCAGGCTCCCCGCATTTGTCCTGCTTAAAGGCTTTATAATGCCCCAGTTTCTGAGCAGTCAAGAAGAGTTTGGACTCTTGGGGTGAAATCCTTACGCCCTTGAAGTCAATTGACATCAAACTTTCATTGGCTTCAATGGGGCCAGGATTCACTCCTGGAATAGGTTAGTTATTCATTGGTAGGGAATTTAGTGGAGACTGGCTCAGGATAATCTCACCTACTCTGTTTTTATTTACACAATATGCACTGAGTTCAAAATACTAACTGTGAAAAAGATGGCTTAAAAGCAGTAAAGGAGGAGGGGAAGCAGGGAACTAACAGACCTGTACACTGGCGCATAACTGCTGCAGCGTGTGAGGAGAGGGCCAGAGCCACTGAGGGAGAGGGGGAAATTGAAGGGATCGATCTGCCACTACTTCCCTTGGAAGATTATTCCACTCTAGAGCTCATTGTCGTAAAATTTTCCTGTCTTAATTTTGCCCCATTACTTCCAGTTACACCATGACTTGGAGGTATTAGGACTTAACTCATTTCTCTTTCTTCTTGGCATTTACACCCTCCAAATGTTTATAATGTATTCTATTGCACCTTAGTTGTCACTTCACCAAGCTATATATATTTGGCTCTTCTAATCTCTCCAGCCGGGTGACCATTTTTGTTGCCCTTCTCTGAACTCCCTTCACTTTGTCAACCCTTCCTAGTAACATGGTGACTCAAACACATAACAGTGTTCCAGGGGTAGTTACACCAGAGCCACATACAGAGGGACTAAGTCCTGGTTGTGTGATGTGATGCCTTTCCTTGTGCAGTCTAAAAGCTAAGGTAGGTTTCCTTGCAGCTGTATTGCATTACACAGGCATATTTAATTTGCTGTTCACTCTCACCCCTGAGTAATAAAGAGGACAATAATATAATCCCATTCAATGCCCTAACTTGAGCATTGCTTTCATGGTAATAAAGATGTCATTAAGAATGTTTTAATGTCTGCATTTTGCCATCAGGGATGTACCATAGTAATTATAGTTGCAACGGAATATTCATTTAAGCTCCTATATTTTCAGAGACTTATTCCTTACAGAAATATGCACCTTTTGGACTGAAGTTTCTCTTGCTTCGTCTCAGCCCCAATGCAGTTTTTAATTTTGCATAGTTTGAAGAAAATCCATTCAAATCTTTTGACCTAGTTGAGCAAAAGGAAAATAGTGTCTCTCTCCCATTTGAAAAGTTTTCTGGTGCTCTATTGGGCTTGGATAATTCAAAAGTTGTTTGGGTTTAAAACTTAAAATTGGGGAATGTGCTGGCGCCTGAGCAAAGACTGTGCATTTTGCTAAGTTTGAGTGTGGGGACTAGTTAACACCATGCTACTGAAAGGACATTTCACTCCTAAACAAGCCTTAATGCTGCTATGAGCTCCACATAGACAGAGCTCATTGCTGGATTGGGGTCTAGGAGGGTACCAGAAAGCCACACTCAGATACCATAATGATGGGCTCAGTATAAGAACCTAAATTGAATAGAATCTAAGAGTATGTTGTAGAGATTACAAATAAATCCAGTCCTTTAAAGGATGTATAGAAAAAGTTTTATGTGATTGGAGAACATTTTGACAGCTACTACACTTAGACCTCAATTCTGCATTCTGCATCCACACAGGCTGAGGCCCCAACTGACTCTAATTAATTAATGTTGGTCCTGTGATGCCTATAAAAGACTTGACAATAGTCAGGTAACTGGTGTGTTGTGATCATCACTTATCATGGATATCATAACCCTGTCATTGTTACCCTATGGTTTTCTCCTCCCTCCCGTCTCATTGTTGGACCCACCTTTTAGACAGTAGTCTGCTAAGCTTGGAAGCTCTTAGAGGCAGGGGGCATCTTTTTCTTATGAGTTTGTATGGCTCCCAGCACAACGGGACTTGGGCTACCGCAACAAAAATATATAAAATAACAACAGCTTTCTGAACATGAATGAAATACATTGCTTGGTGTTGTTGTTTCTCATTTATGCCTCTAGTTTTTGTTTACTTTATCTCCCTTTTTTAAAAAACCCTCTGATACGACACTCGTCTTTTAACTATAAAGATACAGTAATACTATATTGGTTAAGAAAAATACTGGCATTTTTTAATAAAATATATTAAGAAAAAAATTAGTTAAGCAATAAAGAAATTATCAGTGAGGTAGACTAATGCAGCGGTTCTCAAACTGTGGGTCGCAACCCCCTTTGAATGGGGTTGCCAGGGTTGACTTAGACTTGCTGTGGCCCAGGGCTGAAGCCTGAGCCCCACTGCCCAGGCTGAAGCCAAAGCCTGAGGGCTTCAGCCCTGGGCGGTGGGGCTCAGGTTGCAGGCCCCTTGCCTAGACAGAAGCCCTTGAACTTCAGCTTTGGCCCCCCTGCCCAGAGCAGTGAGGCTCGGGCAGGCTCAGGCTTCGGTCCCCCACTCCTGGGGGACATGCAGCATGTTCCAGCAGGGTGGGTCGGGCGGCGCAGCCACAGCCTGCTATGGGGGATGGGGCCAAGCGGCACGGCTGCAGCCTGCCAGCCCCAGAACTGCAGCTGCTTCGGAGGCTGGGGGGAGAGCAGCATGGCCAGAAGCGGAGAGACTCTGGCCCCGCCTCTTCCCTTCTGGCTGTGCTGCCTCTCCTTGCTCCCTCTCTATACCCATTCATAAGCTGACCCCCTTCTCTGGTGCTTTCCTTTTTTACTAAAAAAATTCAGCTTATGAATGAGTATATACAGTAATTTTTGTTGTCAGAACGGGGTCGCGGTGCAATGAAGTTTGAGAACCCCTGGACTAATGTAATGTGCCCAAGCCCTACTTTTTTGTGCTGTTATCCAGTCCGATTTCATAATCTAAGCAGGATCAGCTTGGGACAGTTCTTACATGGGAAACTGCCACTGAGGAACATCTAGGTGTTGATTAATTAGTTAATGTTTATAAATCAGATGGAGGATGCTATGGAATTGCAAAGCAATATTATTTCCTGTATTTGCTGTAACTGTGTACTATAGGTGAAATACACCCCTGTGCAGAGGAACTGAACAAGGCCTATGCACCATGTAAATCCAGTTTAAGCCCTGTAAACAGGATTTAAGTGGTGCATAGCCCTTGCGCTTGCCCTCTGCACAGGGGAGAACGTCACACTATCTGTGGATATCTGCACAGAGCCCTTGATCCTACAGACCTCCTTGGAACCTCATCACAATCTGCCCTACACATTGCTTTCCTACCTTAAATAAAGTATGTGCAAGGGGCCAGCTTCCTATCCCTACATTAAAAAAATTATGGACTCTTCTATTCAGTTTAAACTAGTTAAGTTCATCCCTCAAGTCAAACACAGCTTCACCAGGCAAACCAAATTTCAAAAGAATTTAGAAACGGTATTTTAGCATAAATTTGACTTTAAACTGAGTTTGGCCTTTTCCATATTGGCTGACTAACTCATGTTTAAATCAAGACAGCACGAACTGGTTAGTTTTAACCCTGTTAAAGCTACTCTCTCACACACATACAATCATGACCCATATATTAAGTATGTTATGCATACTTCAGCACTGAGCCTAACTTTTTTCAGCAGTGACTAAGCACCTTTCAGTCATTACTAGAGCCATTAATTTAAGTATCAGCGTTGTCGGGATGTACTGTTCTCCTAGTGTGCCAAGGATGTCCACACAGCCATTGATTTAAGAGATAATATCACTTGCTTCCAAGTTTATGAGGCAATAAACAGCTCCTGCATATTGATGAATGCTGAGGTGTTTGCTCAGCACATTTGCAGGGGACATTTATTACCAAGTGCTGTGCTTTAAAAGCAAATGAAATTGCAACTATTCTCACTTTCTTTTGTGGGGGGAGGAAAAAAACTGTTGTTTTTAATTTGTTCCTCCACTTCCACTCCTCCTGTGACTCATTAAAATGACAGATTTAGCCCTGCAAGTTTCCTTCTATGTGAATGGTTCAAGACTACAGTTTGGTTTTTCTTTTGTTGCTTTGGGTGAAAATGCTTTCAAAGCAGGTGAGATTGTCAGAATACTTGAGAAGAATGGCTGAGACTGCTTTTTAGTTCTTTATTAGCCAAACCCACCTCCAATGCCCCCTGGGATGAATTTCAAGTTAGCCCATCAGGATACCCACATGGATTGTTATGATTACACTCACATTCATTCATCTGTCCATATAATATACAAATGAATTGTTTTAATCTGTGGATCATGAAAATGTCAGTGACTAGAGATGAGCCTTTAGAGTGTTCACCAGGTAGAATGTTTTTTGGAATCTAAACTCTTTTACCTGTTCAATATTGTGAAAGAAGCAAGGAGTGGGGGGAAAGGAATGAGACTGACTGCAAAGCTGCGTGCCAACTGAGACGTTATGAGGATGCCAAATAGAGAAAGCAACCCTTGAAAAATGCATTAGATTATCAAAAACAGAAAACTGATTTATAGCTGCAGTAATCAATTCTGTGCTCTCCATTTCCATAATAGAGAGCAATTACAAAAAATGCATTTAAGGCTGTAATAAAAAGTTATGCAAAGATTTTCTGTAGATATTTTGTTTAGCTGCGGTTTGGAGCTAAAATAGGAAGACATTTGGATGAAAAGTTGGAATGCAAAATCTAAGTTGGAAGAAAGAGTATTTTCCAAAATCTAAGAAGCTTTTCATGAGAAAAAGAAGAGCCAATAGGATCTTTTAGCTTGTGTGCATGGTGTTAAATGTAAGCAGCAGCAGACCTATGTGTTATTTTAAAAATGTGTATTTGAGCTTTTTAGTAGAACATGAAAATTCCTTCTTCATCCTTAAAGTCTGATACTGGGGAAGAAAAATAGCTTCAAATACATTATGATGCCATTATTATTTACATTGTGTTCTTTCTAATTTAGGAGCCAGCCCTACAAATCTTACTAATGAAAGTAAGCCTTACGTATATGAGTAGTCCCATAAAAATCAGTGGATCACTTTTGTAGCATAGGAAAGAAACTACAGGGTCATGCCATTAGGTTAGAGTAAGGCCAGTCTATTCTTACGTGTCTGGAAAGTATTATGCACCTCTGTGCGGCTATAAAATACTGGAAAATACAAATTTAAAAATACAGCTCACTTTCATCAACCTTTTTTTCAGCCACACTTATCTGTCTCCTTAATATTTCACATGGTCAGAAAATCATCCTAACCCTAGCATTAAAAGTTATCTGTTACATAACCATGCCAGCTGTTGAGGGGTTTCCACTTTTAATGGATGGTACGTCATGGATGGACCCTAGTGCTCTGAGGCAATAAAACAACACATGGAGCAGACATTTTCTGTTCCTCAGATACACCCACTCAAACAGTCCCTTCTACCTAATCCTCACAACTCCCAGTTTAATCCCAACACTTGGTCCTATTCCATCATGACCCTTTTTCCTTTGATTTATATTATTTACACTAAGGCAGGGATCGGCAACCTTTGGCACGCGGCTCGCCAGGGTAAGCGGTGGTCAGCACATCCCTCGGCCCATGCCGCTTCCCGCCGCCCCCATTGGCCTGGAGCGGTGAATCCCAGCCTGTGGGAGCCGCGATTGGCCGAACCTGTGGACGCGGTAGGTAAACAAACCCGCCCAGCCCGCCAGGGTGCTTACCCTGGTGAGCCGCGTGCCAAAGGTTGCCGATCCCTGCACTAAGGGTATGTCTACATGGGGATAAAAGCCTTGTGGCACAGCCGTGGCCAGCCCAGTCAGCTGACTCAGGCTGGTGAGATTTGGGTTGCTGGGCTAAAAATTGCTGTATAGATGTTTGGGAATTGGCTGAAGCCCAAGGTCCAGGATCCTCCACTCTTACAGAGTCCCAGAGCTCAGGCTCAGCCTAAACCTGAACACCTACACAGCAATTTTTCAGACCCAGAGCCCAAAACCCACAAGCCCGAGTCAGCTGACCTGGGATGTTACATACCAGGGTACAATGCAGACCAATGGGGGGGGGGGGGCTGTGTCACCCCTGCCCTGTAACCTGGTGTGCCTTGCAATGCCTTGCTGTTGTGGTCTCCAACCTGTACTTCTCATAACCAGTCATCAGCATGCAGGCTACTCCCAGATGTGTTTGTGTAACTGCAGCCCGCCAGTCACACCTTGGCTCTCACCAGCCCTGGTTATACTGCAGGGTGATCCCAATGCACTCCCAGTCACAGACTTTCCCCCAGAAATGTATGTTTTGTACTGCCCAGCCCTCTCCTAGACAGTCCATATATATAAAATCTGTTATTCCTTTAAGGGAATCATATACACTAGCCTGTTCTCTTAAATAGAGTTACCCAGACATTTCAATTTAAACATACTGGATTAGATAAAACCGTAAAACACATACTGTGTACAGATGTGGTCTCCTCACCTCAAAAAAGATATTCTAGCACTAGAAAAGGTTCAGAAAAGAGCAACTAAAATGATTAAGGGTTTAGAGAGGGTTTTTTAGAGAAAAAGTTATTTACTTATTCTCATAATACAAGAACTAGGGGTCACCAAATGAAATTAATAGGCAGCAGGTTTAAAACAAATAAAAGGAAGTTCTTCTTCACGCAGCGCACAGTCAACTTGTGGAACTCCTTACCTGAGGAGGTTGTGAAGGCTAGGACTATAACAGTGTTTAAAAGGGGACTGGATAAATTCATGGTGGCTAAGTCCATAAATGGCTATTAGCCAGGATGGGTAAGAATGGTGTCCCTAGCCTCTGTTCATCAGAGGATGGAGATGGATGGCAGGAGAGAGATCACTTGATCATTGCCTGTTAGGTTCACTCCCTCTGGGGCACCTGGCATTGGCCACTGTCGGTAGACAGATACTGGGCTAGATGGACCTTTGGTCTGACCCAGTACGGCCTTTCTTATGTTCTTATGTTCTTATAAACTACAAAGAGATAGATTTTAAGTGAGTACAAGTAATGAGGCATAAAAGTCAGAAATGGCTATAAGAAAAAAAATAAAGATAAAATGCTTTCTAGTGCCTAACAAACTATATTAGATTCAAGCAAAATTTCTCACCACATACTTTCAGCAAGATTACTTATCAGACTCCTCAGGTCAGGACCCTCCTCCCCCCCAGAGTCCAACAGCTGTTTCCTGTTTCTTCTCAGGTACAGAGAATGCAATGGACAGGGAGGGGGGGGCTCTCTTGGGGTCTTTGCCCCTCCTTTTTATAGTTCCAGTCCCCCTCTTGAAAAGCATTTCCAGCTGAGAACCAGGAGACAAGGAGTCTATGTGGAAGGATGTTCCCTGCTGGCTGTTTTCACCTGTTTGAGCTTCCTTTGTTTTCCCTTCCTGCTTGATGACTCTATTTACTGCTTAAATGCAAATTAAGGCAAGCACACATTCCTTTGTTTAGGACAGACCTGTTTGCTGGCTTCTGCCTAGGCAGGGCTATGGGGTTTGGAACATGTGTTGTTAACATTATACAGGGGGATTTTATGACTTCACATACAATGTTGCCACACATATTTTATCAGGATATTACTGATCAGCAAGTTATGAGGTTTCAAATGATACCTCACAAGGCATACCTAATACAAAGATTATTACAATAGTACATAGTGTGTGAATTCAGAGTGTATTCTGTCACACCCGGGCCAGCTGTGTTTTTTTTTTTATCCCAGTGTAGACATAACCTGTGGCCCCTTTACATTGCTTTACCATTTGAAAGGGGCCTTAAAGTGGGAGTAAATGATTTACTCCCACTTAAGGCTCTTTTACACTACCAGAATGGGGTAAAAGGGTCTAGTGTAAATGAGAATAGGGCACATTCTCTTCTTTTTAATTTACCTGGGGCACAATAGTCAGTACATTACAGCAATACAGGACAGTATGGGAATATTTAATCTAAATAAAGATTTTTTTTTACTGAACATTTACATATAATTTTCAGACAAAAACTGTTTTAAGATGGAGTTAAAGTTGAGAGTACATTGCAGTAATTTAGGATAAAAATACATCACAGGGACATAATGATACCACGCAATAACCATAAGATTACAAAGGCATTTTAGTGTTTGTCATCCCAGATTAGATCAAACTGATTTTTTAAAGACACATTATATTCCCCCCTTCTTCATATTGTCACTACAGGGCAAAGTAAAGGTGGTTTGGCTGCCCTAACTGTGCATTTCCATACTTTAACATGACTTTTCAATTCAGAGAAACTCATTTAGAATTGTACCCTTTCAAAATTACTGCCATCTATAATTTTCCTCAATGGGACTGAGGTCATAGGCTTCCCGCAGTTAAACTGCCCTCTTTCAAAATGGTCACAGCCAAGCTGTCCTCAGGGAAAACAGTAGTCCCCTATGCTGTCAGAAGGTAGAGAAGAACACTGTGAAGAGTAGGTGAATGGTGGCAGTGGCCATCTTTGTTGATGGCAGCCTGTTGTGTTAGTCCCACTAAGGACAAAAGGAGGTGGTGGTTATTTTGAGAAGATAATTTTGAATGAGGGCAGCCCATGGCCTCCCTCCCATGGAGAACAGTAGGAGATGGCAGCCATTTTGAAAGATGGCAGTTCTTTGTGGAATTTTCTGAAGAATAAGATTATGTAACAGCCCTGCTAAAGAAGAAACTTTTAATTGTAAATTTAAAAATTACCATTAATACTAAACAAATTCTTCAAATGTAGACAAGGCACAAGATTTCAGTGACTTTTAATGATATGAGAAGTTTGAAGAGTCTACATTATTCTGTTATGAAGATTACTAGGGACAAAAAAAACAAAACAAAGCAAAAAACAAAAACAAAAATAGCCAACACCAGGTGCTAAAATTATTTAAGAACATCTAATTAATTTTAAAAAACTAATTAAAAGATTTATTTGTAAATGCTCAGAAAATTAATTCTGTAGTCAGAGAGTAAGGGCTGTAATTTCAGGGATGATACGTTGTATTTTTCATGCATAACAAAGAGAATCTCTGCTCTAAATGCAAAATTCAATTCAACCTTCTGTCAGCATCAGAGGGAGACCTCTCTGCCTCGCTACGCTACCTAGCGGCTGAGAACCAATCAACAGGAGATTAGCACAGTAAATCAGTAAAGAGTCTATGGCCCTTCCCCCTTGGGACTGGGCAATTAGCAGTCTTTAGCCCAGCCCCTTGGTTGGAGCAGGCAACCACCACAGTCAGGCTCAAGCCCTCTGGCTGGGGCAGGCAGCAAGCATGGACAGGCTCAGCCCTCTGGCGTGACTAAACAGAAGCAGTCTATGGCTCAGCTCCCTGGCTGGACAGACAGCAAACAAATGCAGGCTGTTTGACCTATGGTGGATAGGCAGCAGTGTCTGACTCTTTCCTGGCTCTCCCTGAACTGAGCTGTTGGCCCTGCCTCTTATCCTTCCTGTTCGGCCCCTCTGCTTCTGGTGCACGGGGCGGTCCCATCCTGGCTCCACCCACGAGGGTGAAGGGAGTGGTTCTTCCCTGTCAGCATCAGAGGGAGGCTACTCAGTCTTGCTACATGCTTCTGTGGCCCAAGTGGTTAGCCAATATTTGGAGCCTTATAGGATTGTTTCCATTAGGAGGAGAAATGGATATTACAAGTTAGATACGTACTTTGCAATGATCCTCTTTGTTTACTAAAAGCTGTTTCTCTGAACACAGTAGAAAAAAACAGCAGCAGGAAGTACCCTATCAATTTCCAAGTGTGCCCCTCCAGTCAGTACTGTACCCCAAGGAGCTCTGTCTCTCTGCTATCTCTCAGGGCTATGCTTACGACTGCCTCTCTTGCAGTTTGCTTGCTTTCGCACTCTAATATATACAGAGCTTGCCAAACAATCCCCTTAGCCTCTGTTCACAAACAGGAAACCACTCAGCCCACACAGCTTAGCTTGTGATCCGGCCTGGCCATGTGGGCCAGGGCCTTGGGCAGTGGCTTCTATTGTTTCCAGCTATCTCACTACATAAAGGAGCTTACTTTGCTTAGCACACCCATCAGTGCTAACCAGGTCTGTGATTGTCTACAGATCAAAGATCTGCTTGATGGCAGCCATTAACATTTTCCACCATAACATTATATTAACTGGATACAATACTAAGTACAATTCATTTTAAACTAGAAAAGCCCTTTTATTCTTGAAGGGATTCCTTCAAGTAAAATATACACCACAAACATATATTCTTAGAAAGTGCTGACTCCTGATATGGATGGGAGATACGTTTTAAAGGAGAGAAAAAATAAAGAGGAAATACAGATGGCCCTCTGATTATGTGTGATTTTCACATTTAGTACTGTAATCAGATCTCTTCAGAACTAGAGCTGGCAGTCATTTAATTATTAACAGAAAAAGAAAGTGGGGCTTCTTAGCACCACAGTGATAAGATTGGGAGACTAACTTTGAATTGGGGTAGTGGTGCACAACCATATTCTCTATACAAAAGAGGACACTTTGTGTCAATCTTAATAGAATATGCATGTGTTGGGCAGGGGTAGGGGGGAGAGGGAGAGGAAGCTTTCCATTGTGGATTTGGGTAAACCCTCCTCCCTCTGAAAACAGCTGCAGTTGTTTTTCATTTTTAATACCATTTGTTATTTCCTGCACAAGCCTGAACTGTGGCTCACCCTCCAGAAAGCAGACATAGAACTATAAAAAGTATCTTGCTATAAAGGACTTTTAAAAACAGTATGTTTTAATTGCTTCCTGGTTTCAGCAAACTGTTTTATATTTGAAACTTAACATCAGGATTACATTTTATTTTGTTGGACTTTTTATTATTTTAAGCATAAATTATTGTGAGATGTTAATGTGTTTAGAGGGTGTCTTTGTGAATGTAGGTGGCACTTGTGTAATTGATAAGGTGTTTTAAATAGTTGTACAACCACCCAGCTTTTAATTAGTTACACAAAGTGTCATCAAGCCCTGTGAATGTAATGCTATTTGTATTACAATACTTCAGCAAATACTGAGCAATTAGGTGGTACTTTTTCATCATTAATATATGGTATATGTATCAGTTAAATAATCCTATTGGTGGGTAATTATATCCATTTGACAGAGGGGTAAAGAAGTTAGATGACTTGTCCAAGGTCACAGAAGGTTTAGGTATAGAATCAGTGAGGTCTAGAACTCGGGAACTGATGGCTCCCTGTTCTGTGCTCAGGTCACACTTTTTCACCCAGTATAATGTAAAGAGCATATATATGACGGGCCCAATATTCATGCTGTGCACTGCCATGCCAGGGGAAAACACATGAAACTGAGTATCTATCTGCACTGGACAGTTCTAGCAACATTTGGGGAGTTAATGTTGATTTTTTGGTGCTCACATAATAGGTCTTCTTCTTAGTAATTTGTCATCTTGCAGATTTTGAGATTGTAATATGACTGCTAAAATGTACCCAGGTGATTTATAGACTCAGGGACTCTCCTGAAGTCTGTGCTATAATAAATGGATGTCATTCTGGAGAGAAAGATATAGAGGAGACAGTGTACTCTGGCTCTGCCACTGTTTATCTCCAGCCCATGAAGTTAAAAATCAACTCATGAAAAAACTCGTACAGATACAGACAGACATCATCTTCCTTTCCAAATGCAAGCAGATGGACATCATACCAAAAGGACTAAAGGTAAAAAATCCATTACAATCTACATATCACACAGACTATGCTGAGAGACTGTGTCACACACTCTCAAAGAAACTGCGAAACCACCTGATCAGCATCCTATACAGCAAACAGGGAAAGATTAAGAATGAGCTCTCAAAACTGGATACTCTCATAAGAAACCAACCTTCCACACAAACTTCCTCATGGATAGACTTTACAAAAACTAGACAAGCCATTTAAAAGACAAACTTTGCCTCTCTACAAAGGAAAAAGGACACTAAACTATCTAAACTGCTACATGCCACAAGGAGCCACAACAGTAGTTCCCTTAACCCACCCAGCAATATTGTTAATCTTTCCAGCTATACTCTTAGCCCAGCAGAAGAGTCTGTCCTATCTCGGGGCCTCTCCTTTTGTCCCTCCAGACCCACGAACATGATACAGTTCTGTGGTGACCTAGAATCCTACTTTCGACGTCTCTGACTCAAAGAATATTTCCAACATACCTCTGAACAGCATACTAACCCACAGAATCCCCCCTACCAGCACTACAAAAAAAAGGATTCTGCGTGGACTCCTCCGGACGGTCGAAACAACAGACTGGATTTCTACATAGATTGCTTCCGTCAACGTGCAAAGGCTGAAATTGTGGAAAAGCAACATCACTTGCCCCATTACCTCAGCCATGCTGAACACAACGCCATCTACAGCCTCAGAAACAACCCTGACATCATTATCAAAAAGGCTGACAAAGGAAGTGCTGTCGTCATCATGAATAAATTGGAATATGACCAAGAGGCTGCTAGACAGCTCTCCAACACCACATTCTACAGGCCATTATCCTCTGATCCCACTGAGGATTACCTAAAGAAACTACACCATCTGCTAAAAAAACTCCCTGACAAAGCACAGGAACAAATCTGTACAGACACATGCCTGGAACCCCGACCAGGGACATTCTATTTGCTACCCAAGATCCATAAACCTGGAAATCCTGGACGCCCCATCATCTCAGGCATTGGCACCCTAACATCAGGCTTGTCTGGTTATGTGGACTCTCTCCTCAGACCCTACGCTACCAGCACTCCTAGCTATCTTTGAGACACCACTGACTTCCTGAGGAAACTACAATCCATCGGTGATCTTCCAGAAAACACCATCCTGGCCACTATGGACGTAGAAGCCCTCTACACCAATATTCCACACAAAGATGGACTACAAGCTATCAGGAACAGTATTCCTGATAATGTCACAGCTAACCTGGTGGCTGAACTCTGTGACTTTGTCCTCACCCACAACTATTTCACATTTGGGGACAATATATACCTTCAAGTCAGCGGCACTGCTATGGGTACCCGCATGGCCCCACAGTATGCCAACATTTTTATGGCTGACTTAGAACAACGCTTCCTTAGCTCTCGTCCCCTAACGCCCCTACTCTACTTGCGCTACATTGATGACATCTTCATCATTTGGACCCATGGAAAAGAAGCCCTTGAGGAATTCCACCATGATTTCAATAATTTCCATCCCACCATCAACCTCAGCCTAGATCAATCCACACAAGCGGTCCATTTCCTGGACACTACTGTGCTAATAAGCGATGGTCACATAAATACCACCCTATACCGGAAACCTACTGACCGCTACACTTACCTACATGCCTCCAGCTTCCATCCAGGACACACCACACGATCCATTGTCTACAGCCAAGCTCTAAGATATAACCGCATTTGCTCCAATCCCTCAGATAGAGACAAGCACCTACAAGATCTCTATCAAGCATTCTTAAAACTACCATACCCACCTGCTGAAGTGAAAAAACAGATTGACAGAGCCAGACGAGTACCCAGAAGTCACCTCCTACAAGACAAGCCCAACAAAGAAAATAACAGAACACCACTAGCTGTCACCTTCAGCCCCCAACTAAAACCTCTCCAGCGCATCATCAGAGATCTACAACCTATCCTGAAAGATGATCCTTTACTCTCACAGATCTTGGGAGACAGACCTGTCCTCGCTTACAGACAACCCCCCAACCTAAAGCAAATACTCACCAGCAACCACACATCACTGAACAAAAACACTGACCCAGGAACCTATCCTTGTAACAAAGCCCGATGCCAACTCTGTCCACTTATCTATTCAAGTGACATCATCATAGGGCCTAATCACATCAGCCATAACATCAGGGGCTCGTTCACCTGCACATCTACCAATGTGATATATGCCATCATGTGCCAGCAATGCCCCTCTGCCATGTACATTGGCCAAACCGGACAGTCTCTATGCAAAAGAATTAATGGACACAAATCTGACATCAGGAATCATAATACTCAAAAACCAGTGGGAGAACACTTTAACCTGTCTGGCCATTCTATGACAGACCTGCGGGTGGCTATCTTAAAACAGAAAAACTTCAAAAACAGACTCCAACGAGAGACTGCTGAGCTGGAATTGATATGCAAACTAGACACAATCAACTCAGGATTAAATAAGGACTGGGAATGGCTGAGCCATTACAAACATTGAATCTATCTCCCCTTGTAAGTATTTTCACACTTGCTTCTTATCAAACTGTCTGTACTGAGCTATCTTGATTATCACTTCAAAAGTTTTTTTTCTCTTACTTAATTGGCCTCTCAGAGTTGGTAAGACAACTCCCACCTGTTCATGCTCTCTGTATGTGTGTATATATATCTCCTCAATATATGTTTCACTCTATATGCATCCGAAGAAGTGGGTTGTAGCCCACGAAAGCTTATGCTCTAATAAATTTGTTAGTCTCTAAGGTGCCACAAGTACTCCTGTTCTTTTTGCGGATACAGACTAACACGGCTGCTACTCTGAAAAAAATCAACTCAGTGATTTTTTACATTATATATTCTGACTGGAATCAGATGAAAACTGAGGATGTGCAAGAGAACTGAACAGCTTGACATGATTGTGGTGCGATTTACAGTAGTAATAACCTGCTTAGTTCTGAATTACCACGTGATATATGGCAAGATGGCTGATCCATGAGCATCACAAAGCCATCAGGTGACTTAAAGATGTGTAACTTTTTCAAAGGGCTGTTTTATTTTACTTCCTTGGGAGGAATAGGAAAGTGCAAATTAAAATGGCATGCTGTTTAAGGATAAGTCAGATCTCCACCCCAATCAATAGAAACAGGTATGCATGAACTGAAGGCTCAAACATCTCTCAGGAGCAGTCCAGCTTTGCAAGCAATAGTGAAATCAATGGAAAGCCTCAGTATCAATAGTGGATTTTACCCATAATTGGGGAGATCATGGGGACACAGGGTCCAACCCCAAATCTGACAGCTGCTGTGCTGTTGAGGAGGATGAAAGTCGCAGGGAAGGAGAACATTAAGCTGGAATGAAGGAAAACAATCCCATAGTTGGGACCTTCCTTCCAAGTAATGTCACGGTGTCCTCTCACATGAGGCTGTCCCTCCAGAGGAGGTACCCCAGTTATTATGAAGAGATAGGAAACAGTAATGGGGGATTCAATCATTAGAAATGTAAATAGCTGGCTTTATGATGACTGGGAGAACTGCATGGTGAACTGACTGTTGGGTGTGAAGGTTGCAGACCTCTCGAGAGGTCTGGACCGTTTGGTAATAGTGACCATACTATAATTAAATTTAACATCCCCGTAGCAGAGAAAACACCACAGCAGCCCAACACTGTAGCATTTAATTTCAGAAAGGGTGACTACACAAAAATGAGGAAGTTAGTCAAACAGAAATTAAAAGGTACAGTGCCAAAAGTAAAGGACAGGAGTACTTGTGGCACCTTAGAGACTAACAAATTTATTTCAGCATAAGCTTTCGTGGGCTACAGCTCACTTCTTCAGATGCATAGCGTGGAACACACAGACAGAAGATATTTATACATACAGAGAACATGAAAAGGTGGAAGTACGCATACAAATTGTAAGAGACCAATCAACTGACATGAGCTATCAGTAGCAGCAGAAGAAAAAACTTTGAAGTGAAATCCCTGCGAGCTGCATGGAAACTTTTTAAAGACCCCATAAAAGAGGCTCAACTTAAATGTATACACTAAATTAAAAAACAGTAAGAGAACCAAAAAAGTGCCAGTGTGGATAAACAACAAAGTTAAAGAAGCAATGGAAAGGAGCATAAACTCTTGCAAATGAAGTGTAAAAATATAATTAGGAAGTCTAAAAAAGAATTTGATAAACAGCTAGCCAAAGACTCAAAAAGTAATAGCAATTTTTTTTAAAGTATATCAGAAGCAGGAAGCCTGCTAAACAACCAGTGGTGCCCCTGGATGATTGAGGTGCTAATGGAGCACTAAAGGAAGACAAGGCCATTGCAGAGAAGCTAAATTAATTCTTTGCATCGGTCTGCAGAGGATGCGAGGGGAATTCCCACACCTGAGCCATTCTTTTTAGGTGACAAATCTGAGGAACTGTCCCAGATTGAGGTGTCAATAGAGAAGGTTGTGGAACAAATTGATAAATTAAACAGTAAGAAGTCACTAGGACCAGATGGCGCTCACCCAAGAGCTCTGAAGGAACTCAAATATGAAATTACAGAACTACTAACTGTGATTTGTAACCTGTCGCTTAAATCAGCCTCTGCACCTGATGGCTGGGGGATAGCTAATGTAAAACCAAATTTTAAAAGCAGCTCCACAGGTGATCCTCCCAATTATAGACCAGTAAGCCTAACCAGGCAAATGGTTGAAATTACAGCAAAGAACAGATTTATCGGACACATAGATAAACACAATATGTTGGGGAAGAGTCAACACAGCTTTTCTAAATGGAAATCATGCTTCACCGATATATTAGAATTCTTTGCAGGGGTCAACAAACATGTGGACAAGGGTGATCCAGTTGATATAGCATGCCTGGACTTTCAGAAAGCCTCTTGCACCAAAGGTTCTTAAGCAAAGTAAGGAGTCCTGGGGTAAGAGGGGAGGTCCTCTTATGGATCAGTAACTGGTTAAAAGGGTAGGAATAAATGGTCAGGTAAATAGCAGGGTCCCCCAAGCATCAATATTGGGACTGGTGCTGTTCAACATATTCCTAAATGATCTGGAAAAAAGGATGAACAGTGAGGTTTGGAGATGGTACAAAATTACTCAAGATAGTTAAGTCCAAAGTAGACTGTGAAGAGTTACAAAGGGAATCTCACAAAACTGGGTGACCAGCAAGAAAATGGCAGTTGAAATTAAATGTTGAAAAATGCAAAGTAATGCACATTGGCAAACCTAATCCCAACAATACATACAAAATGATGGGGTGTAAATTAGCTGTTACCATGCAAGAACGAGATCTTGGAGTCATCATTATGTTTTCATACTCAACGTGTAGCAGCAGTAAAAAAAGCTAACAGAATGCTAGGAACCATTAAGAAGGGGATAGCTAATAAGACTGAAAATATCATAATGCCACTATACAAATCCATGGTATGCTCACACCCTGAATACTGCATGCAGTTCTGGTCACCCCCGTTTCAAAAAAAGATACATTAGAATTGAAAAAAGTACAGAGAGGGGCAACAAAAATGATTGGGATATGGAACAGCTTTCATATGAGGAGAGATTAAAAAGCCTGGGACTGTTCAGCTTGGAAAAGAAATGACTGAGGGGGGATATTATAGAGGTCTATAACATCATGAATGGTGTGGAGAAAAAGTGTTATTTACCCCTTCATATAACAGAAGAACCACGGGTCACCCAATAAAATTAATAGGCAGCAGGTTTAATACAAAAATAAGGCAGTATTTCTTCATACAACCCACAGTCAACCTGTGGAACTCATTGCCTGGGGATGTTGTGAAGGCCAAAAGTATAACTGGGTTCAAAAAAGAATTAGATAAGTTCATGGAGGATAGGTCCATCAATGGTTATTAGCTAAGATGTTCAGGGACACAACTCCATGGTCTGGGAGCAGGGGTGGGCAAACTACGGCCTGCAGGCTGGATCTGGCCTGCGAGCTGTTTTAAGCCAGCCCGTGAGCTGCACCATGCGGCTCGGCCCCACTCCGGCAGCGGTGCTGGGTCGGGGGCTGCACCATTTTAAAGCTTTTTCTGCAGTCATGAGGTCTAGGAATTTACTTTAAAAAGCTGATAACCAAACTCCAAGAACTGGGGATTTGCAAGAGTCAACAACACCGCCAATGTCATGCTGACCAGCCCCATCTCACATGTGATTTCAGTTTGCTTATTGCTCTCCTGTTTTTTAGTGCAGAGAGTAGTCAAATTAACACAAGAAGTTTCAGCAGCTAAGAAACTAGAGCTGCAAAAAGCAATGTTCAATGGGAATGTCTGATACCGTTTCAGGTATTCTGGATTTTCATCTGACTTTTAACACACTTCACACTTTTCTTTTCCCACCCCCACTGTCCCTGTGTGAAGAAGCAGAAAGGGCCTCTTGAAGCTGGCAACTCTTTTTCCGGGGATGACTGTGACTTTGTCCCTGCACCCTCAAGAGGCGTGTGGGTGCCATTGGGGAATTTGTGCACAGCAAGTTCTCCCCAACTCAAAAAGGAAGCTGCATAATTTGGACTAGTTGCTTTTATCTTCCAACTATAACAAAAAGAAATCTCATTGAGCAGAAAAAGCCCATAATAAGGAATGAGTGAAAATGTAGGGAACACTTAGCCCTGGGAGAATTCTAGCCAAGGTACTTGATATATTCATGCTAACCATTTCCATAAGCATTATTTTAACCGAGTCTGCATTGCCTCTTGTTCAGTTACTCAGAACTTTATATTGTCTCATTCCTGAGGTATTTTTGTGGTGTTTCTTTGGTCATTATGGGTCAAACCTGGCCCTGATTTACAGCTTATGTAACCCTACTGAGGGGAATGGAGATGGATGGGGTGAAAAGCAGGTCAACATTTGGCTCTAACCATTCAAAATGACTCATACCTTCTCTGTGAAATGGCTTGTGTTAAACAAAATACATTTGCTTTAAAATACAGGGCCCTATTGTTTCCCCAGATCTGTACACATCCCTTCCCTAGTCTGCTGAACATGGAAGAAGGGATGAAGTCTCAGTTTTCTAGGATTTGTGCATGGGGAGGAGGAACGGGAAGAACAACCAAAAGAAAATCCTATGGAGAATCTATGAAAAAGTTAATACTACCCCAAACTTTTTATAATTAATTTTCTTTTAACTTTTCCAACATAAAAAAGACGGGTTACTTCCCATATAGTAACTGGAGTTCTTTGAGATGTGTGGTCCCTATAGGTATTTCCTGTGGGTGTGCATGTGCTCCAAGCACCTGAGCTCAGAAGACTTTTCATTAACAGTGTCCATTGATCCACACCTGTACCCTGCATTTCCTTGTGCTTCAAACTGAGGGCATAAAGGGTGGTGTGGACTGACTGCCTCTCCAGTTCCTTCTCGCTGCAAATCACTTTAGAAAAGGATCCAAAGGGTATAGATGGTATGGAGTACACACAGGAACCACACATTTCAAAGAACTCCAGTTATTGTAAGATAAGTAAGCCTTCTTCTTTGTTTGTTTTTATGTGCATTCCACAGCGGGTAATTCACAAGCAGTACTCATTGAGAAGGTGGGTGTGAGGAACCATGTCGCACCAGAGATTGAAGGACTTCTGTGCTGAAGGACACATCTGCTTAAGAAGCTTGTACCAGGGCGTAATGCCTAGTAAGTGTGTGCACAGTCTCCCATATTGCTGCTCTACAGATCTCCAGGAGGGGAACACCCTGAAGAGAAGCTACCAAGTAGCCTGGGCTCTGGTTTAGTGAACCCTCACATCTTGAGGGGGAGAAGGCACCATCTGCTCATAGCAAAGCAGGATGTAACCTGAGATCCATTTAGAAAGTCTCAGTGCGGAGATTGCTTCCCCTTCCATCTACTCAGCAATGGAAATGAAGAGTCTGAGATTTCCTGAAAGGTTTTGTCCTTTACAAGTAGAAAGATAAGGCGCAAAAGACATCCAGTCTTTATCCTTATGAAAGGCAACGTAGGGAGGGTCCGCCATATGGGCACCAAGCTCATCTACTCTTCTGGTGAAGGTGATGGCAGTCAGGAAGGCCACCTTCTTAGGGAGATGAAGAAGGGAGCAGGAGACAAAGGGTTTGAAAGGAGAATTAAAAAATGCTGACAATACAAGGTTGATGTCCCAAGTTGGTGTCAGTTTCAGCACCGGAGGAAAAGTTCTGGCAAGGCCTTTTAAAAACCTTACAGTCATAGGGTGGGTGATGACCAAACTGGTCTCCACTGGAGGTTGTAAGGTGTTGATCACTGCCAAAGGTACACACAGTGAGTTGAGAGATAGATCCTACTTCTTTAGTAAAAGGAGGTAGTCCAAGATGGTAGAGGTATCTGAGTCCTCAGGAGGTATCAGATGATGTTGGCACCAGATAGAAAATCTCTTCCATTTAGCTGCATAACATTTGCCTATAGAGATTTTCCTGCTATTATTGGGGATGACTGTACCTCCTCACAGAACATCACCTTTCTAAACTTGTCATCCATCCAAATATCAGACTGGTAGATGGAGGGATGCTGTATTGGGATTGCTGGTCTTATCTTTGTCCTGAGTCAGCAGGTTTAGGATTTGTATGCACAGATGTGCCACCATCTGGGGGATGCTGGTGAATGAAGACTGCTTCTGCCATTAGTGTGCCACTAGGACCACCAAAGCTTTGTCCTGTTTGATTTTTCTCAGGAGCTGACATAAGAGAAGAAGGGGTGGGAAAGCATACTTTAGCAGCACTGAACTAAGAATGCATGTCATGACTGGGACTTGGTGGTCAAACCTAGTGAGTGGAGCAAGAGTTGGAAGTCAAGTTGAGGGTCAGAGCTGGAGTCGGGAGTTAAGCCAAGGGTCAGGGCTGGAGTCAAGAATCGAGCCAAGGGTCCGAGCCAGAGCTGGAGTCACAGATCAGGGGCAAGGATCAGGAAGAAGGCAGGAACTAAGAACAAGGCAGGGAGGCTGGAACCAGGGACAAGTCAGGAAAGCAGAGCTCAGGAGTCAGGCTCCACTACAGCAGCCAGACAGGAATTCACCCAGTTGCATGGACTATTTTCGGTGTCTTCTTCTGGTTTAAATAGTGCAGCCAGATCAATTGGTAGGGACTGGCACTCCTCCAATCAGGACTCCCCTGGGCAGTGCCTCTGGCGGGGTCAGAGTTCCATTAGTCATTCAGCCCACCAGTTACTAACAAGTTGCTGGATGGTTGCTGAGATGTGATGGTGGCCTGGGGACTTATCACCCCAGGTCTTGATCCTCACAATATGTCCCCTTTGGAATTGTGTCCCCCAAGCTACTCGGAATTGTAGGCTGGGCACTGCCCGTTCTTTTGGGACACAAAGAGATCCCACTATGGGAATTCCCACTGTCAGAAGATGTTCTGAACCACCGACTTGTGCAGTTCCCACTCATGGTCTATGTGAAAGTGTCTGCTAAGGCTGTCCACTAGGGTGGACATTACTTCCGGGAGGTGCACTGCTGAAAGGAGTCTGCTGCACCAATTCCAGAGTTTGACCACTTCTGTGCAAAGAGGAGTGGACCTCATTCCTATCCACTTGTTGATGTAGTATACTGTGATCACATTGTCCAACATGACCTGAACGTGTAGGGCATGGATGAAAGGTGAGAACCTTTTGCAGGCTTTGTGTACAGCTCACAGTTCAAGGAGATTGAAATGAAGCTTGGATTCTTGCTGAGTCCAACATCCTAGGGCCACATGACAGTCCAAATGCGCTTCCCACCCTAGTAGGGAGGCATCTGTGATTAACCTCTTCATGG
Source organism: Emys orbicularis (assembly GCF_028017835.1). Classification (NCBI taxonomy): domain Eukaryota; kingdom Metazoa; phylum Chordata; order Testudines; family Emydidae; genus Emys; species Emys orbicularis. The sequence goes on along the minus strand of NC_088685.1, from coordinate 121,672,642 downwards.
GTGGAGAGGGAACCCCTTATGCACAAGGGTGAATGTGGGGGAATTGAGACTTGCTTGTCCAGGCAGTCTCTGTTTGTAGTGCAAACTGTTCATAACCACTCCTGAAGACACCAAAGGTGGAACCTCGCAAAGAGTCACATAGGCACATGAAGCCACATGGCCTAGTAGGACCAAGCAGGAGTCCACTGTTGGCTGAGAATTTAGATGAAGTGAGTCAATGAGGTCCCTTGGTGCTTGAAATCTGCCCTGGGGTAAGTATGCTTTGCTGAAATCGGGTCCAAAGTTGCTCCAATAAGGTCTATAGTTTGTATGGGAACTAACATGACTATTCTAGGCTTACGTGCAGTCCTAAGGATTGAAGGAGTCTGAGTAGGAAAAGAACTGCCGACTGTACCTCCCTGTATGACTGACCTATAAGCAGCCAGTTGTCAAGGTAGGGGAATACTGGGATGCCCTGGTGGCACAGGTGAGCTGCCACCACTGCTAGTACCTTTGTGAAGACCTTCTGGGCCATCAAGAGACCAAAGTGAAGTATTCTGTATTGATAATGGGCTAGGCCCACAGTAAAGCACAGGAACCTCCAGTGAGCAGGATGAATGCCTTGGTGGAAACAGGGATCCTTCAAATCGAGACCTGAGAACCAGTTGCCTCTGTTTAGAGTGGGGAGTAGGGAGGCCAGGGTAATCATCCAGAATTTTGAATGATATATGAAAATGTTTAGTTGTCTGAGGTCCAGAATGGGTCTCCATCTTCTCTTCTTTTTGGAGACAAGGAAATATCTTGAATAAAACTCCTCCCCTTTGCACTGAGGAGGGACTGGCTCTATAGTATGCAGCAAGATTAGGGAATCTACTTCATATCTGAGAATGCTCTCATGAGAGGGGTCACTGAAGAGGGATGGGGAGGGGGGGGTTGTGGTGGGGATGGACAGGAATCCTATCATGTGGCTGGTAGTGACAATGTCTAAGACCCATTTGCCTGATGTAACCAGGTACCACATAGGTAAGAAATGGACCAAATGGCCAACGAATGTATTGTGAGTGCCGGGAGATGGGGGGGACTGGTTGACAGCTCTCAACGGTCCTGTCAAAACAACTTTTTGGTGGGAGGCTGGGGCTGAGGGGAGAATGATGAAGGGATGTTCTGTCAGCTGTGCTGCAATCTCGGGCGCTTCCTGGGAGGTTTGTAGGCCCTCTGATGGCAAACAGGCGGAGAAGCAGGTTGTTGCTTGTAAGGAGGTGGCTCTCGAAGGTGCTGGGCTATATATACCCAAGGAACAGAGGGTTGCACAAGTGTCTTTAAGAGTGTGTACTGACTAGGGTTGTCAAACAATTAAAAAAAAAAATCACAATTAATTGCAAGATTAAAAAAATAGTCGTGATTAATCACAGTTTTAACAGCACTATTAAACTATAATAGAATACCACTTAAAATTTATTATAAATATTTTTGGATGTTTAAATATATTGATTTAAATTACAACACAGAATACAAAGTATACAGTGCTCACTTTATATTACTATTTTTGATTACAAATATTTGCACTGTAAAAAAGATAAACAAAAGAAATCTTATTTTTCAATTCACCTCATACAAGTACTGTAGTGCAATCTCTTTATCGTAAAAGTTCAACTTACAAATGTAGAATTATTTTTGTTACATAACTGCACTAAAAATATAACTGCACTAAAACAATACAAAACTTTAGAGCCTACAAGTCCACTCAGTCCTACTTCTTATTCAGCCAATTGTTAAGACAAACAAGTTTGTTTACATTTACGAGAGATAGTGCTGCCCCCTTCTTATTTACAATGTCACCTGAAAGTGAGAACAGGCATTTGCATGGCACTTTTGTAGCCGTGTTGCAAGGTATTTATGTGTGAGATATGCTAAACATCCATATGCCACTTCATGCTTTGACCACCATTCCAGAGGACATGCTTCCATGCTGATGACGGGTTCTGCTCGATAACAATCCAAAACAATGTGGACCAACATACCTTCATTTTCATCATCTGAGTCAGATGCCACTAACAGAAGGTTGATTTTCTTTTTTGGTGGTTCGGGTTCTGTAGTTTCCACATCAGAGTGCTACTGTTTTAAGACTTCTGACAGCATGTTCCATATCTTGTCCCTCTCAGATTTTGGAAGGCACTTCAGATTCTTAAATCTTGGGTCAAGTGGTATAGCTATCTTTAGAAATCTCATATTGGTACCTTCTTTGCATTTTGTCAAATCTGCATGAAAGTGTTCTTAAATCGAACAAGATATACTGGGTCATCATCTGAGATTGTCATAACATGAAATATATGGCAGAATGTGGGAAAAACCACGGATCAGGAGACATACAATTCTCCCCCAAGGAATCTAGTCACAAACCTGCTGGGCTCAAGTAGTGTTTCTAAATCACTACCTGTCAGTATTGATAGACTGTGCTTTTGAAGAGCTAATGTGGCTGTGATAGTGGCTTTATTTCTAAGCAGGGGCTGAACCATACCCAATGTGGAGTTCCATCCAATATAATGGTTGAAATATCTTGTACAAGAGGTTCTTGTTTCTGTCCATTTGCAGCTTGTTGTTTTTCTAGCTCTGTACAGTTAGCTGGACTGTGTTTGAAATGGCCCACAAGTTTTCTACATTTACCAGCATGTTTTCAAAACCACCATCACTGAGTGCTACTGTAATGGATTGCTGCAGACTGTGAGCGATGCATGTCATATGTTCAAAAGGCAAACAACTGGCTTGCTGCTATCATATTACATGCACTGTCAGTACTAATTGTTACCTCTTCTTGAATATTCCATTCTTCCACAACATCCAAGAAACGCTCTGCACATGCTTCAGCATAATGACAGCATAAGGACCAAATTCGGTGATGAAGCCTGGTCATGTGCCACCTGAGGCATATTGCACGTATGCTAAGAGGGTCTCATGATAATCAAAGGTGCTATGGACTAAGAAGCTATGTTCATTGCATCTACTGAAGATTGGAGGGACAATTTAATTAGCAGCTTGCCCTTGTCTATGATGACCTGGAATTGCTGTCTGACTTCCTGGGGTAGTTTGTGAATTCCGAAAACATGTTATAATCAATAAAATCATATTTGGAAATTAATGCCTGATAATTCACTGTGTGGAACTATAGGCTAGCCGAGGTAAAACTTTCTTCCAAAGAGTCTAATCTCTTGACATCCTTGTCAGAGAGAGTAGACCTAGGCTGGTGTAATCTCTTACGTTCCGTGGCATCCTGAACAACTAGGGAGTTCAGGCTGGGGCAGGGAGGAGGGGGGAAACAAATATTCCACTCCCATTAGATGGAAAAAAGTACTTCTTCTCTGTCCTTTTCAGAGTGAGGATGCAAGTAGCTGGGATATGCCAGACTGTCTTGACTGCTATATGTCCTTGTTGCTTGGAAGTGCTACCTCATGCTACCTGCAGTCTGGAGGATATCCTGCAATTTCTGAGTGGTGTCCTGCGCTTTGTCCAGGGGAATGTGGAGCTCACCTATTCTCCTGTTGGATTGATCTCAAGGGCCAAAAGAGTTAAAAGTGTTATAAAATCTTTCTCTGTCCAACATTAAAACAGTGATACAAAAATTTGGGGAGGGGAGGATTTCCACAGAGACACTGGTTTACTCAGTTTCTTGGCAAACACCCAAAAACATTCATTCTAAAGTTGGAAATTTATTGATCAAATTCAAGAAAGAACGAGAAATTAAAACAAGCATTTACACTGAATGCAAATCAAACTTAGTAAAAATCTATTAAAGTTTCTCTCTTTTTGGAGGCAAAATATCAGTCTCTTATTTTCATCAACGGACCTTTCTCTGATTAAAAGGAAAGGGATAATTTTACTCTCAGTCTTGATATATGAAGGGAATTCACTTCTCCTATTTCCAACAGACAGGTACAAGGTGGAGGAGAGACAGGATAGAACATGTGGGGGCTTTTTTTGGACGTTCTTGGAACACTGGATGGCTGGTCAGTCATGAATAGATGTGCAAGCTGGCAGGGCGGCCATAGCACATTCCAGTCAGGGACATCATCTGGTTGGATCCTTTCTCCTCAGAGAGGGCAGGGCTGGATGTGATAATGCATGCAGTGCAGTTGAATTCAGGATCCATTGAAAAGCTGAGAGAGTAAAAGACAGGATAGGAGGAAAAACTTAGTGGTGCAGAAAGTAACAGTAAAGGGAAGGGAGACAGAATAGGATCTTATGGGCCTCTGCCATGCTGACAAATAGGTATCCTCACTAATGGGCTGAGGACTGGATGATATGATGACTTTCAGGACTCATAGTTGAAAGCAAAGTTCCTTAAACAAGAGCGAGGCCTGCTGGCCTTCCTCTCAGGAAGAAACCCCTTCAGTTTGGTCTGCTCCTTCTGCGTGGGAAGTTGAGATGAGTTGAGACAAGATGTGATGAGCTGAGCTGGGAAGCCATGATGTTTTTTCAAAGTCTCCTTTTAAGGACCTCAAAAGGGTCGAGGGGTGGGGGGGAGGAGCGGCTTGCATAGTTCATCCCCTCATTATTTTGTTCACCAATTAATTCTATTTCTGTATGGCCAAATTCAGCACATGTAATTTCATTCCCACATTTTCTTATTTATTAAGTCCAATTTCAACATGGTCCTTGAGACCTATCAGTAGTCCCTTTTTGTTTGGACTAATTCAGTCTCTTTGTATGGTTCTCTTGCACCTGTTTATAACATTTATCATCAAAACCAACTTGACCTATTTTTCATGCTTAATTTCCAAGTAGGCAAAAATGATGTAGATCAATTGTCACAACACTCCTCCAGTTGTGAAAATTGATCTACAATAAACAACACTCCTGAAGTTGTTTATTGTCATTGCATGGCGACAGTGAGGCTCGTGCCACTGCCTTGTCAGGAGACGAGGACAAAAGTGCTGGTGGGGCAATACAGTCCATCTGTTCAAACTCTTCTTATTCCTCCTATTGCTTCTGACAGGCTGGAGTTCTTCTGTCTGAGGTGACCCCAGTCTGAACTCCTGTTCTGAACCTCTGAACTTGGGAGGTCTGAAATATGGATCCCAGGAACCCGCAAAGGGTCAATGCAATGTATTATATGGCAGCAGGTGGTCCCCATGGAGAAGGGCACCACTCTTGCTGAGACAGGTAGCATGTCCTGTGGGAATTCAAAGGAGCCCAAGACACCCTGGGACCGCTGCTGGGGCTAGTCTTATGCCTCAGTGCAGTCAGTGGAGCTACTGACTCACTCTCAAGCTCACCTGAGGAGAACAAGCTCTGAGATTCCATCAGTGGAGCTGTTGGTCCCGGATGCCCTGTAATGCCTCAGCTGGCCAATGGTACTGCCGAGGGGTGCACCAATGATGTGGGCTCTTCTCTCGTGATCACCAGTTCCAAGAGTATCAGTGACTCTGGGTCAGAATACACGGCCATGTCATCAAGGATAGTATACCCAGCCTTCGTGGATGTAGAGCAGGAGGTGCTTCTGCTTCTCTGCAGAGCTGATGGTGATGTTTTTGGTTGGACGGTGAGTGTTGGTACTGCCAAGTGATCCTTCTTGCTGTGGGGAACAACTGCTGGTGTGATCAGCGATTGCTCCCTTCTCTCTCTTACAGATGCTGCAGCTGGTCCTGTCCCTCAGGGTTTGGCCGTTTCAGAGTATCTTGGGTCTCAGCACCAACAAGCTGGATCTGTGTTCCCCATGAGCACCCTACTGGGGGCTCTGATGACCCAGGGTCAGACTGGGGCCTCACTGAGCACTTCATTAGGTATCTCTTGAACTAAATTCTTCAGATCGCCTGGTTCAGGATGGAAGGGAGTGACACTTTGAAAGTTTGAAGGACTATGTGACTCCCCAAAGCAATATAGACAAGTGTAGTGGAAATGACTACCTGGGAATTCCAGGGGCAGGCCACACAGGACTTGAAACTGGGTATCTTGGACATACTGAATGCCCTGAATGATGAGGGTAATGAAGGGAGGAGGAGAGAAGACACCCTCCCAATCTCCTACTTAGCACTAGCTAACTAATTACACACTAAAACTAGCTATCTAGAAAAATTATAACGATTTACAGAAAAACACTGAATTTGAAGTGAGAACACTAGCAAAGCTGCAGACACAGGAGGAGTTCCATCTCAGACCAAGGGAGGTAGAAAAGTGACTGGAGAGGCAGATGGTCTGTGCCATAGGTGCTGACTCCATGGGTGCTCCGGGGATCGAGCACCCAGTGAAAAAAAATAGGGGGTGCTCAGCACCCATGAGCCACCAGTAGGTGACAGGAGCACGTGCATGGCACATAATGAAACCAAAGGGCGGAAAGCACCCACTGACAAAAACAAAAGTCAGTGCGTGTGGTCTGTGCTACTCCTTATGCCCTCAGTTTGGCGCACGAGGAAGTGCAGGGTGCATGCATGGATCAACGGACAGTGCTAATGAAAATTCTTCCAGTCGTAGGCGCATGCACACCCACAATGGAATACACATAAGGACCATCACTTGAAGAAAAAAATTATGGTTATAAACATCCATCAAATAATTATACAATAAAAATATTAACCAAGGCATTAGAATATATTGGTTTCTGTAAATATTCTTTTATTCCCTTCCCCAGCAAAGAAAACAAAAAGCTGAGGTTAGACACCTAACACATAAAATATTTCAAAATTTGTTAATTATGAACAGAGAAATGTAATTTGTCATAATAATTCTGGAGATCAATTTATAGCAAGTCTTTTTCAGTTAAACTTGTAATCTATAATTTTCCTGGAGGAGTTACTGAAATGTCTTAGATTTTAGTACATTAAATTCAGTATGTAAAAAAGCTCCATAAAAGGTTGTCACATACCAATGTGTTGGCTCAGTTTAAATTCTTAGAAAATTCTACCATTTCAATTTTCGCAGTTTCCAGTAGATGAGCCTTCCTATGCATTATATGCAGAGTATGGCCCCCGATCCTATAACACGCTCTGAGAATTCAGCTTTCAGGCTTGGTAAGGTTGTATTTGAAATATTGCAGAATAGCTATCCAAATCTTTCTGCATGTATTTATGTGGCGGATCCCCACACTGACACATTCACACTTGTAAATCTGATTAGCAGACAATGTTTGACTTGATTAGTCAAGTGTGAAACTCAATGCATTCAGACATTTGAAATTCAAGATTTCCTGGAGCTGTGTTAATAGATTTGAGAGCTGAGCAGTGTGAAAATGAAGCAGCGGAAGCCACAAATTCCTGTACACAGCATTTTGCTTCTGGATGTGCTGGGGCTACTGATGCAGGAACTGCCTATGAGCTCCTCTCTTTGTCAAGTGCCTCGGTTTATTGCTTTACCATCACAACTTTTCTGGAGCTTATTAAAATGAAAAGCAGTAAATTTGTGCCATATAGCTACAGCAAATTCCAGCACCCCTATTGTCTTCTCTGCATATATCTGATAACCTCTGGAGGTCCTGAATGCTGTGGCCAACCAGCTCTTTCATTTCAGAAAGTTGGACCATATACTCCGTTCTCCATAGCCCACCCTACGTTTCAGAAGAGTTAGCCTCTGCACCCGCGACAGGGCCTCCTCTCTGTCCCCTCTGTAATTCAGTTTGATATTTTTTATTTTTGTTGTTCCTCCTTCTCCCCTAACATGAGTCATTTCTTTTTAAATCTCACCATGAAACCTTCCTTTCCTTCTTTTCACATTCACATTCTCAGTAGAGCATATATGATATTGTCCATTAAGGATGCTCTGTGAAATCAGTTTCATAGTAATGATATGCTAGATGTGCTTAGGAACGCCCTTAAGTTTCTAAATGTCTCCTCGTGTACTATTAATGTTAGCAAAGCAAGAAGCTGAGTGCTTCTATCACCATAAGGATGCCAGAAAAGATGCACATGACTACAGCTGCAACATGATCATGGTTAATTTTAGGAAAAGTCACAGAGGGGACATAATTACTATTTATATGGAGCCAAAGGTGCACATGGTAGTTTACAAGCCAGTAAAAAGACATGATCCTTCCCCCTTGGGTTTTGTAGTATAAGGCCAAGGCTATATGAATGAAATTTACGCTACACTGATGTAATTACACTAGTACAAACTCTTAACGCAGCCATGCTGCACCGACGCAGCTTAATCTGGTAACATACAGCTTAATCTAGTAAACTGCCTCAGTGTAAACCCCATGTACACTACTGGCCTGTTTCCTCATCCCAGGAAGGATTGACACCATGCCCAGAATCTGTTTCAGACTCTTTTCTCAGGGCTTCAGCTTTTTTTCTTTCACATAAAACTAGTACAGCACATCAGTCACCCCTTCCCGCCTAACCTGGGATCTTCCGCAGGAACCTATCTATTCCCTACAGGTTCCCACTCTACTGGCCACTTTCCTGAAAGTCACCCTGCTACAGGGCCTGCCACAGGAGCTAGGGTGACCAGATGTCCCGATTTTATAGGGACAGCCCCGATTTTTGGGTCTTTTTCTTATACAGGCTCCTATACCCCTCACCCACTGTCCCGATTTTTCACATTTGCTGTCTGGTCACCCTAACAGGAGTCAGCCTGCTTCCATTGATACAGGTGTAAGGGGACTGTTGGCCCCTTACTAAAACTCACTGGGGGTTTTTTGGTTGGCCATCTCCCAGTACCAAAAGAAAGGGGAAGGGCCAATGAGAAATCAGGACCCTGAGCATAGACAACTGGTGCCTCCCCATACTGGGGTGGGGGGGAGAGGGGGAAGGGGCACAAGCCAAAGGGGAGGACACGTGTCTCTTCCACACCCCCAGCTCGGGGCCCCGTACTTTCCCCCCACCTCATCCCATGTTACCTGCAGGGCGGAGGTGCGGGGGGGAAAGGGCTCTGTCATCCCACTGCGCCGGCTTCCCCCCAGCACGTTCAGCTGCTCTCCTTGGGGGCCAGGCCCGGGCGGGAAGCTCCCGGTTGCTGCTTTGTGCAGTGTAGTTAGCTGCCCGGGAGAGAGACTGGCTAGGGAGGGGCGACAGTGGCAGCCTGCTCCCTGCCCGGACTCGGCTTCCGGGGACAGAGGCTGAGCCTGCCGGAAGCCTAGCCTGGGCGGGGGCAGCCTGCCACCGCCTCAGCCAGGTGCTCTCCCAGGCAGGTGCTGGCGCTTGACCCTGCATGCCCCCGACACATTGCCTCTCACCTGAGACTGACAGCCCTGAGGGCCAGTGTGGAGAGGCCGATGCTCCAGGTCAGCCTGATTGACAGGACAGGCAGGCCAATGAGGGAGTCAAGAGGCCAGGGGCCCTGCCCTCCGTGTGAGCTGCAGCTGCCTGGGCCAGAGCAGGGCTGAGCTAGGGGGAGAGCAGGAGGCTGAGCTGGGAGCAGAGCTTCACGAGCCAGAGCCAGAGCGAACCAGAGGAGTAGCCCAGGGGGCTGCACTGGAGGAGGAGTAGAGGCAACGCTGAGGCAGAGTGGAGTGGGGCTGGAGCGGTGAGCAGCTGGGGAGAGCGAGGGGGACCCTGGGCTGCAGGCCCAGCGCAGGGAGACGCCCCCAGCCAAGAGACCTTGCAGGCCAGACTTGGAGGGGGATCGTAACCCTGATGGGGGAGGGGGGAGGGGCAACACTGGGAAGAAGGGTCCTGTCAAATTAAACAGGCTTACTCCAATACGAGAGTTTATTTGCCTGTCTTAACTCACTCTCTCTGTCCACACTGTGCTGTCCCATCTCCTGTACTTAACTAGACCTTCTCCCTCTGCCCAGACAATGAGTCAATTCATTCGAATGTCCTGTCTACATGAATTTTTTTTTTCAGTATAACCTACAGTGTAAATGTAAATCAATATAATTATACTGGTATAACCCCTCACGTGGACAGTTTTATCCCAGTATAAAAGCACCTTTTTTGAATTTAGCTTATGTTGCTTGCAAAAGGGTTTAAGCCAAACTGGAAAAAGCCACTCTGATACTGGACTATGAGTATCCATATAGGGGAAAACACCGCTGTAACTATACCTGTATAATTATATTGGTATAACTGGTAAAACTTTCTTGTTTAGACAGGCCCTCATTCTCACTTTGGAATCTAAAAGGGAACATTTAAATCCAAGCCCAAATTTTCATTGAAAAGAAATGATAATTAATGAAAAATTAATTTATAATTGTAAAAGCATTTTAAAAACAAAACCTAGAAGCGTGAGACTAAATGTAACCTGCACGAACCCCTTGAATATTTGAGTTTCATTTGATACAGGTTGAGCACAAACTAATATCAAAAGAGCATTCTCTGAATTATTGGCATGATTGCAAAGTGGTCATTATTGGGAAATTTAGCAAAGATTTAAGTGAAATTGCATTATTTTGCACAGTACTTGCTGAAAATACAACAATTTTAGCATTTGTTTATATGCAGGGACAAATACTGCTTGCCTTAGAATAGAGGTTCTTAGACATTTTCATAGTGTGGATCATATTTTAATAGAGAGCTAGTCTTATGGACACTTCCCTCTCATTCACAGCATGAACTATCCTCTCCCACTGGCGATAGAATAACATCCTTATGGTAACTACTAGCAGTTGCTTACATGGAAAAGTAACATCAGGAAAGTATTTATTAAAGTTTTAACTATCAATGTAATTTAGCAACTAGAAATAAAGAAAAGCCAGCACCAGGGGGGTGACCAGCCTGCTCTGCACAAACTACCAATAGTGCACGGACTCCATTATTTGAGAACCTCTGCTTGAGGGAACTACTAGCTTACCAACAACCAACTCCATTGACTTGAATGGGAGTTGTGTGTCAGTAAAATGAACAGGAATTAGTGGATTTCTTTCTTTAAAATAATGTGACCAGCTCAATTATTGAGGCCATTTGCCAATGTGATATACTGTGTTGAACTCCTTGCTGCCTCATTCTTTAATGTGAATATTTCATCGAGAACTTTACTAAAATAAAGGCAGATATTAAAAATTGTGCCTCTTTTCATGAAAAAAGTAAAATCCATTAAAGGTAAAAATAAAAAACAAATCCATTGCCAGGAACTATTTGCTTATCCAAAGGTAGCATCTAACCAAAGGCACTGTGACTTTTGCTAGCAATTTGTAATGTTAATTTAAATAATGGGTTATTGTCATCAATGGTTTAATTTAATCATAGATATTAATGTGCAATGCATTTGCAGTTCCATATAAGTATTACCTTTAAAAGCTTTCCTGAATTAGAAATATTTTTAAATAATTTGATTGTCCTCTTTAATTATTTCTAATTAAACAAATAATAATCTCAGCTATTTGGTATTCAGATAAACACTAGGAAGTACCAGTCACTGGGTCTGGATGGCTCAGAGGATTTGTAATAGGACAAAAAGCTTTTTTTCCTGATAGTCTGCTTGTTCAAATACAGCTCAGGTTGCTAGTCACTGGAAGTTTTATCATATAGCTGTTTTGTGTCCTTTATAAGAAATGAGTTAGCCTCTAATCCTGCATACAAATGTCTTAGTGCAGGTCCATGGGCCTGCATAGAATCCTGCTGATTTAAATGGGGCTCAACACAGGCATCTGGCAGGACTGTATGATCTGTACTTAGTTCCAAAATGACAGCTGTGCATATCTTACAAACTCTTCAAATAAGCAATGGTCACAAATACCACCCTATACCGGAAACGTACTGACCGCTATACTTACCTACATGCCTCCAGCTTTCATCCAGACCACATCACACAATCTATTGTCTACAGCCAAGCCCTAAGATATAACTGCATTTGCTCCAATCCCTCAGACAGAGAGAAACACGAACAGGATCTCTGTCAAGCATTCTTAAAACTACAGTACCCACCTGGGGAAGTGAAGAAACAGATTGACAGAGCCAGAAGGGTACCCAGAAGTCATCTACTACAGGACAGGCCCAACAAAGAAAGTAACAGAACGCCACTAGCCGTCACCTACAGCCCCCAACTAAAACCTCTCCAGTGCATCATCAAGGATCTACAACCTATCCTGAAGGACGATCCCTCATTCTCACAGACCTTGGGAGAAAGGCCAGTCCTCGCTTACAGACAGCCTGAAGCAAATACTTACCAGCAACTACACACCACACAACAGAAACACTAACCCAGGAACCAATCCCTGCAACAAATCCCATTGCCAACTCTGTCCGCATATCTATTCAAGGGACATCATCATAGGACCTAATCACATCAGCCACACCATCAGGGGCTCGTTCACCTGCACATCTACCAATGTGATATATGCCATGAAAGCTTATGCCCAAATAAATTTGTTAGTTTCTAAGGTGCCACAAGGACTCCGCGTTGTTTTTGCTGATACAGACTAACATGGCTACCCCTCTGAAACCTGTCTTCCACAGGTGACATACTTCCTGGCAGTCTCACCCCAGGACTGAATGGGTGAAGTACCCTCTCAGTCCATGACGTGATCCTTCCCTGTCATGATTCAAGTATAGTAGTGGGACACTGTATTGAGGATTATGCTGCTGCTCTCTGTTCTGTGGATAAATACAGGGACAAAATCTCCAGCACTGTAAATGTGGGACAAGATTTTCAAGGGCACTGTGATTTTGGGTGCCTCAAATTTTAGGTGCCAAATCTGAGACATTTCAAAGGGAAGGAGAAGCTGATTTCCAGAAAGTGCTGAGCACCTACCATCTGAAAATCAGGCTCAAGGTGTCTCAGGTTGGGTTTCCCAAAATGTAGGCACCTAAAGCCACTAGTCATTTTGGAAAATCTTGGAAAATTCTAAGAGTTTTTTTTTTTTAATACGCAATACATACACATGTATAGTATTATTCATCCCACGTATATCCTGTACTTTAATGAGAACTAAAGGTCAAATTTACTTAAATTTAAGGGAAAAAAGATGCGTGCTCTGTCTATAATTCATGACGAATTTTTCAGTGAATTGAGCTTTGAAGCCTGAATAACTGAGCAGTATAAATTTGGAAAACTGAAGCATTAATAGTTTTAATTAAGTGTAATCCCTGAAGCTCAGTAGAAACATTTAAACATTGTTATTTACTTTAGCATGAATCATCAATCTAGTGAAGGTAAATCTGGGTAATGAACAATGGCATCTAAATTTCTAAGACTGGTTTCCTTCATAACACTTACTACTTACACATTTATGTATATAAAAATGTAATGTATTACTCAACTTTGAACTACAAGGGTTTGAAAGCTTAGCTTTATATAAATAGAGAGCCTCTTGCATTGAAACTCTCCAAAAACTGTTCCTTTGACATAGGAACCCATTTAAGAGAGAGAGATTTTTTTTAGAAAAGCCAAAGAAGAAAATAATCCACAACTCTCATCTCTCTGCCAAACCTTGAAAATTTTCTACTTCTTCGTGGTATTATTTTGTTGGATAAGTACATCATCAAATGAAAGTTTTCTTAATTTAACTTAAAAATAAGCCAGAAAAGGCTGTAAGACTCTCTCTGTTTTTTTTTTAACTTGTAAGTTGTTTTTTTTTAAAAGAGACGGAAAAAAAGAACAGTAACAGAAAGTAGAGAAGATTAGGAAAAAAACCCCAAACAAACATGACTTTATCCCGTTTCCAATATTAGTTCAGTGAAAAAAAAATCAAAGAAAATGGATAGTAAGTCTTCTAAAACCATTGCATTTACAGATGTTCTTTGACTGTGGCTGTTACCTGTGGGCAGGGTTCCATGTACAATCTAGTTGAGTGGCTGCACAAAAGGACCAGGAAGTGGAGGACTCACCTCACCTTTTTGTCAAGTTGCTGCATTACACCCTAGTTCAGGAAAGCACTTAAAAATGTGCTTAAGTCACAGTGAATTCATCAGAACTTAAGCACATACTGAATTGGTGCCTAAATCTGCAGCTTGCTGCCTTCGTGCCACTTCTTGGTCTTGAGCTTCTCCACCCACCATTCTGCCTTCATCTCCCTTTTTTGTTTCCTTGTGTTGTGGTTTCTTCACAAAAGAGGAACCTCAGTTGTTTTTCTGTCTGAGTCTAAGCTGCTCCCTTAAAAGGACATCATGGGTGGCTAGAATAACTTTCTAGAATGGGGATTGGCAATGAAGACAAGAGAGATGACTGGCTCTCCTGAACCTTCTCTAAGAGGCAGGGAGAAATCCTTTGTAAGCTTTACTGTCCAGACCAAGGTTGGGAGCAGGCATGCAGAAGCCTCTAAGCTATTTAGGATGGTGAAGGAGAAGAGTATGTGGCTTACTGGAAGGGCAATGGCAAGTCAGAGGTAGCTCCATATGGCATATTATTAAATATTTCCCCTATGTTGCAGATTTTTAGAATTATTTCAGTAGAATTGGAGGCTGCTGGCTGATTTTGTGACCAAGTTAATGTTGCTGACTAATTTAGTTCTGCTCTGCCATATATTTTAGGCCTAATGTGCCACATAAGACAAAGGATCTTGTCAGTGAGAAACATGGAGCTGGAAGTTACCTTAAGAATTAGCTAGGTGGTGCATGAGTATGGTTATATATTGCTGTACTAATATGACTTGTCCAGTCCAGGAGGTTGATCAGAAATTCCTAGAAAAAAGGAGACTGTTTGGCAATAATATACTGGTACATCTTGACTTTTATCATTTTGATTGATTTTGTTTAGACATTACATTAAAATATGAATTTCAATGTATATGCATGATATAAAATGTTTTATGATATATAATATTTTATATTATATTATGTTTTGACATTATCAAAATGAAATGTTTTAATAGTTCCAAATTGTAAATGTTTTTGAACGTCTTTTCTTTGGGAATTTTTTTGATTTCAACTTTTTGTTACAATTTGGAACATACAAAAATTTCAGAATATCAGAATTTCCCACAGAACGGAAATTCCAGTTTCAGATCAGTTCTACTTCTGATTTAGCATTCTCCAAGTTCAGAGGTCAGGTTTCTTCTCTCCAAGGTATCCCAACAGTGATTACCCCATCTGCAGTCTTCTCATCCATGTAACAGGACAGCTTATTGGCACAGTACCGAAAATTAAAATATAATTGGAACCAGACAATTACAGTATTGGAAACAAGAAAGAGAACTGGAAATAAATATTTTTCACTGGGTACTTTGATAAAGCATGTCTATTTGGGTATAAAGCTTGTTTCACAAAGTATGGAAGTATTCTCTACAGTATGGGAAAACAAGGTCTCGCATATTTTTTTTAAGACACAGAGAGCTCATATTTAAGACTGTCATTATTTTATTTAAACATCCTGTAACTTCAACAAAACAGCATCCAGAGCCTGGTGTTCACTGGAGCCTGCAACTCTCTGGCAATTGAGAACCCCATTGTTCAAAATGGAGAATGGCCTTTGGTCAGTGCAGCCACCCTCGTATCCGGACACAACGATTGTTACTCCACACAGATATCTCTCTGCCTGACAGGCTTTCTCTTGTTGCTAGATCAGTCTGTGTCTCCTTAACTAAACTGTTCTATTTTGTTAGCTCAATGTGACATCCCTCAGCCTGTGTCAGAAAGCTTGAGACTGTCCCAGGGTGGGGCTTTAGAAGAGATGCATTTTCCCGCTCTTTTCCAAAAGCTCCAACCTTTTAACCAGCCAAAGTGACCCAGGATGTCATGGTCACCCACCGCTCAGCATCAAGGCTCCAGGACCTTGCTTAGCTTTTATGGATATTTGGCCAGGGACAAATACTTACCAGTAATTTTGTTCATTGCTGTGCTTGCTTGCTATCCTTTCCTACGAATGCAAAACATCACCTCAGACTGTTATCTCCTCCAACCAAGGAATAGGAGATGAACAGATTGGCACTGCCCTTCCTTATATAAAGCAAAGGTAGCCCAGGTGTCAGCCAGGCAGGGCTAGATGCATACTCCCTCCTGTTGGAGGGTTGATCACTACATCAACACATATCTCAGGGATGAGAAGACCAAAGTGCAGAGAATGAAATGGAAGCCTCTTTCTAGCTGTACCTATTCCTTGTCAATGACCTCCAATGATTGTGAAAGAGATGTGCTACTGGAAGAGCTGCTACGCCTCTTCCAAAGGAGTTCTGCTGAGCAACATCCAGGGGCACCAAAATACCTACTTGCTCTGCAACAATGGGACCTTAAACTGGCCATGTGCAGCCAGCCTTACACAGGTTAGAGGAGCATCAGCCTCATTACCTCTGCCTTCCTGCATGACAATGCTTTCCCCCCCATAGGATGGCGAAGGAGTCCTCTTTGAGCAGCCCTGTCCAAAATGACATGCATTGTCATTATAAGTCTCACCAATAACACCTTTGAGGTGGGCTTCTTACCGGCTTGCCCTTTCAGATGAAAGGAAAACAAGACTCCTGTCTTCTCCCATCCTCATCAGCAAACAGTAAATGTAGGGAGAAGTTTCACAAGCTGAGGGTCAAGTGGAACAGAAATTTAGTCCAATGTTAACCCAGGCAGACAAATATATATCGAAGTGGTTGGACAGTGTTTGTCACAAGGGTATGAAAGGAATTGTGCAATACCAGTCAATAATGACTTACCAGTATATTTATATTGCCGCTGCCCCTTCCATCTTGAAGGATTCCACCATGCTGATCTTGCAGCCCTCTCTGTATCTACATCTATTGCAAGAAGGTGGTTGGCATATTGTAGGTTCAGCATTTGAAATGTGTCTGCGGTCACTTATATCAGGTGTTGGTGTGAAGCTCTGACAGGCACATGGATTAGGCCAAATCAACCAGTTCTTGGGTCATTTGGTGCTACAGGAAAGCCTGGTGACAGGGCACAGGTGATCAACTGTAACAGTGCAGGTGGGAGGGGAGCTAGGAGAGATTTTTCATCCCACAGTCACAGTTTCAGTAACTAAACCAAGGAAATAAAAATTAAGATTCCTGCTACTTCCGAGTTCATTGGAGAGAATTGCAGATCTGAATTCCATGCTGCTACATGGTGTCTAAAGACAGAATGGCAGGGAAATGTACACAACTGGAGACGTATTGCAGGTTTTACCCCACTGCATGTCAAACATCAGTATCAAAATGGAGGCACAAGTCATTAGAGCAAAACAACAAAGTCAAATGGAAAGTTTTTGAATGTGAACAATTTTGATCTCAGTTACACTTGTGTAAATCAGGAGTAAATCCACTGACATATGTAGAGTTACACCAGCGTAAACCTGGAACAAGTACAGAATCTGGCGCACACGCACACACACACACAGTGTCACCTCCTCACCTGGCATAAATCAGCATAGCTCCCTTGAGTTCACAAGAGCTATAGCAATTTACACCAGCTGAGAATCTGACCCATATCTCTTGAAAAACTAAACACCTTGCTCCAGATCCTCAGCTGGTGTGTATTACTGTAGCTTCACTGAAGTCAGCGTAACGACACAAGCTGAGGGGGCTGGCCCGAGACTGTATATAATGCATAATACACTGTACGCTATTAAGCAGACTTATAAAGACAAACACAGTGGTTCAAACTGCATTCGGGATTAGATTCTCCTTCTCTTTAAAATAAAATATTTTCTATATTCATACATGTTTAATCTCTGTATAGACATTATATATAGGAATACATACATTTTGCATTGTATCTCATATTTTACTTTTCTGAGTTGCTGGTCTACTTGTCAAAGTATTGGCTATTTAGTTTTGCTTATTAAGCAAGACAAGTGCATGGTGGTTGATGGAAATAAGCTATACTGGTGTTAACAATGTTATTGGCCTCAGGGTATGCTGGTCATGCATCTGAGTGCTTTTAAACTGATAGACTTATTGATATTTAAAGCAAACACTTTTTACTCAAAAGACCTAATAAAAGAAAAAACTACAGAGGGAATAGATGGCAACTGGGAAGGCTGGTTAGTCATGCTCACCATGAGTAACAAGTCCATCCTTTCTTTCTCTTTCCTATCTACCCGTAACAAGGGGCTCAGAGTAAACCCATCCTGTTGGCACTGGCGGATGCATTGCAGTTTTGGTCACTTTTCTCTAGAGCAGGGGTCGGCAACCTTTCAGAAGTGGTGTGCCGAGTCTTCATTTATTCACTCTAATTTAAGGTTTCGCGTGCCAGTAATACATTTTAACGTTTTTAGAAGGTCTCTTTCTATAAGTCTATACTATATAACTAAACTATTGTTGTATGTAAAGTAAATAAGGTTTTTAAAATGTTTAAGAAGCTTCATTTAAAATTAAATTAAAGTGCAGAGCCCCCCCCGGACCAGTGGCCAGGACCCGGTCAGCGTGAGTGCCACTGAAAATCAGCTCGCGTGCCGCCTTCGGCACACGTGCCATAGGTTTCCTACCCCTGCTCTATAGGATAAGTATATCTGACAAGGATATCACTAATATCTGATATAGTATATGAAGCCTACTGTACAATAAATGCTCAATAGCTGACAAGATCCAGGTTTCTGAGATATTTGAAATGTCAGGACTCTGCATTTGGCCCTAATACTCCGAGCGCGCGAGAGGCAACATCAAAAGCTTTGAAAAGCAAGCATTCCAAAAACAAGAGAAGCAGATTTCCCCTTTCAATAGCATATTATGAAGTATGCGAATATGTTAGTAAAAGATGCTAAATTGTATGCAAAACTGAGGCTGAACATAAGACGAGGCTGTTTACTTTAAAGTCATACATCAGGATCAAAACTACAGAGAGAGAGTTTTTTGCTTTTTAAAGATTTGGACTAAAACAGTCGGCCACACATTTCAAAACGGATCTCTGGTAATTAACCCATCAGATTTTTATGCAGCTATTGAACAGAAACAATTAAAACTGCATAATGCAGGAGCCACACAATGCAGATTATGACCCAAAAGACCTTGCTGAAATTAAGCTTTTGAGCCAAAGCTTTTCTTGCTGTTTTAGAATAGCTTTTAGACTCACACTATGTTGCCTTCAATCTGAGATTATCAAAGTACTTTACAAACATTAATTAATTAAGGCATTGAGGCGTGGAATTACTATTCCCGCTTTACAAATCAAGAAACTGAGTCACAGAGAAGTAAAGTGACATGCCATATGACACTGGTGGCAGAAGTTAGAAACAGAACCCAGGAGTCTTTACTGCAAATCCTGTATTTTTATGACAAGATCATCCTTGTGACAGAACATTTCAAGACCTCCACAAGAGAAAAGCTCTCTTCATAGTTTGCAGTGGAAAGGTATTTGCTAGGATTTACATAAAGCATACCATCAGATACAACGCATGCACCATGATGCAGCAGAGGAAATTTTTTTAAGCAGGTTACTGCTGGATGGCAGCAATAAAACATTGGCCAATAAATGTTAAAAGGCAGATTCTGTCTTCCACAATGTAGACCCGTAAAGTGCTCAGCATCAGTTTTGTTGGTAGAGATTCAATTATATTACCTTGATGATTTCCATATGCTGTGTTTTACTTGGTATAGTTGCTTTATGTTACATATCAAAGTACTTCATACAACAAACTGTTCCCCACCCTCACAACATATCTGACTTATAAATCATGCAATAGAACCAATGTAACATTCTTTCTGTTTCCCTTCCTTTTGAGAAATGTTCGTTTAACAATTGAGTTTACAGTCTTGGGTTATAATCTGACTGCAAAACACCAGCACTTTTATAACAGGTGTTTGCTTTCCATCGTCTTTCTTATTATACACAGAGATGACAAGCAAAATTTACTAGTACAGACATACCATAAGGTATCTCTCGCTTTTGTCTAGCATTAGTCTACTAGGATTGAAAATCTCATGTTAGATAAATCCTCCCTGGGATTGATTTATTTGTTTTTTAATACTTGCCTTTTGTTGCATTCTGTTGCATACCAAAAGTCAAACCATTTGCTCCTCAGGATTCTCTTCATGGACCAAGATAAACATGACCCCTGATGGCTTAGCCATTTGCGGAAAGGGGGAGAAAGGGTGGAGGAGTATCATCGTGCCAGTGGAAGGCAATTCCACCCCACCACCTGTTTAATTTTAAGATTGTTCTTTTAATCATTGAATTCCATAATGGAAATGTGTTATGTGCAAAATAACAGTGGTTTGAATAAATTAACAAGATAGCGTAGCCCTATTAAAGTCAATGGAATTTCCCTGATTTCCTCCAGCTGAGGAGCCAGCCCTGTGTCTTGTTTTAATGTTAGTTTGGCAATACTTTAAAACTAGAATTCTATTGCTACAGTTTCTGCATTGGGAAGATTGAAAAAAAAAACCATCATGGGCTTGAGCTTCACTCTACCCATAAAAGGCCTCACTTCTTTGCACCCACAAATTTCTGAGCACAAATAATTACAAGCACAATTTAGGTCATTCATGTAGGTAGGTGCCTGGACTGGACACACAATAGATGTTGCAGGCTAAGACATCTAGCCTACGATGCTTCCACAGTTATTTATAGACACAAAAAGGAAGGTCAGATTTTGCTAATATGCCCCTAATGATATGCAAGAACATGCCAACGAAACTCATCTTATCACCATGCATCAACTATGGGGAAAAAAAAGAAATTAGTGTAGTCAAACCATTGTTGGACATTGTTATACAAATTAAGAAACATGGATGGAGTTAGCAATGAAATCAGTATTAATGCCCTTTCCCCTGCCTTCTCCAGCCAGGATTCAAGAGAAAAGATTAGGAATGTGAATAATTCAATAAAAATTAAATGTAGCAGTCTGAAAATGTTGTCTTTCCTTTATGTCTCACACCTACTTTCCTTCCCATCAAGAACTGATGCAGTGCCAGGTTTCCCCCCAGTTTTATGCCAGCATAACTATTCTTTTCATGAGAGCAATGCAGTGGTGAACTAGGCCTTTGTTTTTCCTTTCCTCTCGCCTCCTCGTCTGTCTCTTCTTTCCCCTGATGCCTGTATCTTTCAGCTGCCTATTCTTTCTTTCCCTTGGATCTCCCGAGTGCTTCCTATCTCTTTCCCACAGATCATTCCCCCCAACATTTTCTCCCCCCTTCTCTTCCCCAGGTTTCTCTTTACTTGAAACTCCTCCTTTATGAAGAGGGAAGAGATTCTGTAAAAACCAACTCTTCCCTTGCTGCCCTCAGCCAGCAAGAAGGGGACACCAGTTCTATTCTGCCCACTGGCAGCTCCAGCAATGCTGGTCTAGAATGGCATGAGAGCACATAGCCCTGCACTGTTAGTTCTGCTTGGCTTTCTAAGGACAAGTGGAGCAAAGTATAGAATCATAGAAAATTAGGGTTGGAAGAGACCTCAGGAGGTCATCTAGTCCAACTCCCTGCTCAAAGCAGGACCAACACCAATTAAATCATCCCAGCCAGGGCTTTGTCAAGCTGGGTCTTGAAAATCTCTAAGTAGAGTACACAGTGCAGATCTCTGCTTTCAGCAGCAGCAGATCCTGATTGGTGCCAGCAGGTAGCGGCAGCAACGCCTGTTTGTTGCTTCCATGCACATCCAGCTGCATGCCATGGCATATGTAACATATGGCTGACAGTGCTGCTGCATGTATATCCCTGAAGGTCCTTAAAAAAACCTAGAGTGCTAAGCCCAGTCACTCTATTACTCTATATGAGGTGGGAAGACATCAGCTTGACCCAGAGCTCAGAGTAAGTTTGCACAGCTGGCAGTAAGTAAAAACACCCCCATTCTCTTTACCTGTAAACAGAGCACATTTCAGTTGGAATCCTTGAGAATCAATCCCCCTGGAATTCACAATGTTATCTTTGCAGAGTCAGTTCTTTTCAGAGTAGGACTGCACTTTAATAACCAGAGGCACAGGGTCCACTGGAATTGCAACAGCAGGGCATCTGGGGGATGGCTATATCCAAGGTTAGCTATGATAAATCAGGGGTTATCAACCCGAGAGAAATTACCATGGGTACGTCTATACCCAGCCGCTAGTTCGGCGGCTGGCAATCGAACTTCTGGGTTCGACTTATCGCGTCTTGTCTGGACGCGATAAGTCGAACCCGGTAGTGCTCGCCGTCGACTGCGGTACTCCAGCTAGACGAGAGGAGTACCGCGGAGTCGACGGGGGAGCCTGCCTGCCGCGTGTGGACCGAGGTAAGATCGAACTAAGGTGCTTCGAACTTGAAGTTGCGTACCTTAGTTCCATTTGGGGGGTGAGTGTAGACCAAGCCCATAGTAGATGACAGCCACAACCTGCAGGATTGAATGGAACACTAATTCCATCAGAAATGGGACAAGGAACAGAGCTCTTGATAGTACAGAGGACAACTGAGCAGTGCATTCACAGCACCCTCTGTTAAGCAGCGAATACAGAAGCAGCTGATTCAGTGGCTCCCCTCAAGAGAAAAACCTGATAAGGAAAGAGCAATAGGGGAAACAGAAACCTCACAAGGCACCCTGAGGAAAATTTAGGGATGCAACTGCTGTGGAACCATCTTCTCAGGCTTCATAATTCCACTTCACTGCAAGAGCTGAGAGGAATGGTTCAGAGGTGAAGAATCATCTCTTCAGAATCTTCTGAGGACCTGTCCTTGTTTACAATAATATAAAACCCTGCTGCATTCTGTAGTAACAGCAGCAGACAAAATAGTGTTACTGTAATGTTTTGGATGACTCCTGTAGAATACTTCTGAATCTTTCCTTTGTAAGGATGGACAGCAGCAGATAGGCAGAGAGGAACGCGTGGCTTCTGCTGACCAACATTAACACCAGCTTTTGAATGAAATAGCCATGCTGTAAACAGAATGGGATAAACATTTTTGTGGGTCTAAGGTAGACAGGGCCTTGACTTCGGGTGGAGGTGTGTCAAAAGCCACGAGTGCATCTGATTCTTATTTAATTTACGGCATCTTTACACCCCTCTGGCAATAGAAGAATGCATTGCACTGCCAGAATGTCATACAAGGGTCTTAGTATAAATGAGAATCAGGATCATTGTGTTTTTTATTTGTTGCTATTTTTCCATAGGTAACTCTTTTCTGTGTTCTTTTCTTTCCCCCTGGCTCTGGGCACTCAAAGGACAAAGAAAATACACAAGTAGTGGTGGAATAAAACATGGAGTCCTTTGCTTCTAGCATCAAAATGAGGAGGAGGAAGTGGATAGGTTCCTTTTGCCTCCTTGCTTCCCAATCGGGAAACTAAAAGGATAGAGACTAAAAGGAACAATATTTGTTTCTGTTGAAAGGGATAGTCAGATCTTGGTTCCTAAAATAGTTATGGAGCACATTGGTCAATAAGACTCCAATGACTCCACATATATGGTATCTACATTTTTAATCCATATACAATTAGTTGCTTGGGTCTGCCAAAGGAACAGGTGGTTTATCAGTAGGTAACACCCAGCTATTTCTATTTAACCATTACTGCTTTAAAAATAATACTCAGCCACCTTATCTTACATAATATTTTTCTCTTACAGTAAGATTTCAAACATTGTGACTCTTCTGTTTATGTTATTCTCAGCCTTTTGCACAGCATTTATGCTCATGCTGCTGGAAAAGCAGTGAATGCTACACATTTTTGTTACTCTCTGGTATTTAATCCTTAAAAAAAATTCTTATAGGAACAAATGCCACAAGCAGCTCAGATTTGTTCACAAGCCAATTAGAAAGACCCTGAAATTTGCAACTCTGATGTAAAATCTTCTCCAAAGGCTCCACTTGGACACCATTGGTTGGAAAGGTGCAAACTATGTATCAAATTAAAAGAGGAGAAAAACTGTTAGACCTTTCACTGGTGTTGCAACATTATCTAATGAATTAGATCTGCTATTACCTTAACTGCAAATCTACCAAACTCATGCTGTCTCTTCACCTTCCTCAATTTCCCACTATTTCTACCACTGACACAACTGAACTGGTAGTAGTTCTACTGTAGATAGGGATCCTGTGGCTGCCAATGCTTTTACCACAATATTGTCTAACCCTGCCACAAGCAGATCTGAATGACACTGGTTAAAATATTGCTGATGCCCTATTCAGTGTTTTAGCACTGGTACAGCTCCCGTAGTGGTAGCAATGGTGGGGAATTTGGGAAAAAAGGCTAGAGTAAAAAAGGCCCCAGTATGTTTTTTGTTTCCTTCTTTGACTAGCCAGTAGACACAGGAAAAAGGACAGGAAAGGGGTGATTACAGATCAATTTTGGGTTTAGATAATAGCCTGCATCCATACAATGGATAGTATCACTCCCTAAAACAGTGCTAGCAACTAAGAATAGTATTGGATACTGCTTCTCCCTGCCGATTTTAAGTTGTATGCCTCTTCGTGTCATGAAGAGTTACAAATGGGGTATAATTCAACATATATGTCTGAATGCATTGTTATGCAAGAGAAAAAGAGATTGTTACAGTAGGTGATGTGGGAGTGGATAGATTACTGTATAAAAAAAAACTAAAGGAAAAATTACTTTTCGTGACACTATGGAATCACGTTTCAAACTTGGATTATAATTGTATATACTTTACGTGTCTATGAAACTTGCTGCCATATATTAATGTATTAGAGTGAGCTATATGAAGATAAGCAGTATGCCTATGGGAGTAGTAATTCTCAAGTAACTCTGTACTGTGATTGAAGAAAGGAGGAGGATACTAACAGTGTAATTATGCAGCAATTCCAGATAAATTGATTATTAGCTTTTTATGATCACACTAACAAAGTCAATGTTCCGAGATGAAACAGCAAAAATATTCTGTTTGAATATTCAACAATGAATAATATAAACAATATTCAGCAACCAGCTGATCACCAGGTGAGTGGTGGACAGGAGAGAGTCCAAGTAGCTGAAACCAGATAAATCCTGAAATTTAAATGGCCATCTCCCACCAGTTATAAAAATGGATGTGCTGTATTAAAGCCTAATCCACTTCAATGGGAGTTCCAGGAGCTAAGCGCCTCTCAGAGTGAGATACCATTAGTGTTGCAAGCATGCAATAATACATACAATATCAAGGAGCATGTGTGTGTTTATTGTGGATGCCTATATCACTTGGGTGCATTGTGCCTTTACCCAGAAGAGAGAATTACAGGTAGTTAGTACAGATCCATTTCTTCAAGTTGGTTTGGGCTTTAACAAAAATCTTGTGTGTCACTTTTTCTAATATTCACTTTATGATCCCTGACTGTAGCAAGTGGAGTGGATACCTGCTGAGTCAGCACTATCACCAGCTGATCACATCTTCTCCTTTTAAGATCACCTTTTTATAAGTAATAACTGGTATCTATTCTCTGTGATCTCAGAAAAGAGTCTTCCAAAAGGAGAGTAAATTACTGCATCACTTGATTAATAGTAAAGATTAATATTTTTTTAAGTCATAATCATAAGGGAGGGGCAGAGAATAACTATTATTGCAATTTCTTGTAACTGGTTTGTTTTTTTGGTACACCACATTGAAACTAGAACATTATTCAAGAACACCCATCACAGTGCTTAACAAGATTTAATGTACATTTATTCTTAACATGTGGAACATATAAAGATTTTATACTGAATAAATGATATTCATTAAGCCAGAGGAAAAGGAGGAATTTACATCAAGTTTTTTTTCCTTTTTAAACTACATTATCTTGAAATACAAATGCGGATTCTCATCACTGAAAAATCTTTGAAGTTGTGTTTCTTCCTTTTTTTCTGTATATTTTTTTTTGACTGTAGACTGGTAACCATTTTCTTAAATCAATCCATACGTAACCATTTCCACACCTTGATTTATAAAGCAAATTGTGATCGGCTGCTCTCCCGAAATAGAGCATGACTTTATACATACAGAAACTTGTACATTACCCTCGGGTTTTTTTGGAGATATGGCCCAAATGAAAGGGAAAAAAAATTCTACTGTCACTTTGGAGTTACCACATCATGGAAAAAAAACTAAAAACTTTGTACTTAAAAAAAAAAGATGAGGGCATGTTTAATGTACAACTTCTATATACATCACGGCCCTTAGGCAATAAAAAAAATATTTAAAAAAATGATTAAAGGAATTGTGAAGAACTGTCATTGTGGAAGGTCAAACAACAGATGCAGACAAGACAGTTCTGGTGAGGAAGCAATTTACGTTTATCGTCATCAGGTTTGTGTTTAAAATCTTTTAAACTTTAAAAACATTTTTTTGTTTTGCTCCTAGCCTAATGTAACCATTTCTCCTGTGGAGAAACCAATATCATTTTGTATTTTGACTACCGACTGACGTCCTCGTTGATCCCCTACACCTACATCACTAGAATTTTCTATTGCACAGAGCTTTGGGTGATGGTGTACAGGTTATTTTTATTTTTCCTTTTTTTGAAAAAATAAAACACACAGGAACTTGGTATGTTGGGTTTTTTTTCACCTTTTCATTTCAAAGTGGTGAGATTTCTTTCCCCCCCCATCATACAATGGTTTGCCACAATTTTTTTTTAAAGTCACTAGTTCGCTTCCCAAAAAATATGTAATACAAACATGGAAAAGAACATTGAAAAGGATAATCTATGGAAAAAAAGTGTGACCTTTGAATGTACTAGACAGCAACTTTGGTTAAAAAAAATAAAATAAAAAGATGTACTTATACACATAGACAGCAAATATTAATTTCATAACTGTTCAAATTAATAATTTCTTTAATTTCCAATTGGTAAATAGTGAATGGGGCAGAGGAGCAAAGATTCTTTTTTTTCTTTCTTCCTACGCTGGATAAACAAGAACAGAAAACAGCCAGTTATATGTGACCCTCTAATCTCCACTCACACATGCTTGGCTTCTCACTTATGTCATAACTGCCCAATCTGAAAAAGTACATCACAGATGACAGATGCAACCAGAGAGTTCAGGACAGCAGATATTGAGATATCCAGCAAACGACCCTCATGCAAAAGGAACTCTGAGCGGTTCTCGTCCACTCTAGCCATGGCTAGCAAAGCCTTGGCTGCCCTGCACATCATGTCTACGCTAGGTGGCTCCAGAGGTGGAGGCTGCATGTGCATGAGGTTATGCTGGCTCTGTTGGTACTGGGCCATAGTGACCCCATCCTCCAAGAAACTTATCAAATTTCCAATGCTTCCCTTCTGCACAGCTATTGCCCTTGCTGCTAACATGTCCCCCTGGGCAAGGTTCGATAAGAGAGCCATGGACATTTCTCGGCAGACTGGGTTTTTGCGGTCCCCAACGTACCTAACTAAAGTAGCGTAGAGTTTCTCCTGACGACTGAATGGGGGAGTGGCCAAGATAAGGTCCACATTATTGTCTTGGATACTGAGCTTACACAGGGTCTCCAGCACAAGTCTTTGAGGCGATAGGACTGAGTTGGGCCCCACGGTTGGAAAAGGATCCTGTGCCTCTGCAGATGGGCACACCATCCAGTGCAGCAAGCCATCCAAAATTGGCAAACAGATGCTTTCTGTATAAGCAGACAAGTCTAGCTGCCCAGAAATGTTGGCTAATGTGACCAATGTATTATCCCTCAAGACCTCGAGGCAGTCCCACCACCACTCATCCTTGCTGCAGGCCACCCCTTTGTCCTCCTCTTCCTCTTTCTCATATGTCTGTGGCGCTCGCTTTCTTTCCGGATGCTCATGGTGAAGGAGGATCAACTTTCCCAGGATCAGCACCAAGCCTGGATGTTTGGACATTTCGGCGTCATTGCCAGGCACAAAAGACAAGCTACGGACAATATTTGACACACAGATGCAGCGTTTAGCCAAGGAGTCTTGCCAATGAGTTATGGTGCATAGAGGAGTCTCATCCCGGCTCCTTGGCTCATCTTCTAGCAGTTTAATATTCCGGTGGCTTTTGGCTTGATGGATCCCAAAGGGAAATTTACTGCTCTCTGTCTGGGAACCAGGGTTTGAATCTTCGGGCAATGCTCCTGGTCGAGCTGACAGGACATCATCGATGGTAGCTGTTATACTTTTTTCCTGTTGTTCTTCAGGTTCACCTTTCCCCTCCAGATCCTTCTTTTTGCTTGGAGAGTTCAAGGGCGGAGGGGCCCTCCTTCGTGGAGGAATCTCCATCTTGCTCTCAAAGTGAGTCTGGATGTGTTCAGTAGTATCACCCCCACCAAGCTGCCAGTGGAGAAGCCCACTGTTGAATTCCTGAACACGCCCCAGTTTGTCAGATCTGTCAACAACAAATAGATTATTTTTCTTTACAATCTTTATTGGCAGCTTGTCAAATTTACTGGCTTGTTTTGGCCTCTCACTTGGATCAGCAATGGCACTGGGAGTGGCAAAAACAGTGCTCTTTTCTTCTCCTTCTATTTTTTCAATTTCATCTTCCTCCTCCTCCTCTTCATCCTCCTCCTCATCTTCATCAAAGTAGTCAATACATTCATCATTTCCCTCCTCTTTTCCAGTATCCACTGCCAAGGACTGGCTGTCATCCTTCTTGACTGCGTTGTGATCAAGTGCTTTGTGACCTGGATCTCCCACTTCATATTCCGTAAGGATTCCAAAAATGTCAATCAGGCATTTTCTAAAATATTCTACCAAAAGCTCAAGAAATCCAGATAACTGGAGAGAGAAAAAATAAAACACAAGTAAAAAAATCAGATGAACATTTTAGACTGCATGGAATTTGTTAGTAGCAATGAGCATATTCCAATATGTGTTAACTATGTATGCTAAACAATCTGTTCCAGCTTGTATTTAGCAGTGACACTCTGAGTTAGTTTCCAGACCTGAAGAAGAGCTCTGTGTAAGTGTCATAACTATAAAAGGAAGGGTAACAGCTCTCTGTGTACAGTACTAAAATCCCTCCTGGTCAGAGACTCCAAAATCCTTTTACCTGTAAAGGGTTAAGAAGCTCGGATAACCTGGCTGACACCTGACCCAGAGGACCAATGAGGGGACAAGATACTTTCAAATCTTGGGGGGGGAAAGGCTTTTGTGTGTGTCCTTTGTTTAAGGGGTTGTTCGCTCTTGGGACTGAGAGGGACCAGACATCAATCCAGGTTCTCCCCATCTTTCTAAACAAGTCTCTCTTATTTCAAAATTGTAAGTAAAAGCCAGGCAAGGCGTCTTAGATTTACTTTGTTTTCTCAACTTGTAAATGTACCTTTTACCAGAGTGCTTATCTTGTTTGCTATACTTTGAACCTAAGACAGAGGGGATTCCTCTGAGCTCTTTAAGTTTGATTACCCTGTAAAGTTATTTTCCATACTGATTTTGCAGAGATGATTTTTACCTTTTGCTTTAATTAAAAGCCTTCTTTTTAAGAACCTGATTGATTTCTCCTTGTTTTAAGATCCAAAGGGGGTTTGGATCTGTATTCACCAGGAGTTGGTGAAAGGAAGGAGGGGGGAAGGGTCAATTTCTCCTTGTTTAAGATCCAAGCAGTTTGGATCTGTATTCACCAGGGAATTGGTGAAAGGTTTCTCAAGGCTTCCCAGGGAGGGAATTCTTAAGATGGTGGCAGCGGACCAGAGCTAAGCTGGTAGATAAGCTTAGCAGTTTTCATGCAGGCCCCTACATTTGTACCCTAAAGTTCAAAGTAGGGATACAGCCTTGACAGTAAGCTTGAAAGCTTATCTCTCTCACCAACAGAAGTTGGTCCAATAAAAGATATTATCTCACCCACCTTGCTTCTGTAATATCCTGGGACCAACCTGGCTACAACAACACTGCATACATATTTCTATGAACGTTTTCACACATCCTACAAACTACTGACAGCCAAGCCTTGAATGACAAACATTTACTAAGGGAAATTCTTCTTCCCTTCTGTCCACTCCTGAATTGGTGTAAACTGTCATAGCTCCTCTGACTTCACCTGAGCTAAGATGATCTACATACATTAAGGACCTGACCTACTGTCTCTAAACCAACTTTCCAATATGTGGGACTCTGGCAATGCTGATTCTAGGAGTTGATATTCTCCCCCCTGTAAGATGTATATAGCAGAACAGTTTTCATTATGTCCATGCATATTTGAAAGCTGTTACCGGCAGGCAGTTCTCTATGCTGTAAGATACCCTCAAAAGTAGTTTTCGTTTGTGTTTAAACCTGGATTAATGTGTAATTATTGCACTACTGGAGGGCAACACTTGGATTCCTGGTGCTGGTTCACCCTCTGTGGCTTTATGTCAAAGATGAATTACTGTTACTACATTCAGTCCCAAACATCTGCCTATTAATTGTTCTTATTAACTATGGAATAATAATCCAGGATCCTAGAAATCCATTTGCCATGGAAAAACATGGAATTTGCATTTTTACAGAGACTCTTTAGTTTTTACATTTTGTGAAAAAATAAAAACATGTATTAACTACTGACTAAATTTTACTGAAATACCACTGTCACTTATTCAATGCACGGAACCTCCCTCTCTTGTTGTTGATTTCTGAATGTGCTTAAAATGAACATGCTCCAATAAACTGCTTCCGGTGTATTCAGGTTACTCAATGGTGTATAGGGGTTCGTGTTTTAATGGATCTCAAATTTCATTTCAGCCTTCAGATGTAATTTAAGTTATGAAAAGATGCCGAAAACTTTAAAAATCACCCCTAAAGACCATGTCACTGAGTTTGGCAAGGACAAATTTCATGCTGATGATAATGTGTTGTTCTGTACTGTATGCAGCAAGGCTGTAGATTACATTCAAATTGTAGAACACATGGAAAGTGCTAAACATAAATGTTTATGACAAGAATGGAAAGGAAAGGAAAACAAGAGGCTCAAACAGTGGGGCCATTGACAACAGTGAAGAAACAATGCGCTGTGACTGGATTATTCCAGTGTTTTTGTGCATTTAAAAAAAACCCCTATTTTCTGAAAATATAGAATACAGACACAGAAGTATTTGGTATACGTAAGAAATACAAATTGAAATTCTATTAATTTTATTATAATGATTGATGGCACTGGTAGGCTTCAAACTTACTTAATTGTAAATATATCAATAAAACATTGTGTTCAACTGATACATATATATATTGTGGCTTGGGAAACTAAAGTTCAGCGTTTAACTTTAATCATGGAAAAGCACAGATTTTAATGTTTTTTTTATTAGAGAATGTTGCTTTTTTCTATCATGGAAAACTAGGATCCCTGATAATAACTATTCAGTGAAAATATATACTTTTCTCTGGATGTCCCATCTTACATCCAATTTCTATTTTTCTACAATAGTTTTATTTTATTGGGTGGACAAATATGTTCATATTCCATGGTTCTCTTAAGACTTCCAAACCCTCAACTATTTAAAAAAAACCCACCCCAAATAAAAATCTACATTTAACAACTGCAGAAACATCATATGGAATCTTGATCAGCAGTTCAAATCAAGCCCAAGACAATAATACCCAAAAAATCATAACTAACTGATGGCTGTACAGTGTTTTGTGTGAAATAAATTGAAGGTTTTAGACCCAAGTCTAGTAGACTATATTAAAAATTCCCACCAAACTGGCACAGAACCCCAGCAAAAAAGCCAAGGATTAAATGGGTCATAGAAACTAAATTTAATAGAAACTAAATAGACTCTATTCTACATAGCATAGGTTCTTATACCATACTCATCACCATAGTATCTGCTACCTTGACTTCTAGAACAGGACTGAAAAACACTGGAAGGTACTGTAGGAGAAGCTTACACCATTAGATCTTATGTTATACATGGCTTGTAGATAAATAGTGGATTTTGGTTTTAGCAGCATTATCGATCTGACACCTTCTGTGAAAACGTAATTCCTCATTTTTTAAAATCAGTATCCTGATATGCCCGGTGCTAACAACCAATGTGTGTTTTTAGTGTACCTGACCCGAAGAATACCTCAAATCAGTTTCATGCACAGTTTTGTAATGCCTCCCTTTTCTGCAACACCCACTTTGCCAGACCACTGACCTATTGTAGTTTCCCTGGATTGCCCATATGTCACAGTAATGAGTATGTATTCATGGACATTGCCTTCTCCCAATGCTGCAATGCTCCTATCCCTCAACTGTCCATTTTCACAAGGGATACTCCTCATTTTAAGGTTATAATTTACCCCATCCCACACTAGCCTGGGTTCCTCTTGTAGTTCATTGATGTTCAATCAGCAAAATTGAGATTATAGAATCTTTTAATTTACATTTTTAATTTAAGCTAATGATAATTAATTTTAATGGACTCACTCAATCATTTTCCTGTGTCCCTCAATTCAGATTTTTGACTTTATCAGGTTGAGAGGTAAAGTGCCATCTCACCTACCTGCG
Source organism: Emys orbicularis (assembly GCF_028017835.1). NCBI lineage: Eukaryota > Metazoa > Chordata > Testudines > Emydidae > Emys > Emys orbicularis. Next base: position 121,640,660 of record NC_088685.1, on the reverse strand, counting down.
AAAGGTTGAAAGTAGCAACAGTGCTGTCATCATACAGAAGAATATTAATAGTGTCTAGAGCCCAGGTACTTTCAGCCAAAAGGCCAGATTTAAGAGACATCATCACTCGCCAGGCCTCAGGAGTTACTGGAGAATGAGAGAAGAAAAAAATATTAGAAGCAGTGCTTTCTAGAGGAGAGCTGGTGGACTTTCAAGAGAAACTTCTGACATGCTGACTTTAGAGAATACAAACAAGGTGGTCTGCTAAACAGGGTGTGCTCAGGTTCTACATTATGGCACTCAGCATCACTGCTTCCACCATGTGGTCCAGTTCATCTTCTGCCTTTCTGGCAGAACAGATGTGAGCCTTGTTTCTAGTGTTTGAAACTGGCAGTTTTTCTTGCCTTTCCTCGTGGTGAGATACTTTTACTAATGTTTGAGTAGTCGAAAAAATCTATGAAACAAGTTAAATAAAACGAAGAGTCCAATGATCATTTTGTTTCTGCCCTTTACTCCTGTGTTGGGGTAGCAGCTGGAAGGAATGCTGAGTGTATCTTTATCACACTGAGATGTATTTAATTGGTAAAGCACACTGAAGAGATCATACAGTAAAGTATTCAAAAGCAGTGAAAACAGCCAGGTGTCTCAGTGACTGCTATGCTGGTAACTCAGGAACTTGGCTGAGGAGACTGATATGATGGAAGCTGCAACTAAGAGGGCCTCACATATGTCATCTACCATCAGTATGGGGCAGAGGAAAGGACAGAACGGAACAACAGAAAGGACATGAACAGAAGTGGGAACTTGAACGAGTGAAGTGTAGTAATGGGTTCAGTCAAAATAGGAAATTTTGGGGAATAATGTGGAAAAAAATTATAAACTCTCAATTGTACAAGAGTAAACATTATGGGAGTGAGCACTAAATCATAGTTGATGCTATAAAACAATCTCCCCCCAAAAGATTAAAATAATTCTTTAATTTAAAAAACAGTCTTTCTTAAGATTATTTGAGAGATTTTTAAGAATATTTTCCATGCTCGTCTATGAGATTCAACCCGGGTCTATCCAAATGTTAAAGAAGTCCCAACTGTGATAAATATATAGTGCATGACTCAAGTCACTGAGGATCTTACACTAACATCCCTGCACTGGACAGACGATTACACAGCATGGCAAGTCAGAATGGCCTCTTGAATCTTACCAGTATGATTTCACACTAACATGTTTCCACCTTCCCACAAAATATCACCTCTAACAGCACATTCCTAGGAGATACCTAGGAGATAACTTCAAGTGCATTCGCCCCTCAGCCACAGAAAACCCATCTCCACCACTAATACAAAGCCTTGCCATCAGAGTTGCAGGGGAAATTCTTATCCTGGCTGGATATAAGGCTTGCCATTAAAAAACAAAAGGCCATTTAATGAAGGTGTGTGAATGTCAGTAAACAGTGCAACAACACTGTGCTTTGGTATGCTTTCTGTGCCACAAGAACAAACTTTGCCCAACTGATGGTTGTACGGACCATTCCAGAGGTGCTGTAGGGTAGCAGCTAACATATGGAATTTGAGAGTCTAAACTGCCTTAATACGAAGAGAGACCTGTGGAGACTACAGGGCTCAACATTCCATGCTCCTTTTGTTCCCAGCTGCTGATGTCCAATGTAGCATTTGCTGAGCTGTATTTGACCTGTGGGATGACCACTCATGCTGTACTATTTTTTTGGTGCTATTATGTTTTAACAGACACAATCACTTTACATTTAGCTGAGTTAACTTTCTAAGCAAGGTCATAAACTCAAAGTGGAAAAAGAAAATCAAAACTGAAACCAGATTCTTTATAACTATTTCTGTATTTAGACCTTTGTTTGATGCTCACCAATATCTTTTGAGGTAATCTTTCGTCTTGGTTTTAAGACTGGTTGCGATGCTTCTACGGAGCCTGGAGGGAAAGTAATTTCTCGCCTAATTGGTGGTGGCTGGGGTGGAGGTCCTGTGACTTGTGACACTGGAACTGTGGGTATAACCTTCTGCATCTTCATAGAGGGTAGGAAAGGAGACTTGCTTGGAGACATACGGTTCTCTAAAGAGCGCTGGAAGGATGCTGGACTTGGAGCCCTAGAGATGTGGTTTGGCATTGAGGGTGGTGTCTGGTAGGACGACTGAGGAGGTCGAGTGATAGGCTGCATGGAGGCTGAGGATGACATGTAAGAAGGCTGACGTTGGTTGACATGAGAAGGCCACTGACTCTCATGGTTTATTCTCTGGTCAGGTACCATCATATCATCAGTGCGGTTCATCCCTGGATAGGGTGGGGCCTGTGCAGGGCCTCCAGGGCCTTGCCTGTTCTGGTAAGGGTAAGGCATATCATTTCGTGTTGGCCACATATTCTGCTGAGGACCTTCACTGGTGGATGATGACTGCATGGGGCCACCAATCATCTGTGGGGGTATTCCATGCTGCTGGATTTGTCCGGGGCCCTGCATCCTCTCCCTGTTATAAGGATATGGATACTGTCCCTGGATAGGCCTCCTGTCTGATCCAGAGTAAGTGTTGCTGTACTGGTTATACATTTCTTGCTGCTGATTGCCATACTGCATGTTATACATATCCCCTTCATGGCGTTTTGCTGGAGGCCCATACATGCCATCCATATGACGCTTATAGTTCTGAAAAAGAATGTTTTGGAGAAAAAAGCTCAATCATATTGACAGTCAGGAGTGATATTTAATATGTAATTAAAAAAAATTACTGGCATCCTTAGATTCCATGACACTAATATAACGGCAGCATTTCAGAATGAGCACGCTACACAGGAGGTGGTAAAATAGTAATTTTATAATTATTTTTTGAACAAAAGGTTTGTTTCTTTTCCTATCATACAAAACATATATGAACTGGCAGAAAGCTCATTTTAAAAATCTAAAATTCTTAGGACTGCACAGAATGCTGCTTATAGAGTCAAGCTAGCAATGCTATGGTTATGGTTGAGCCAGCTTGCATTTTAAGACCCTACTTTGATGTGCTTATAAACTTATATTTAAAAAAAATTACCTCTGGCTAAAATTTCTCATGTTAGCTCTCAATCCAGGGGTGAATTTTTTGCAAGTTTGATAAAATTCTATTGCTCACTTAGGACACATCTAGGCATGAAAAAGAAATGATCTTCACCAGCTAAGGTATTTTTTCAGTTTTTTTATGCTCAAACTACCAAAAAAAGTCTTTTTAAAGTTTCAGATTTGTCACAGACTTAGTCTTCTTGGAGGACAAGTTTTGAAAGCCTTCTAACATCCCAAAGCACGATGCTTCTGCAAGTATGTATCCAGGACACTGGAGTTTGAAACAGAGTATAAGTCAGGCAAAACAGGCTGACTGGTGGGAGAAACACCCATCTCAGTTATGTCTGGTGTTCCAAAACCTCCACTCATCCCTGCCAAGAAGATGAATCCCTCTCCCTGAATCCCCTAATCACATTTCATGTCTGATTATTCCAGCAGTTAAATTCAAACATTCTATTTTATTCTAGATAGGTGCTTATATGGTGCTCATCACTGTAGTAATGTACTCCTGGAAGGTGTTCAGATAAGTCACATGACTAACATCTGTCATGTGTGGTTCTTTATGTCTCTGAGCATCCTCCCTCTGAAGGGGGAGAACAGTGGGCACAATGTAGTGTTTTGTTTTGATAGGGGTTGATATTTTGTTTTAAAAAGTACATGCTGCTCTGTGTTTATGTTAGAGAAGGCAGGGCGAAGAACTGCACCTTGCACTTTGAGTGGAAGGTGGAGAGGTTTGTAATGGTCTTTAGTTCCTGGGGGAGTTTGCTTCACAGTTCGAGCCACACTGAATGCCATGAGGCAAAAAATGTGAATTAAATGTGCAGTTTTTTGAATATATGATCTATGGTAAGCTCAAAGTTATGGCTCCCACAGAAACCTTAACTCAGTCACATTGCACAATGTATACTAATGTACTAAAGTTAACATCATATAAAATTCTATATGCATGCAACGTGGGTCAGTTAGAATTGCTCTGGGAACCATTAACTCTCATTTTCTGACTTTGGTGCATGTAAAGTCCTAACCACTGAATTGCATGAACGTTTTAATTTGCCACTGAGTTGTCAAGCTATTTCAGAAACAAAGGGTCCATGGCCAGCTTTAGGTCCTACACATCTATGTAATATACTGGGTCTGTGACATGAACTCTAATGCAAGACACAGAAAAACAGGCATCATGTAAAAATTGTCTAAGTTGAACCACAATTTCAAATTCAATGGTTATGCATAAATCCACTTAGACCCTGATCCTGCAACACTTGTGCACATACTAATTTAAAACATGCGAGTAATCCCACTTCAGTGGGACTTCTGACATGATTTAAAGTTAAACATGGATGTGTTTGGTGGATTGGGATCTCAGACAGTCAGATAACTCAGAGGGAGGATATAGATGTAAAAAGGGGTATAGCAGGACAAAAAGGCAGCATGTCAATGGCACCTCTAAAGGAGGGTCCCACTATGGTAATTCAGCCATTAACTCCCACCAAACCCTACGTCACACCACCAGCCTAACCTTAACTTTGTCCTCTAATACGTGACAAAATATACAAAAAGGTCAAAATAATACATTATTCAGACACTACTGGAAATGGATACCTAGAATAGGAAATGAGATTTTATATTTTCTTAATAATGTTAGTTTGACTATATATTTTTGCAAAGTTTAGGGCATTCCCGTCTTTAATGAGAACCTCGTTAGCTCATTCGCTGGATACCGTAGTGTGGGGTATCACAGGCTACTTTTGTTATTGATCTTTGTAATTTCTCCACTAAATCACCCCAAATTGCTAAAAACGCTGCTCCTCAGCAAGACCAACAAAACAAATGTGGAGTTTCTTGACCATGACATTTTGGAGATAGTATGAGAGAAAAAAGAGAAGTATAACATTTCAAAAGTGAATTTTAGATACATTTTCAAAACCCTGCAACTTTAGAGCTTCACTTCTGATTTTGACTGAACTTCCTAGAAAACCTCTGCCCCACACTGAGATGTGGTATGTGAAATTTCAGGAAGATAAATTTATTTTTGGGGAATCCTGGCATGTTTGAAAATCTGTCTTATTCTAGCAACCTAGCACCAGCCATAATTACAGAGTGAGTACCAACCGCTTTATCATACATAGAGGTGAAATCCTAGCCCCACTGAAGTCAATGGGATTTCTGCCAATGACTTTAATGGGGCCAGGGTTTGCACACATATTACCAATACATTTACAAAACCTATGTCTAGAAACAGTACTCATATTTTCCTGCATATTCTGTATATTTTATATATTACAGAAAGGCTCAAAGGTTGGAATGTTTAAAATATTTTTTCAGTGTTAGTAATATATTGGAATATATCATCTGCTATACATTCAAAGTACATGTTCTCTCACATGCAGGTTTTATGATAGTCTTGGATTATCTGTGTGACACTCTATGCCAGCCTTAGCAACTATGACGCTTAGGTCTTTCTCTTCCTGCCAGACTTCCTTAGTTTCAGTTGCCTGCCTGACAGGAGTGCTTTCTGCTCTTCCAGTCAGCAACTTTCCTATTTGTCTCTGCAAGCTGGATGGTGCAATATTATCAGCCTATGATTCGCACTGTTTTGATCTACCTGCTTACTGTACCTGGGGCTTTCACCTGTTATGGATTCCACACCACAGAATCTTTGGGTGACCAGATGTCCCGATTTTATAGGGACAGTCCTGATTTTTGGGTCTTTTTCTTATATAGGCTCCTATTAACCCCCACCCCCTGTCCCGATTTTTCACATTTGCTGTCTGGTCACCCTACAGAATCTCAACTTTAAATTACACCCTTCAACATAACTAGTACATGGCCTTGTTCTCGCACATCCGCTGCTAAAATGGGCCCTGATTTTGGCCCACACTATGTTGCTCACCTGTGCGAAAACTACATGCATTTTAAGAATTTGTTTTAATTTCATATTATAAAGTGTATTTTTGGGGGGTTGATGTTTACAAAATAAATGTCATGAATATAAATGATTCCACCTCTTTTACCTGCTGCTGTGGATACATTCCAGGTTGATGTCCTCCATACGGTGGTTGTCCTGAAGGAGGTCCTTGCCCTGGATACTGCTGCCCATATGGTTCATGCCTAGAATGATGCATTCAAATCAGCACTTAGTACTGTTGGAACTTCCAAGCCACTGGAAAAATGAAATTGCTCTGATGATTCTACGCCTTAAAGATGGCCACCACCACGAAACATTCTCTTTTCCATACCACCTAATTTCCATACCAAGACTTTTAACACAGTGATGATAATTTAATTTTTTAGAATGGATGGTGACACCTTTTTGGGCATGCTGCCAAAGTTGTTTGACCCCCTACAAAGAAGTCAATGAGAGGAAAATTAAGAGACTCAGCAAACCCCCAACCTTCACAAAACCGATTAAATTCCTTGAATTCCAACAGTCAGGAGCTCTCATGTATTGCACTAATTCAGCACTAAGACTATTGGTGGAAGTCAGCCGCAAGGATGTACCAGAAGGAATTACTACACAGAGTATAATAAAGCAATATAGTTGTAACAGAATGAAGCAGGATAAATATTCTAGTAAATAAAATATCTGACCTACAGCGCAAAGAGGGTGCATTCAAATTCTAAAGAGTTTTAAAAAGTGGGTCTCATCAAGAAACCCACTTTATGGAACATTAAAGACTCTACTGAATATAAAAAATATTTTAAAAATTGGTTTAAACTGAATTTGTCATTTTCACTAGACCACAGTAGCACAAAATGAGTTTAAGTACAAACTATGAAAAATATTTCAAGGTGCTACACTTATGCGCTGGAACTTTTAATAAATAAATGTATGACGACTAAGGCCCTGTGTAAATAACGATTTCACAGACTGCAAGGAAATAGTGAAATTAGCCCAATACTGTGATTTTTCCAACAGTGGGGAGGCAGAAGCAGAAATGCCCAAGGGATATTGGAAAAATCACAGGGCTGGGCTAATTCGGTTGCTTGAGGGAGACCATGTGTGTGGGTGTGACCACATGGTGCTAGCCATCTGGCTCAGGCTGCCGTTGCTGCATCCTGTCCAGCCAACTAATGGAGAGATTGTCAGTGGTGCTGACAATGTGTGTTGATTAGGAGCCCTGGCCCACCCCACAGCAGCCTCTGGCAGGCCTGGGTGAGACACCATAGGAACTGAGACCAGGATCCACTATTTGGAGCATGAGCAGAGGGTAAGGGGGCTTCTTGCTCAGCAGGGAACCAGAGGCGTTGAAGGGGGCTCTGACCCGGCCGCTCCCACTCCTGCTGGTGACTGCTGTGGGGTGGGCCAGGGCGGGGCTTCTAACTGCTGGCTGGCCAGTCAGGAAGCAGCCACAGTGGCTGGGGCTGGAACTGAGAGTGGAGTGAAACAGGCCTCAATGGCCAGTGCCATGTGGTGGGATGGCCACTTCTGCCTCCCTACTGTTGGAAATATTGCAGCAGTGCCGACCCTGTGAAATCCCAACACTTACCTGTCATGATGATGTAATTTTTTTAAAACTTTCAATTTACAGATGGCCTCAATGAGGACACATTGTTCTTTTTTGAGGAATAGTATAGCAGTTAACGAAATACTGTGTCATAAAGTACAGAGTTAAGGTTGCACTTACAAACTTACCTGTGGCACTTCCTGATTTTTTGAGTGCTTAACTGGGCATACTTTTAATTAATTTTTTTTTTTAAATGAAACAGAAAATCATTTGAAGGGAAATACATGGAAAGCAGTAAGGATGATAAATACCTGGCGCTGATGGTGGATAGCAAATTGGATTTGAGCTTGCAGTGTGATACGGTAACACAACAAATATCAATTTCAGTATGGGTAGTGTACACAAAACCATCCTGTCACAGACCAAGATGTTAGCAGTCCCTTTGCATACAATACAAAAGAGACCACACCTAGAATTTTGAGCGCAGTTCTGGACACCAGAATACGTTCAAGGGCAATTCAGGAAAAAGGGGCAAAAAAGATGAAAGGGCTGGAGAATTTGACTTCTTAGAAAGAATTAAAAGAACTAACATGGCCTGATTTTCAAGGTGCTGAACATCCACAGCTCTCACTGATTTCTGTGGCTGTGGTAGGTGTTCAATATCTCCGAAAATCAAGCCAGACAGAGAGGTTATCTAAGCAATGTCAAAAGAACTACTTAACTGGTAGGAATTGTCTAGGGTTGTCTGAAATAATATAACAGAGTAATGAGATGAAACTGGGCAAAGGAAAATGGAGGCTCTAGATCAGGAAATGCTCCTTAAGTGTTAGTGTTACTTAGACTATAGAATGGCCACCACCTGAGCCTCAGAGTTTGTATAAGCCTCAAAGTTTGAAGAATTTAAAACTAGAATGGACAATTTGAGAATATAACGTCGTGTGCATCCTGTATTGGCACCAAATTGTGTGATTTCCTTTTCTAACATCTATAGCTCTATGGAAACACAAAATCAAATAGCTCTCCCAACCCAAAAACAAACCCAAAGGAAAAATCTCTATAGGAACACACAAACAAATAACACACCAAGCTGCTGAATATTCTGTTTACACACAAACAGTAGCTGCTAGGATTTAGGATTATCTGGTTAATGCAGATATTATAAACAGAGAAATCCATGTTCACCTCTGCTGGCCAGGGTAACGATTAGGAGAGTACATGCTTGGGTCACTGTTTGAAGGCACCATGTTGCTCTGACCAGGTGGTCCCATACTGCCTTCAGGACCCAGCCCATGATCCGACCTAAAAATGACAAAGGAAACCTCATTCTGTAAAAAGCACTTATTCTCCAAAATCGCCAAATCAGTAAAACTTAATGGAAAGGATTCTTCTGGCCTAAGACCTTCTGCTGGGACCTTTAATCTGGCTGACAACACAGCAACGTGGCTTTTGTTGAACAAAATGATTACAGTTGTGTTATTCTTTCCCTACTGCTTCAGCCTAGGATTGTGAAAACTGGCCTACTATTAACTTAGGAGGCCAATATTGTGCACTACATTGGCTGCCATCAGGAAATGTTAGCAATGAAGCAAAACCGTACAACTAATTGAAGGTAACAATGGGAAAAAAATGTTTCTACAGTTCTAGCTTGCAAAACATACTGCAAAAGTCAGTATACCCAAACACTCCCAAACCTTTCTGCCTGCTCCCAATGATCAGACATCAGTGATTCTATGGATTTAAAAAAACAACAACACTTTCCCAGGATAAGGAAAAGGGGGGAAAAATTGGTTTTACTTCACTGAAATTTGGACCTATGGGGATCTAAACCTTCAGCCACTGAACCTCAGTACAGAGGATCACTATGGTCACACACTTGAAGAGCATCAGAGGGGTAGCCGTGTTAGTCTGAATCTGTAAAAAGTAACAGAGGGTCCTGTGGCACCTTTAAGACTAACAGAAGTATTGGAAGCATTAGCTTTCGTGGGTAAGAACCTCACTTCCTCAGATGCAAGATTCTTCACTTGCATCTGAAGAAGTGAGGTTCTTACCCACGAAAGCTTATGCTCCCAATACTTCTGTTAGTCTTAAAGGTGCCACAGGACCCTCTGTTACTTTTTACTTGAAGAGCAGTGTCCCTACAGCACAGTATAGACCCTGAAAGCTCCAAATGAAGTTCTAGTCACCAGCAGACCAAAGAAAACATTTTTAAGATGTATATTTTGTTTTTTATATTAAAAAAATCAACATCTTCCGTTTAGGTATGAACAGGGCAAGAGGACTAACACAAGTGCTACTTTAGCAAGCCACAGCACAACACAACAGCGTGCAAAAAGCAGCTGTCAAGCAGACCCACTTGCTGATCAGCTATAGGTTGAGTGATTTCTGAAGTGTGACAACTCTTTTCCTATTAATTTCGGCAAAAAGCTAGACTCTCTCATTACCCGTGGCTTGACTCCCAGTGATTTAGTAAGCAGCTGCAGGAAGTGAGGGCTGCTAGGTTCTCTGTAAAGGACAATGGGGCAAAGGAGAAGACGACAGGATCATTTTCACTAACTTCGCTGAAGATTGACTCACCTCCTGTCATAGCCACCTCCATAAGAGAACTGCTGCCGCTGGCTCATGCTCATGGTGGACATTGCTCCAGATGGAGTCTGGTTATAGATATCCTGTATTCCACTATTGGGCATTTGTCCAGGGGCCATGAAGGGCTCACTGCTTCCAGGCACTGCAATAATAAGTAAAAATGGAAGAACTGCAAATTAAACATCTTATTTTTGGTGTTCAAAGATGAGCTTCCAAGGTCTGTTAAATGACATCATTTGAAAAAACGCCTGAAGCCCTAACTGCCACGCAGAATTACTAGGTGTCTGACAAGCTCTAGGAGAGTGATGAAAGCAAATAAATCAGCACTATCAATAAGATGGAACAGCAAGGTGGTCAGAATATCAAATAACTTCAAATGAAAAAAATCAGATTTGGAATCACGTTAGAGAATTAAACCCATCAGGTAGAAAGCTTTCTTCTTCCTCAGTGTCCTAAAGACTCAAGCTGGACTCTGTTCACACTTGCTCTTCTTAGCCCAACAATGTTGACTCAAACTCAAATCTCTAGATATCAGAAAGGCTTATGCGCTAGCCTCATGGCTTTAATTAGCACCCAGTAGCCACAGGGCTGTTTTCTTTCCCTTTCCCAAAATGGGGTTGATATCTGTGCAGAGGACCCTGTATCCTGGAGGTATCCCCCTGGGCAAGGTAGGTACAATTCTAAGGGTCCAAGAAGAGACTTGGTCAGCACCAGCCATGACATCATTTAGTAACAAAGGATTCAGGGAAGTAGCCCCATCTCACCTCTCTAGTTTGAGATAGCTGACATAAAAAAACAGAGGTGAGGATGAAGGTAAGGAGGCAAAGGCTCGTCTTGGAAAGGAAGAATAGGACTTCTCCAAGAACCAAGCTTTCCACTTTCTGTCACTTGCTGCCTTAGAGCAGGCCAGATTTGTAACTAAAGCAATGGAAAGAATAGTAGGTGAGAGAACTAGGCACCCTTATAATAAAGAATCAAAGAAGCAATTCTATTAATTCCAGGAGCTAGAGATTAGGTATATGCATGATAAAAGGGTATTTAAAAATGCTACAGGAAGCCCTGGAATTGTTCCCCAGGTTTTGTATGCAATCACCACCTTGCCAAACTCTTTTATAAATGCAGAGACACCATCAGCAGAATGAGCTGAGTGAGGGAACAGATCTGAATCACATGTGATGATCTTTCCAAGAAGCCTGAGATGACATGACACAACTAATTTTCACTTGTGACCTAATCTAAATGAGAAATAAATGGGTATGTGCAGTAAACCAACCTGATCTCAAGATGACCGTGGAAATCAAAATAAGTTTAAGCCGGAAAGGATGTTATTTCCCCTGAAGTTCTGCTGTACCAGGGTCCAGGGCAAAAGGCATGGGATTTAAAGGAAACATAAGGCCTCTACCCAGCTGCTGTTCCAAATGGTCTCATCAGCATCACTTTCTCTCTCTTTTTTTAAACTAGTGACGCCAGTACATCACCACTTCTTCTCCTCTCCCTGTTCTTTGTCCTTTTCCTCTCTGTTACCTCATCTTTCAGCTGCCACTTCATACTCTTAAACCTCCATCATCTGCTCTTCTCTCTTCTGCTCTTATGAACTGTGAACCTCTTCCTACCCTCCCCCTCCCCTATACACAAACATGTAGGAGAACAGTTCAAATTATTCTTAGATACTTTAAAATTCACAGAAAGACCCTGAGTGAAGTGCACCCGGGGACTGAGTTAGCTTTAGTGTTATTCTCATTTTTAACTTCCTAAAACACTAAACTTCGAATTATGTGGCACCTTTCACCACAGGATCTCAAAATGTCTAACAAACATTAATTAATTACACCTTGCAACACTTCTGTGTGCTACACAGTTAAGTATACCTATTTTACAGCTACGTAACCTGAGGTAAAGAGGTTAGGAGATTTGCTTAAAACTGCACAGTGAATTTGCAGTTGAACCATGATAGCACCTACGAGTTCTGACTCCCAGTTTCCTACTCTAACAATTAGAAATGCTATCCCAAGCTGTAATATAGTTTACTATATTCAAAGATGCTACTAGAGCATTAAAAAACCCCAGGCCCAACTAATTTAACCCGCTGATCCTTAGCGGTATAGTCCAGTCACAAACAGTACTGTGTAGTAGTCCTGAACAACCATTTTGGGATCCCGCTGAAGCCTGAAGCCTACACTTATATAATTTAACTTTGAGAGGGGGAAAAATGACCAGAGAAGACTGAGATGTGGTTACACTTCCTTTATTGCCGTGAAGATATGATGTTGCTGATGGCAATGATGCAAAGAGACTGGGAGAGCATGCAAAAAGAGCCACACCAAGCACATCTTGACAAATCAAAATACGTTGCTTGGATGAAACTAGGGAAGAACACACTGAGACTGCCACTTAGTAGATACCTTTTCTTATCCCACCAAAAGGGTCCTTATTCGGTTCATAGGGCATCCTTCCCATCATATCTGGCATGTTCATCCCTTGCTGGTATGGTGCATTTGGCGTCATGGAGTTTCGCTTCGGGAATGCAGAATCACTTACATCAGAAAAGGGATCGTGCACACTAACTGCACTGTTTCTAAATGGACAGACAAAATGGAGGCATTAATGTCATAGGAACACATGCAAGAAATTGTGATACCAGACCAGACTTTGGTCCTTCTAGTGTAGTATCCAGTCTTTGCTAGTAGCCAGCGCCAGATGCCTCAGAGAAAGGTGTAAGAAATGCCATAATAGACAATTATGGAATAACCTGCCCACAGGAAAAATTTCTTCCTACCCCTGCTTTTTCCTTAAGCATGAGGGATTTTTTTTATCCAATCTAATGTGAATGTGCATATTGCCATTAGTCACATAAAAGTCCTCACCTTTTTGGAATCCAGATCAACTGTTTGCCTCAATACCCTGAGGCAATGAGTTTCACACGTTAATTACGTATTGTGTCAAAAAGGTATTTCCTTCTATCAGTCTTAAATAGAGTTATCTTTCAATTTCACTCGGTGTCCCCTTGTTCTGGTATTATGACAAAGAATAAACAGCAGCACTTGATTTACCTTCTCAATACCATTAAATATTATGGACCAGCAGCAACCTTTGTGGCTTCAGCTAGCTTTATTATAAAGCCCTTATAAACATGGCTTGAAAACATGAGTTGCTCTGAGAACTGCCACATTTATTCTGAAGGCAAATGAGAATGTTTTTACAAATGGGAAAAAAATTAATCAAACTGTTTGAATGAGAGGTCATTAAAAAAGGTTTGCTACTACCCCTTCTATCTCTCCACATAGTCAGATCTCTTTGAAAACTTGTGCACCGATTACAGCTGAAGACAAGAGACTATAATTAAGCAAAGTTGTGAATGATTTTGTTGTGGATAGTCTAGATCTCAATCCTGCTCCCACTGACGCTGCTGAGAGTTTTTTGTCATAGACTTTAGTGGCAGAAGGATAAGGCGCTGTGTCTGCACAAGAACATTGCCCTTGGCTGGCTGACTGCTGCTTAATAAAAACACGAGGGTCCTTCTCTACAGAACGGTCCTCCTGCAGTTACCAGCTAGTTGATAACTAATAGAACTCTCCCTTTAGCTCAGGGGCAGGAGACTGTATGGTTAGAAGTGAAGGAGCATGGTTTTAGTCCTTGCTCTGCACATGTACATGGTTTATGATGGAAAGGACCATTATAAAGATGATCATGATCCCACTTTCAACTCAGAAAAATCCCCATGTTTAGAAATTTTAAGGTTAAGTATCACTGACAACTGAAGCATTGATTATCAACTCAGGAATTCTGTTTTTCCCAAATGTACGTTATTACGGGAATAGAAGGCAGAGCACTGATAACCATAGTTGCTGCAACTTGTTGCAGAGCAAGATGCAAAATGACCATGCAAAGATGCCCTTGGAAAGAACAAACATACAAAAACCCTGAATCTGCTTTTCTTTATACAAGTGACACCCTGATGGCACACTGTTCTACTCTATGTAGCAAGGGTAAGAAAGGTGAAATGAAGCATTGAGTTTTCAATACCTGCCGCCCTGCATGGGCGTCATCTGTCCATGAGGTGTTGATGCTGGTGTTGGAGGCTTCAAGTCGCCCGGCACTTCTGTCATGGAATTACTACCAGTAGACTGGGGAGTCTGTGGACCTTGTAGGGAACCAGAATTAGCTGGCAGATTTAAAATAAAGACATATTAGATATATCAAGCAATGTACTAGGGAAGCAGCAATTATCAAGGAGAAAAGAGTTATTTTAAAATGAGTCTTCTACTCTGCTTACACACTATGCATTTCAGTATGTCAGCCTTCCTGAGCATCCTCTGAGATTGGTATATTCAGTGTTGTACTATCCCCCATCTTTTCTAGAACTATGAATTTAGTCCACGGCCTAAAGCAACATGAATGGAAATCATCTAGGCAAAGGAGGACCTTTAATTTAAATAATAGGTCAGAGGGTACCCTGTTCATAAAATGACATAACTTCATCACATAATCAGTACCACAATACAAATATTTATATAGCAACTTTCACCCTGAAGGATTACTTTACTAACTCAACTGATACATAAACACTATATCAGGAGAACTTCATAATTTCATCTACCACTGAAATGCATCTCAGAGGTGAAATGTGGCAGCCAGTTAACAGTGCACAGCAACCTTACACAACCTATAAGATAGGATGAGAGAAATACTCTATGGAAAGAATACTGTATCCTTTTTTAAATATAGAGGGAACTTTAGTTAAGAAGAAAGCAATTACCAAAAATAGAATTTGAACAGAACACTGTGTATATCTTGTGAAAATAGCAACAGAAAGTTTAACAAGTGTTAGGACCTTGGTTTTACACATCATTCAAACAAGTACAGTATGAAAGGACATTGAAGTTCTTTGCTTCCACTCTGCACTTTCATAGCTGGTATTCTGCAGATGTCTTCCTCTGAACCATTTATTTCAAGGAAAAGGTATGCCCATGCTTAGTGTGTATATCTAGATTAGGTAATTCTGCAAGGCCACCCATTTCATCTGCAGCTGCACTTGTACTGAGATCTCAATGAGGGATGGAGAGCATTTGCACCGCCAGCACTCTTTCACCTTGTTAAGTGGCTACATTCTTACTATAATTACAAGGAGAGAGAGAGAGAATTCTGTGAAGAGTTCTATTCCAATGAGAATGAGCAGTTATATATGGCCCAATTAACTGAAGATATACAAAGCTAGTGATGGAATACATGCACAGTGTACCTTTTAAGTAAACCTATAGATACCCTTTTAACGTTAATACCAGACGGACATTTTCACTGCATGAGATATTAGAATATTTTCCCAACTAATTTAGTTTTAGAAATCTGCTAGATGAGACTATACAAGTCCATGTATAAGCTTTGGATCTGATTTGCCAAGCCCCCCTATTGACTTCAGTGGGAGTACCACCTGAGGGGGGCTTGCAGGATCAAATCCTTTAATGTAATTGCTGTAAACAAAGATTCACCAGAAGGAAAAACACAGAACTCTAGAATATTTAGAAAAAAAACCTTAACTTAGCCTTAACTTTGCATTTCCTGGTTTTTTTTCCCTAGCTGGCTACAATCTGTCATGTAAACTCTTCCGAGCGCCTGGCCTGTCTGCATGTGCTCAATGACTAAATGACAAAAATGTGTACACTGCTTCTAGGAGAAAAAACAGAAGGAGGCAGCAAGGTTTAATCTGTTCTGATTTCTGGGAAGGGACAGTGGGTCAGAGTTGGCCCCAAATCCTAGGAATCACACCATCTTGATGGATGCAGCTCACTCTTGCTTGAAGGATGCCTTGCTTCGTTTTGCTTCATTCACATCTGTATTGCATCTTGCCAGTATCCGGAAATAATTCCTGCTCCTGAAACATCAGGACCTTTGCGCAGCTTGTTTCATTAGTCCTAATGATGCTATCCTTGGTCCTCAACTTTCCCAACTGTATTTGGTTTATGCCCATATAGTAATGAAGTTCTAAAAGCTTTTAAAAATCACTGAGCCCATTAATATATTAAGAAAACCAAAACAAACACAACACAAAACTCATGTGCAATTAACGTTACATTTGACTGGGAACTTTGGGTACGTCTACCCTGCAAAAAAACCCCACTCTTGTGGCAGCAAGTCTCAGAGCCTGGCTTGCACTATGGGGCTAAAAAGAGCAATGTAGATGTTACTGCTCAGGCTGGAGTGCGGGCTCTGACACCCAGTGAGGGGGGAAGGTCTCAGAGCCCAGGCTCCAGCCTGTGCCTGAACATTTACACTGCTGTTTTTAGCCCTGTAGCATGAGCCCCGCGAGCCTGAGTCAGTTGACCTGGGCTCTGAGACTCACTGCTGCGGGGTTTGGTTTTTTTTTGGCAGTGTAGACATACCCTTCGGGTGCTACTGCAATACACATTTAAATAATAATACTAATGAAAATCACCATGTGCATACACAACAAACCCTTTGACTACATGAAAGAAATCGAGTGATTCAGCTGTCACACCCCCTCTCCCCTCCACCTTACATCTCAAACTATCCACTGACACAAAGCAAATTCTACATTACTTCCCTGAAAAGTGAAAAAAACTGAAACCATTTCTGAGTTAAGTTATACAGATTTTTAGAGTCAATATACTAGAACCAGGTAAGCATCCTAGCATGGCCCCATGCTATTTACTATAAAATACAATATTGCCTCACCCACTATATTTCAAGCTTCTCTCATGATGGGCCATTAAGTGCCAATTAAATGTTTCCCTAACCCACCCTGGGCAAGAAGAACTTAATTCAGATCTAAAAAATAAAGCTGACAGCAGTTAAAATATATTTGCAGTATTTATGGGTTGCATAAATACACCACATTTTTATTATAAAATAATAATACTCTGTTTTATAGTATGTCCTTATATAAACATGTCTGACTCAAAAAATCAGAAAGCAAAATGAGATACCCAGCTGAGAACTTGTAAGCCAAATTTCTACCTGCTGGCTGTTTTAAAAAAAATGAATGGTAACAAACAGCTGAAAAATGTGTTGTACAATAGAAATGCCAATACCAGCACAGTGAATGCAAGCTTCCCGAAACTACTTTGTCAATGTGCCTCAACTTTGACCTGGCAGGAGCACTTCTAGCGATGTGACAGCATTACAGTGTCTGTGCCTGTTAGGTTGTGGGGTGTCTACAAGGACATAAGTGTGTGTGATGTGGATCCTGGTCCACTAGAAAATGGACAGAGAACAACTGGTAGGCCACTGAACAGTTAATCTATGGTTTTTGAAGAGTGTTACTGTACAAAACACATTCTTCACAGCAGAAAAATCTAAGCTCCTCACTCAAAACAAAGGTTATTATAGACAGGGCAGACAGAATTGCCTATTATTAAGGTTGCCCGACACTTCTCATTATTATAAGACCCTGTTTTCAGCTGCTTATAACTTTGCCAAACTTTAACCATTTGGGCTGAAATTTTTCAGACCAGGTATCTGCTTCGGGATGAATTTTTTGTTTGTAAAGTTTCAGTCAAAATGGTTTAGTTGTTTCTGGGAATAAAGCTAAGGGAAAATACATTGTTTTACCCATTAAAAAAAATCTGGCAAGTATTCTTACAGAAGCTTTAGTGCACTCATGCTTTGGAACATGGACTTTAAATCTGGTGTGAGGCGATCTTTGTGTCAGTAGTGTGCCTTTTGCTGCCTTTGTGAAAGTCCGCCCTAGTCCTAAGCCTTTGAAAAGATCAGTTTGCACATGCTCAGGAGTGACTTGCTAGACCACAGCTCAACTCCCCCATGTTCCTGTCTGCACTGAGCATGCTCCAGTCTGGGTCTGGGCGGGACTTTCCCTGCAATTTCTGCTCCTGGTTGCTCTGGGCTGTGCTGGATCTGGGTCTGGGCTTGGAACAAACAGCAGCAAGTCCATCTCTTCTGTGCTCTCAATGCTCCTCCTGCTGGGCCCAGGCAGATGGGGAAGTTGCCTGAACTGAATGAAGAAAGGAAAAGACCCAGACCAGGAAGGATGCAGGGGTAGTAGACTGGGACAAGGAGCCTGGGAGGGGGGGAAGACTGCAATTGGAGGCTGGTGGCGGGAGAGAAGGGTCTGGCAGTTGGGGGAAGATTAAGACTTGCTGAGCAAAGAAACTAGGACTGAGACCCAGGAGGAAACAGGGGTGGGAGGACTGGGAACCAGCAGGTCAGGGGACTGAGTTTGTCTGAGGGATTACGGGGGGAGACTGGAGCTAACTGGGACTTGGAATCAATGGGGGGAGAGAAGTTGTCGGGGGGGAGATATAAGATGAAGACAGTGTGAGGGAATAGCTAGGACTGGCTGGGCAAAGAGAATGGGAAGAGGAGCTGGATGTTGGGGGACACTGAGATTGGATGAGAAGCCAGGGGAGGGAGACTGGGACTGGCAGCTAGCAGGAATGTGGAAGTGACTGGACATCAGAGGAAAGGAGATGAGAGACAGACTGGATGAGGAACTGGGAGAGGCGAAACTGGGACTGGCTGGGCAAGGAGACAGGAACTAATGATGGGGTGAGTGAGACTGGGATGGGGAGTTTAAAGGGTGGACTGTCTGGGTAACGACACCGAGACTAGGATGAGAAGCCTGAGGTGAAGATACTGAGACTGTCCGAATAAGAAGAATGGAACTGGGACAAGGAGCCAAGGGTAGGGAAGAGACAGGACAGGAACAGTGCAGAGGGAATGCAGCAGAGAGGGTCAAGGCAGAAGAATCTGTGCCCGCTACAGCACATTCCTCTCCAGAGACTGAAATGGAGCCAAGATTCCTGAGTCTCATTATTCCTCTGCTGTTGGCAAATATCTGTGAAACCAACTGGCAAAACAACTCATCGCCCTCTAGTGCTGGTCACATAGAGGATGACAACCTACTATTGCTATCAGTTATTCCATTAGCTCAAGAGGTCTGTTAGATGGAGCTAAAGGTTTCAACTGCTGATGAACCACATGGGTGTCAATAGGACACCACATGATGGAACTTATTTTTTTTCCCGTTTGCTTTTTAAAAAATCTTAGGATTTACACACAAAAAATCTTATGTTAAAAGAACATTATTATTAAGGTTGCAAACTCAAGCACTAAGAAGTTAGGAAATGCCAGAATTAAGGTTGTCTGTGCTATTTAATTGACCCCTTGTGCGTACGCATTATGATTCAGTCTTTAATTACATGATCGCATACAATTTTTCCACAAGACCCTGCCTCATTTAGTGCACAGGACTGACATACTCTGGGGATGAATCAGCATTGTGTAGCGAGGGAGACTGTTGTCTGTAGGACCCTTGCCTCGTTTACTGTAGAAGTTGGAAGGTATGTCGTCAATGAGGCAGGGGATTACAGCAAGAGAAAGAACTGTCTCATGCTTAAGGCAATTGAATGCTGTCCTGGGAATTGGATTCTATCCTTCCTGTATCAAACAGTTACTATGTGATGCTAGGCAAGTCACTTAAACCAAACTTTTCATAGGTGTTCTTCATTTATTTGGTCTGAGACCCTGTGGTTTGATTTGCAGAAGTGCCGTGGACTCATGATTGCAACTGCAGTCAATGGGAGCTGTGCTTTGAATATATTAAGTGCTATATAATACTAAATACTCTGAAAAATCACAGTCCTAGGTGTCTCAAATTAGGCTCCTCAGATTAGTGGATACTTTTGACCATGATCTCTCTGTGTCTCAATTCCTCCCTGTAAAATGGGATAATAACCCCTCAGCACACAAGGGTTTTGTGAAGACAAATTAATTAATGCTTGTGAAGCACTCAGATATTATACTGATGAGTAACATAGAAAAGCCTATGAGGAAATTAATAATTTTGTATTCAGAGCAGTAAATAAGGCCTTGGGCTACACAATGAACAAAATACTGAACCGGAGGAGAAAACAAAATATTGAATAGCTGCTCACTAAGTGATCAATGTCCTTTCTGCGCACTGAATGAGGAATGGGTCCTTTGGAAAAAAACAGTATGATCATGTAATTAAAACACTGTGCCATAATGCATACGCACAAGGGGTCCGAGCTAAGGCTGCACAGGCAAGCTTAACTCTGGCATTTTCTAACTTTTGGGTGCTTGACTTTGCCATCACAATAATGTACTAGGTGCTGTGCAAATGACCGGAAGGTATGGTCTCACATGTATGTCTATATATCCTGTTAACATATTATTACACATATTATCATTAGTAATACTTTTCCAGTTAGAAATCATGAAACTAAACCCTTTTGTCTGTGTGTCAAAGCTGCTACCTGCTCCTCCTTCAAATCTCTCCTTGCATCCCACTTTTGTTTAGATTTTCAATGCTACGTTTTTTTCTGACACTGTTTACATCCATCAGCTTATGTAGCTTATCTTTTTGTTTCTATTCTAACTGTTTAAGTGGACTGTAAACTTCTTAAAACAGGGATCCTGTCTTGTTACTTTGTCAAGTCCTACATAAGCACTCAGTACTATAAAACAAAACAACAACAACAGAGAATTAAAAAGAAGGAAACAGACAATTATTTGAAGTGTTTAAGCTGTGCATACAAGACCATACAGCTGACTGGCGATGGCCAGAAAAATAGTCAACTAGTGTAATATGTGATTTTTCAACATACAAAAAAGCCCGAGCAGCACCTGCCTTATAGGTGCCACCGCAGATTTTAAAAAATTGAAAGAAAATTGTCTGAAAGCAACATTTTCATCATGGCATCCTTCACAGCCTCCTACATGGACCAATTTGCTGCTAGCCGCATGAAATTAGCACCTCAGTGGCTGCTTCCTTAAAAGGCCTGCAATGCTAGGGAGTGTGGTTTCAGGAAAGACCCTTTATTTACAATAGTTCAAATGTGCAGTTAATAAAAAGAGAAAAAAATTCTTCCTCTTGCCAGAATTATTTTTCCTTCAGGGGAAAAAAAAAAAAAGAATGCAACCTCTTGAAACTCCATTACTAGGAGGCCTGACATGCTCTCTAGGATATCCCTACCTTTTGCCAGAAGCTACAAATGTATACGCTAAAGTAAACAATGGAAGGGTTACTGAAGGTTAAGTACATTCACATACTTCAGACTGAACAGCCAGACGCCACGCTGGGAAGATAATTTACACAGTATGAACCCAGTGCCCTAATGCTGACTAGGGTGGGGGTGGGGAGGGGAGAGTTAGTCAGATATGCCACAGGTCTACAGTGAACAGAGGTCAATCAGAGGGCACCTTTATTTATAACCCAGACCCTTTTCTCATTTATCTTCCACTGGGGATTCCCCGGTTGGCTACATGACAGGTTTTGTGACATCACCTGTCAGATAATAATAGAAATTCAGTCAGCCACCTGCCAGTAAAGATGGATGGGTTTTTGGTTACAAACTTACTAATTGAATGACTGGCTTTTTCCCCCCGCCTCCCCAAGTCTTGTCTCTGCTGCCAAGAAAACACAGAGAACAGGCTGTTGGATCTCTGTGTTACAACAGAGCACAAACTTTCACAGGTTTGCTATCATATGATCTCTGTGACACCGACAAGACCAAGGTCTTGTCTGGATTTTATTCAGGAGTGCCCCAATCTATCGCTGAGTACTGCCCAACATTCACTAGGTGCTATGCATATGACAGGAAGGTATGGTCCCACATATATGTTTATATATTTTGTTAAGATACATTACACATATTATCATTAGCAATATTTTCCAGTTGGAAATCATAAAACGGAACCCCTTTCCCTGTGTGTCAAAGCTGCTACCTGCTCCTCCTTCAAGTTTCCTTACATCCCACTTTTGTTTAGATTTTCAATGCTACGTTGTTTTCTGACACTGTCTATGTCCATCCATGAGCTAACCCACAGCCAATTCTGAGCCAGTACAATAATGAGTAATAAACCCCAAATACACAGGCTAACAATGGCCATCACTTCCAGATTCATGTGTACCCAAATGATCTATTTATTGTGGCTAACAGAATTTCTTTTCTGACCAACAAAAGAATCTATAGTGTCAGAATGGAAAACAGATCATATATGTTGGAAGCTTTTTGCAATTTGCCTCCTTATCATAATGGCCACCTTGTATTTTCAATTTAGAATTTTCCACAACATTCATATATATTTTGGTTAAGAATATCAAAACACTAACGAGCTTATGGCTGTATGGAACACTTTGTCTTCACAAGAATCTCCAAAAAGCATAAGCATCCCGGATAGAACACTTATGAGGTTCTTGCTATTCCCTAGTTCTTGTTTGTCTGCAAGAAGCAGCTCCATGACACATTCAAGGCCATCTCTTTTCATATGATTTCTGAGTGGACTGGAGAAGTTCTGACAGTAGCATACATCCAACTCATGCTTTAAAATGGACAATTAGAACAAAAATAACAGTAAGTTGGCTGAGGTGTGTCTGACTCTGGCCTCCATTGAACAAGGCCCACTGACCTACTGCTTTGCTGAACTAGTCCAACTCTTCCTTTGGAGTTGCTGGGATATACCTTGAATTGTCACAGGCAGCACAGACAGCTAAATTCTACCTTCAGTTACCACCCATCCTCACTGAAGTCAATAGGATTACAAGAAGTGTAAGTGATGGTAGAATTCTGATCCCCCTACCTCCTTATGTAAACCATTGGGCTAACTCACCAGCCTATGTACCAAAGAACACTCTTCAGTCACAGGATTTCAGTCCCTTTACTTCAGGACTTTGGTTTTATTTCTTCAAAACAAAACTGTCTGATACAAGTTCAACATATCAATCATGTGCTTTCTCCCGACCCAGGGTCTTCTACTCCCTGAAACTCTTACATTCCTTCCTAGCCTGCTCCCTGCAGGATTCCACTCCACAGGCCATCTACCAGGGAGTAGCATATGAACTCTGAGCTAACTCCACCAAGGGGCTGCAATGCAGAGCATTGCAAAGCATAACTCCTAGGCTCTCTGCTGCCTAATTAGAGTCCTCAGCCCCAAGTTAGGTGCCCAGGCTCTGCATAAAATGCATGGGGCAAGTTAGGCACCTAAGAAAGGGAGCCTCAGAAGCCAGCACACTGAGTGGGGAGCCACCTAAGTTAGCCGGGAGTGAAATGCAGAAGAAAAGGGCAGGGCTTGGGGCCCAAATTCACAAAAGTACTTTGGCACCTAACTCACAGCAATCTAGGCCTTAGATACCTGACTGACAGGCCAAGGAGGTGCCTGTCTATGCTGGAATTAGATGCCTAAGGCAGATCTGCCCTGTCTCAAGAAGAGAGAGAGAGACTGACTCTATAGCCCCAGGTCAGTCCTTTCTCGGAGGAGAGAGAGTTTGACTTTGACTTTATAGCCCAGTGGTTAAGGGCACTCACTGGGGAGGTGGGACACTCAGGTTCAAGTCCAGGCTCCAAATAATATTTAATTATTTATACACAATGAAACAGTTCCAACAGGAGAAAAGAGAGAGACCCCACTCAGAATACTCGATAGCCCACTGGTTAGAGCACTCACATGGGAGACCTGAGTTCAAATCCCTGTTCCAAATCAGGCAGACCAGCAATTTGATTCTGGGTCTTGCACATCCCAGGGAAGCTCCCTGGCTACTGGGTATTCTGAGGACAGACTGACATGCACATGCATGAAAAATTCCTGACTTGCTTGCTCCAGTTGTCTTTTGTGCAAGGCCTGATCCAACAGGCATGCTCAGAGATATGCTTACTGGCTTGGGCCCTGCGAGTGAATGACTCATTTGAGAATCCTGCTGGGGCTTAGGCATGAGTTAAGGCACGAAGCAGCTTGTTAGTTGTGGGGTAGCCATAGGCCTTAGGTGGCTTGGCCCTTGCCCACCAGAGGAAACTTTCATGCCTATCAGAATTTAGGTGCCTACAGGGTAGGTGGCAGCTGAGTGGTGATTTTGAGAATGTCAGTGGTACCTAAATGTTGGAGTTCAGTGCCTAGGTACCTTTGTGGATCTAGCCCTCGGTTCCTCCCCTGACCCAGAGATTCTGGCAGGATCCTTTCTACTGCCTGAACCTCTTCTTAGCAACCGAGCTATTTGCTGGTTTCATGAAGACCATGTGATCTTCAAGCTATCCAGGGCCGACTCCAGCTTTTTTGCCGCCCCAAGTGGTGGTGGGGGGGGGGGGGGAGGGGGGGAAGCCGCGATCGGCAACACTTCGGTGGCAGCTCTACTGCGCCGCTTCATTCTTCGGTGGCAATTCGGTGGCCGGTCCTTCCCTCCCAGAGGGACTGAGGGACCCGCCGACAAATTGCCGCCGAAGAGCCGGACGTGCCGCCCCTTTCCGTTGACCACCCCAAGCACCTGCTTCCTGCCCTGGTGCCTGGAGCCAGCCCTGAAGCTATCACCTGAACCTCAGCCTCATAGAATCAGCTGCGAAACTGGTGAGTTGTCACAGGAGGGGTTTAAGCCCAATTCCCTTAAGGGCAACCCTACCCTTCTTCATCATGTATTGATTTAGGCATCAATATTGCAACTGGTTCTGTGTAGCTGAAGCAGGCTTCAAAAAGGCTGTTATGTGCAGGCACACGGGTGTGCCTGCACTGAACCAATCTCATGATGTCTTAATGTTTAAAAGCAAGAACCTTTTAGTCTACTGCTTCCTGTTCCAGTGGGCTCCTGCTCCATTTGCAAGCCAAAGATGGATGGATTACCTAAAGTACATCTATAATCCTACTGCTTTTGTGCAGTTAAAACATTAATGTTACCATAAACTGAAGAAAAAGAAAAAAAGAGCCAACTGTTAAGAGAACAGGCCCTGTACTTTCTGCAGCATCTATAGCTCAGCGGGATTTCATGTACTAAAGCTGATACACACTGGGAAAGCCTTTTTCCACACAGAAGTGCAGCCCATTCAGTGACACAAGTTCTTTTCCAGCAAACAAAATAAACCTTGAGATCATTGCTTGATTCCTCCCCTCTTCTGGTCCCTATGTCCAGCTGTGTTTTTATTTTGGAAAAATAGTTTCAGTTCTGCTCCCAGACAGCTTGTTTGAACTGAACGTAATGTTATGATAAATTCAGACTTGGACTTTGCAGTTTTCATTTATAGTTTCAAGGTGCACATGGAACTGCAGGGCAGCCCATGACATTTCTCTGCTTTTGTTCAAGGTCTGGATATTTAAATCAAGATTCTTTAACACAAAATTCAGACAGTTTTATGATGATTGTTCCTGAACCACTAACCAAAATTACTGAATGGCAACACTGTAAGAGAGTTAGAGAAAGGAAGAGGGAAGCAAAATATTTATTTATTTTTAGTTTTGCTGCTTAATTTAAAAAAAACATGTTCTTTTCCTTCTCCCTAATGAGTCTAATGGTTTCAGCTCCATTTACTGGCCCTTGCTGCAGGTGATGCAGCCAAATCCAGCAGCTTTCAATTTTTAATAAGAATGCATGTGCTGGCTAATCTAAACTCCCTCTAGGGAGTCAAATACTCTGACTGCTGCTCTTGTTTATAATATGTGGGCCTTCCCCCCCCCCTTGTTTTTCAGAGTAACATGCTTGTTTTATACATTAAATACCTATTGATGGGGTACATGATAACCTTAAGTATTTGTAAGGTATAAACATTTAGGGTGTTATACAGGGGTGAACATAGTGGTGATGGAAGGTAAGTTTGAATTGAATATCAGGAAAAAATTCATAACACTGAATTCTATTAGACTATGGAAGGTCTCTAACAGGAAGCAATTTAAGCCCTATCACTAGAGACATTTACAATACTGGACAAAGCACCAGAGTGAGCATCAGAAGGAATAACCCTACCTGGCAATTGAATGTAATTGCATGACTTAATAGGTCTTTGCTATTTCTAATATCTATGACAGAAGGTCACAAAATAAGGGGATAGCTGGCTGGTTTCCTGGCTCTTCTCCTTATTTCCAGCTGCTAAAAGAAATCCAGTTATATTAAATACTTTCCTAATTTCACATTTCCACGTAAGCAACTGTTGTCGCTTTCACAGGAATGACACTATGTTGCTAATGGGAAGAGGTGGCCTGTGTAATAGTGAATGCCCCCCATTCACTATGTATCTATGAGATTATTGTGTATTAAAAAGTACTCCACACCAGGAAAGAGTCTGAGAATCCCATCTTTCTGATTCACACTTAAAAAGGTCTTTGCCCTTCTGTGATTCCATGCAGACAGAAAATAGTGCATACCAATTAAAAGTCCTCTTTTCCTCTTCTGCCTGAAGCCAAGAAGTTAAATACTCCAAAAGGCAACAAAACCTTCTATTTATTCTTTCACATGCTTAACATGTTACTCCTCTACATTTCTCTAGCTTGAATGTCAATCATGGTTGTCATTTTACGAGTCTTGAGTTGAATGCAGGCAGAAAAAACCAAATCTAACTCTCGTGACTACTTCAAGCACCATACTGTACATGAAGATTCATTAACCAAAATCAACATTTCGACTGCAGTGCCCATCTACAGCTGACAATAGGATACAGACCGTGCTGCTAGCACTCAATCTAATACACAGGATTAGCAACAATGGCAGAGGAAAGTGACGTAATCTAAACGACAAAGCTTGATACTGTACTATGGGTGTTCTCTAGTCTCTCAACTCTCTTCATTTGCCAGGCATTTCAAATAAACAGTAGTGGAGCAGCAGGCTGAGTTCCATTTATTGGGCCAAAAGCTGCCATCCTTACTCACACTGAGTAGTTCTTTTACTTGCCAGCAGGCCCATTGAAATTTGGCTCCAGATTTCCAATAGTTGAAGTGTGGATGGGAGAATCCAGCCCTTCCTTACTTTATTTATTTATTTAGTCCTGGGTATCCGATGTCTTACAGAGAGCAAATGCAAGGGATGGAACATCCCTGTAGAACACTGCTGTTATTGTTTCCATTTAACAGTTTGATCGTTAGAATGCTTGTATTTTTCAGACAGAGACAAAGAAATGCTTAAAGATGTGTGGGCATATACGCATCTCTGCAGTCTACTCCTTAGAGTTAACTTTCATACTGTCTTGGAGCCAGTTCAGAACACAAATAGGATCCCCAAGGAGTATTTTTTTAGCTAGCTTATCTAAGGTTAGCAAGGGATGCTTCTAAAATGTTTGCTGGGACAGGAGATTTGAGATGCAGGATGCAGTCTAGTGAATTATTGTATAAGAGTCTGCAGTTCTTCTACTTACCAGGAGATGGCGGCTGAATCTTAGGTTGTTTCTTAGTATCTCCAGTGCTGAAGACCTCCGGAGGGGGCTCCTCCCCTCGTTCTATCTTACACTCAAAGGCAAACAGGTACTGAATATACTGTTTTTTCAGGGAGCTGGCTGCGCTGCTTGAAGTGCCAACATTCAGGTTGGTTGCCAACTCGCGCCACTTCTTGTTTTTATTAACCTAGCAAAATAAATGGCAGAAGTATTGGTTTGCAGCAAGGCGGCTTGTTTAAAGCCAAGAGGAAAAAGAGCACTTAATGTCTTGGTTTACTTTTTTTATTTGCCTCTTTTAACTAATGCTCATTACTCCCCCACTCAGTAATGCACAGACAGCGTTTATAGTTATAAAACCATTAAGGAACCTGCTGATAGCTACATAAAAAGCTTGTTGAGAGTCTTCTGCATGGTGCATCTTTTAAATGCCTTGCACTCTTCCAAGGCTTGTGCTGTTCAGTTAGCTATTTATCTCCATTCAAATGCACACTCACTGACTCTCTCTGACACACACGCACACACACACACACACACACACACCCTATTCTAATTAAAAAAGCAGCTTCTAAAAACTAATTTAAAAAGCAATAACAATGTTATTCTGCAGTTTAAGTGTTTCAGCACTGATATGAAAAACATTTCCTCCAGAACAGCCACCAGCTGTCAGGTAGTTTAGCCTGCAATTTCTGGTTCAAATCCTTTCACTTTAAGGCTTCTTGTGGGATTGATCAATGATCCCGTTGCAACAGGAGATGCAGAGTCAAGTGAGGCCCCTTATTAATTAAGACAGAGTTCAAACACACTGGAACAGTGCAGTAATGTTCTGTATTACAGCTCTGCTGATACAAGCATGCCATTGGTGTGAGCCTTGTTTTGCTGCGTATGCCAGAGTACTGAAAGCGACTGTTCAAACTATGCTCTTAGGTTGAGGCACACTGGATTTGCCACATCAGATCAGACCATTGGTCCAGCAGTGCCTCTAGTAATGACCAGTATTTTTCCTTTAAACAAAGGTGAAAATGGCCCCAATGCACATCAAGCTAGATGTGCAGTGCTGGGTATGATCCTATGAGGTGCTGAGCACCACTGAAGTAAATGGAAGTTGAAAGTGCTCAGCATCTCTTAAGGGGGGGGGGGGAGGAGGAGGAAGGGGGAGCTTACTTCTTGAATGCTATGATGATCAGTTTACGTCCTGAAGCATGAGATTTTATCACCCTATTTTAGCTTAAATAGCTACAAAGTTTATTACTGGTCATATCTGTTGCCAACCCTATATGCCAGCCAAGGAGATATTTATATAGTTTTTATCTTTGTGTTCAATAACCCCTTCACAGCTGCCAGATAGGATGGTTCTCTTGGCAAAAGAATTAATTACATGCAGACTGGCATGGCCGAGTGAAGAGTTTTATTTTCCCTGTGTATTCCAGGTACATCTGGCAGCAATCCAGGGGTCAAAGAGAAAGTGATTTTCATAAACTGGCACTTTTGAGACTTAAATCCCCAATCACACAGCCCTTTTTTGCCCATTTACTTAGCACTACGTGGTATACAACAAACACACTGCATAATGCACGCCGAAGTACTCAGTGCCTAAATGTCCAGTGTATTGGCATATAAAACAAGGCTGCCAACAGCAGGTCTACCATGGCTTTGGAAGAGGGAAGCAAAGCGCTATTTGGTGTACCTTGAAATGCAATGCTTCAGGAGGATAAATACGCACCATCGCTGCACATCTACATCCTGTCACTCAGTGGGCAGAGATCATGAAACGTGGAGAGCAGTGGTAGGGGCAACTATGCTTTTCAGGTGGGCACCATCCAACTATATTTAAATAAATCTCATTAGACGAACATGTGCATTTCTCTGTAGCCCTAACCAGAGAATACATGTTAACATGCCCACAGTGAACAATCAACCTTTGTAGCCTACAAACCTATAAATCAAGTTCCTTTCAAAATTGTATCTGAGTGGGACAGCATCTCCTCATCGGTAATATATGTTGGTCCATATTGGAAAGTAAGCTTGGGCCCAAAATGTGTTTTTTAAAAAAATAAATAAGAAAAGACCCTTGTTATAAACAAACATACAGGCCTTTTTAGGATTTCAAATTTCAACTCCCACTTATATTTAATGGTTTAATATTAACCAGTTGTGTAGAAGCATTTGAGCCTCTGTAGACACTGAGTCAAATGCTGTAGCTAGACTTAAAAAGAGGGCTGCAGAGTGTTATGACCAATAATAAAGATTGCAAGTTCAGGAAAACTTCGGGGCACACATCAGCTGGTCATTGCAAAAGTCAGGATGGAACCCCACCGTTCATCCGTGGACAGCATTTAACAAGTGGCAAGGTGCAATACATTAGATTTTTCTACCTTCCTCTGCGGTGCCAGTTAGCATCACTGGACTTCAATGACCATGGTCTAATTCAATATGCTATATCATGCTATGCAGAGTACTACTGTTAAAATCAGCAGTAATCACTGTTGGAAGTGGGTTTCCAGAACTGGCTAGGTGGGAGCATTACCAGGGGTTCACTTTCCATGGGCCCAATTCAATTTAACATACTTCTGTTTTCAGATTGTGTGTTTTAGTGTAGAGATCATGTGTATTTTAGTTACATCTAACTCATAATTTAGAGCCTGATCCTGCAAAGTACTGATCACCCTTAATTCAATTCGAGTTGTGAGCTCTCACCATCTCACAGGAAACATTCAGCACACAGCAGGCCTGGGCCAGCAAGGCAAAAAGAAGGTCTTGAATCCCAAATCCAATAATGCTACTACTTAATATTTAGTATCTACTCTAGTGCTTTACCCTTTCAAAGTGCTCCACAAACATTAAAGGATCAATCCGGCTCTAAAGACATGAATGGGATCGAACCTAAATAAGTTAATGTTCACAGCATCCGTGTGAGTCAGGCAACTATTACTAACCCCGATTCGCATGTGGGAAAAGAACCTCATATTCTCTCACCTGTGACAGCACAGGCCTCATATCTACTCTCAGTGGGAAAGACAAGGTTCAATGCAGCAAACTGTATCTCTGACTTCTACCAACATCTTTTTTATTTGCAGCCTCTTCCCCAGTCTACCTTCCTGCCTTTCGGTTAGGTTTCCCCATTATTGATTATTATTGTATTTATATAGATTGAGACACAATGCAAAACATGTGGTAAATATTTTCCAAACATAGAGGAAAACACAGTCTCTTCCCAACTGAGTATACAATCTAAACATACAGAGGGAGGAATGGTTTGGGACAGACTGCTTGCAAATTACATACTCCTGCCACTTCCTAAGAGATTTGAACTGACTTTTCCTAGAGGCACTTCCCTGTCTGAGATGGATGGATTTCAGGCGCTCTCTTTTTTTCCATCTCTAGAACAGCTGTTTTCCATCACCTGTTTTGATCTTCTTCCATGTTTCTAACCCTTCTCTTTAATCCAATGGCCTTCTCTTCTGATTCTCTCTTAGCACTACTAGAGTGCCCTTGAGCAGACAGCAGCCTAAACTCCCTTGACACTAGGCAATTTAGAGCCACATTGTGCACTATGAGAGCACTAGTGCAGTCCAAAATGAACCTCAGGGCTTGTTTACATAAACCCTGAGTTCATGGCAAGCTGGGGTGTAAATCTACCCCAAACTAAGCGCCTGTGTGGACCTTGCCACTGCGCACTAAAAATTCAAACAGATTTGAAACAGGAGTAGATCAAAGCATACTACAGAGCTTTTAGTATGTAGCAGCAGGGTCCACACGGTCAGTTAGTGCATGGCAGGCTAATCTGGGTTAGATTTACACACGAGCTTACTTACCTTCAAACATTAGTTATACTGAAACTTCCATGTCTTTTCCCCCTTGTTTTCAGGGAAGAATTTGTAATGCTGAAACTAGCAGAAAATATTCTAGGAGGAATGCAGGGCTAAGTTTTTGGATGGTCTAGTTTCATCCACTTCCGCTCACCTGTGCTAAACCTCCAATCTCTTTGACACAGACATAAAGCCTGAAGAGGTCCAGTGGCTTCTTGCCTACAGCTGGCAGACTGGCCACAGGCGTGCCCCTTTCTTCCATGAAGGTGAGGTATCGATCCACCCACATCTTGCGCTCTGGCTCACTTCCCAGCTCATAGACTTTTGTGATCTTTTCTCCAGTTGTGGTGGAGGAACTTGATTTCTAGAGCACAAAAAGAAAAAAAAAAGAGTTGGGGGAAGGGAGGGAAGGGAAGGGAAAAGAAAGTAAGATACTCACAACATTGAAAAAGAGAAGATGTCAAACAAACTAAAGCTATCACACAACAGTCAGGAATGAAGGCTACTAGTTCTGGCACAAACAGTACATTCTGTCCATATACTGCAAGTTACATGATTTTAAATAAAGGGCCCAAACTCCCCATTTTCATTATTTTCTTATGTTTCTTTCATTGATCTGAGCTTTGGATCCCAGAAGGCAAGTTTCTGATGATGCCTCAAGTCATTTAAAAAATATCTAGTTTTTATATAGTGCTTTTCATCCGCAGATCTCAAAGCGCTTTACAATTTTAAATGAAGCTACATTAAAATCGGCCTCTTCTGAACAACTTGTAATAATACAAAGAACACCCTGAAAGAAAGCAAGTACCAAAATGCTCCATCAGAAGAGGAATTTCTGAAGAAACAGCTCAGAGCAGAAGCTAGGACAACCAACCTGTTTTGTGAGCAGTGTTGGAATTGGACAGGGGTAGGTGATTATGTTTTACCTACCCTTCCCATCATGGCTGGCTAAAAAAAACCAAAAACGCAGAAGAGGGAGCCTACTGTCATTTTCTCATACCAGCCAATTTGAGTACTGGTCATGAGTAACCACTCTCTTCACTTGCAAAGGTGAAAGAGAACCACAGAGTATAGCCATCACATGTATTCGGCGTGTGGAGAAAGAACATACATAGCACTGGTGAAAATTAGGGGTATAAACAGAACCAGAGCCCATTACAAGTAGCTGGACCAGGCAATGGGAAAATCCACAAAAGCGGAGGGTGGGGGGAAAATTAGTTCTCCCTCTGTTGAGTAGTAAGAATGGAACCATTATGTGGCTACTCCTCTAATTTTAATGCTAGCAAAGCCTCAGCGTTCCTCATTCCCCTCCCCTTCCTTACAAGGGAAGGGAGAGGAAACAGCTGGTGGATCTGCGTAGATGTGCATCCACCAGACCCTTTCTCCACACCTTTGCTATGCAAGCAGAGAGCCCTGTGAGCTGGGCTCTGTGACTCACAGGGATTGCACCCCACTCACGTGTAGCTCTCTCAGTAGTGTCCCCCTTCCACACAGTATAAGTGCTCTGGGTTCTGCTGCAAGAGGGCTCTCTGCCCCTACAGAGGAGGGGAGATGATTTGCCCCCTAGTGAACTTGGGGTTATTCAGAATTAGACATGATCGGGACATTTGGACACCAAGCTATGTGGAAAGGAAATATTCACATGACATTATGGAGAAGGAAATGTATTCTGTATATATAACATATCAGAGGTGTAGCCCCAGCTGTGGTAAACACACTTCACCATCCTTGTCCACCCATTGCCCTTCCCCTGCTTAACTTTTCTCAATTTTTTTCTTTTTGCTTTTTAGGGTAAAATATTTTAAAATAAGCAAAAAAATTTTTTTGACTGATCAGCTCTAAACAAAATTCCCAAATGTACTTTGGGACGAGTACAGAACGAGCTTTCTGTTGATCACATGGTTCTGAACGGGGCCTGGCACTGTGGCACGATGCAACATGTAATGTGGCAACATGCAGCTTTCAATGACTTTAGCCTGTTGATTACTGTGGTATTCAGAAAGCCAATAACGGTTCACATAAAGCATTGCCACCAATCACCTTGTACAATTTGGGCTGGAAAATCTGAAGAGCTCCAAATCTCCCTCTGGTCTCTGGTTGAAACTTGACAATTTTGGGGAAGAGCCAGGAGGGAAGAGAATCAGAGCCAAGAGGATGTGACCCTGCAGTTCCATTGTTGTTATTATTTCCAGTGAATGGATATTAATTTTAATTAAATAAATTGGCTCCTGAAAAGCTCCCCACTTTGCTAACTGAATTTCTAATTTCTTCAGTTGTAATCCTCCCTACTGATATGTATGTAATATTACCTTTCACATTTTAAAGTTTGAAGGTGCAATATTGAATTTAGTGAACCAAATTCAGCTGTGCTGCAACTCTCCCGGAAGTCAATGGAGCCAAGGCTGAATGTGGTTTACTGGTTTTAAATGGAGGGAGGCGTGTGCACTGGCATAAGGCCCGTGGATTAGGCTGTGAAAGCACAAATTTAACGACTCTGTATGTGGTTGTGATATCAGTTCTGTAACTGAAATTGCTTCATCCCACGCATTTAGGAGCATTGTGTTTTTAAACAATAATTTAACCAGTGAATTATTTTTACTTTGAAGATTATTAAAATGGAAAGGAAAATTAAAAAGAGAGGATGGACAGTAAGTGGACAAGTCATAATCCTAAATATTTTATTCTCAAATAGGAACCTAGGGATGAGCATATAACTCTGAATAGCAGAGCAGAGTGGAGCTACAGTGCTACCCACTTAAGTAAAGAACAAAATGATTCTACCTTTTACCAGCATTAATTTCACAGTCTCACGTTTGTGATATCACAGACATCTTTATCTATATTCTAGGCAGGAAATACAAGGTTTTATATAGCAAATTTTATCTCCACTTACATCTAATGTAGGAGGTAATAAACTAGTTTCTATTATGCTTTTATATGAGTTCACCAGTAGAAGAAAGTTCAGGTTTAATATTCAAATGAAAGGTTTTACATTATAAAATTCTTCTTCTTTTAAACCAGTATCACTGCAAAATGTCAATTGGTTTACAGTCTTTCATACTGGGCTCTTATACTATCTCTGTCTCAAATTATGTTGCTTTTCTGTAACATGGCAGCAGGCTCCAAAATGACAGTATGATTTGAAAACTTTTCACAGTTTGCAGAAGGTAAGAAGTGCTTCTCACTCTGCAATTTTCTTTTAAAATGAAACATTAACTTTAGAAGAATGCACTGGGGGAAAACAACACCCTTTCCCAAAAGTAAATGTGTTTTTTTTTCTCTTCTGCACTACTATGTGCAAAATGACAGATTTTACACAAGCTTGTGCACACACTAACACAAACTGCTGTCCTGTATGGCCAGATTCAGCCTAGAGCAGGTAAATTTTAAAACGTAGAAAATAGGGATTTATTACAGCATAACTACTGACTAACTTAATTAAAGTGGGAGTACCAGGCAATATTGGAATAATAACAAATATCCTACATTTTTCTTTGTGAGTGCATTTACAGTCTGATTAAAATAACCAATAGGGCTTAGGCAAGCTTGTCATGCCTAGCTCTATCACCTTGCTTCAATTTCCCTGTAATCCTAACCTCTGCTACTCTAGCCCCAGGACTTTCCTGTGAAGAGCTCCTGTCATGCCAAAGTGGGTGGTGGCTTTTGAAACAAGATGAGAAGAAGCAAACTTATTTCCATATTTAATTTGTATATTATTTATATTGCACCAAAACATACACTGATGCCTCATAGAGCAGTAATCTACCACACCTCCTATGGTCAATCTGCAAGAGTCCTCCAGGCAATCCAAGGTATCTGCTTGATAGTTCATTGTCTCCTACAACAATTCCTTTCAGATTTTAGCTGTAGGTAGTTATCTCTGTTTGCATCTGTGTATGTGTGTGTAAAACACAGACTGATAATCCCACTTTAAGAGTTTGTTAATATTTATATAATAATAAAGACCTATTTTTATTATATACCCACATGCGCAGGCACACACACACATTCCACAGACTGCAAATCTCTCACTGAAAGCACTGTGGGGAAAATGTACAATTCAACTATCTCTACTGTAATATGTAGATATATACAGTGAACAGTTTCAGAGCATTTTAAGGGGATTCATAACCCTACTGTTTTAATTTGTGTCACAATGACCCTGCTCACAGTCTCTCTCATATTGAGACTCTCACATATTTTCATATTCTATTTTAATTAATTTTTAAGCCATTTTGTTCTTTACATAACTGATTACAGTATAGCAATGCCACTGTAACTATCCAGCTGGAGAATCCCACAACACATATCATTATACAGTCTCTTCTCTGCATCTTCTCCCTCCACACTTGCATAAAGGAATCACTGAACAAAATGACCCACTCTGCTGGTGCAGGGGTACTGCAAAGCTAACCACAGACCATGCTCACCGTTGCCCACACTCACTCCTGGAGCCAAGAACTCTATCAGAACCTTAGCACTTGGATAATCTGATGAATAAATTAGCCAGCACAGGCTATTTTCATATATTACTGGGAAGAATGGGGAATCCCAATAATAATTTCAATCAAAGTCAGACTAGTGTTGTCAATATCAGCTGTAAACTAAGTTATCCAACAGTCTGGCCTCCACAGATAAAAAGAGATCAGCTGGCAGACAGCTCTTATTTTTCTATAATTCTATAGTTCTCCAAACCAGCACCATTCTAATCACTTGAACTATTTATTGAGAAGGTAACTGAAGTTATGGAATCATTGCTAAGAACTCTGAACAGGAGGTGTAACATGGTATTTGAAGAGAAGAGCATGTGGAACAGGAGTTTAACCTGAAAGCAAAACCATAATGCCTCCCACCTCCTTCACAGATTTATTCTAATTTTTTTTTTGTTAATTTTAAGTGGAAACAATACATATATGCTCACGATGGTCCCTGTGGTTTATTAACAAATTATTAAAATGAGCTCAGGAATGCACATTCACTAGACAAAATATTTTCCAATCTTCCAGAAAAGAAAAAGCGAAACATTAAATAAAAGAAAAGAAAAGAAAAGAAAAGAAAATTTCCCATCACCAGTTTACAGCATTGTCCATTCAGAAATGTTATTAAAATAAAGACAGAATGGGACCCGGAGGGCGTAAAGAACACCAGCTGCCTTCTGAGACTCAAAGTCAATGACATATGGACATCAAAATTAAGGTGGTGCATCTCATTCCTATACTTCCCCTGTTCTCCCCTGCAGAGCTTATATTTGCTACATACCTCCTCAGGCCTTTTAAGGTGAAATTCACACCAGTGCAGAGGGCATGCACAAAAACTCTAAAAATCCACTTGAGCCTATTAAATGTGGTTCAGAAGGTCTTGTCTGGACCCTCTACACTAGCAAGAATGTCACCCTCCATGAAGAAAGCTGTCTCTGCAGATAACGTGCTATGAGCTTAACTACTTTCTCAGAGGAGCAAAAAGTTAGTAACTCTGAATTGCCATGTGAAGTCTATGAACATTTTTGGGGACAACTTTAATGTCTGGCTCTATCTGCTGCAACAAGATAATAGTGATTAATAACATTCCCTGTCTTGGATGTTATATTTCCAGGCTCTGGATTGGCTAGACTTTTTCCCCTCACCAAATTGCTTTTGCCTTGAGATGTGCTCTTCAATTTATCTTGTGAAAACTAAGGCATTACTAAAGACTAGTTGCTAAGTTAGCTATGCATTAACATTGGAAAAGAGCATTATATTTTGTATATAACTATAATATAGTATTTTGCTTGAGTGAAGTAATATTTTAAATAAAAGAATGACATATACTTTCTTAGTTTAAGAAATAAGCCAAAAATGGTCAAATGGATATTAGATCCCCATATATGCTTATGTTTGCACACTTTTTTTTGTATTTTTTGCTCTTTGCATCTCATCTGGAAATGATACTTAGTTTAAATGTTATGTCTTATGCTGTTCTGGATCCAGATCTTTCTGCATAACCTGTTTCTAGTGTGATTACACGTTGTTCATCTAAAAAAGGAGCTTTCTAAAAATATACTTCCCTTAACTTTTTCACCAACCTTTTGGTTCATTTCAACTAACTGAGTGAAACAAATCACAACTGATATTATTTCAGATTGTGCCCTGAGAATTTATATTTCTACATATGAAATTTGGAAATAAAAATGTTTCGGAACTGTAAATGACAGACTTGTCTGAGGTGCCTTTTGTGGTGCAGAGCCTGTAACCCATACTGTGCCTGTTCTTACTACCCACAGAGAGGAAAATATTTGTTTTTTTTTAAATAGTAATACTTAATGAACAGTGGGACAAACAGTGAAGTCAGTTGTGTGAAGGAGTTTGGACCCAATAAAAGAAATGGAATGTCCTTATCAACACAATTGGCATGCTCTGTAAGCTGATGCATTATGGGAAGGATGCTTTCTTCACAACAACTGCTGTATTACCAGACAGTAAACTTACACGATGCACTCAATTTTACTCTTTTTATTACTACTGGGTCAAATTTTGCCCTCTGATAGGCATGCTCAGGTCCCACAGAAGCCAAGCCAGTGGGAGTTGTACGCATGTATCTGAGAGCTGAATTTGGCCCTATTATTATAAAGAAAGAAAACCCTTTAGTGGATAAATTATGAAGAAAAAGAATTTACAAAACAAACAAGCAAGCATTAAAATATAATTAATTACAAAAAAACCCAAAAAACCAGAGCCACTTACAGGGCTTGATGGAGTCTTTGGCCAGCCTGGGCTGCTAATGCTATCACTTTCATCTCCATGAAATGAGGAGATGCTAGCAGAGCTTGGGGACATTGGGGAAGGGACTGGCAGGTTGCCTGGGGTTGGGGGCTGAGAAATACCCTGAGAGCTGTAGCTATCCTGTGGTAGAGGAATAAAAAAAAAATAATATGACAAAGGCAGGGCAAACTTTATTAAAAACAAAAACAAAAAAAATACATCCAGTTTAACAGACTGACCAATTCTTTTTATATATAAAAAATATATATATAAACAGAGAGACACATACAGAAAACACACACATATAGAAATATATATCTATATATAAAGGTATTAAAACAACATTGTTGATTAGTATAATTTGGAAAATTTGCTGGATGCTTGGCTAAAGTCACTAAGCCACCATGCTTACTTCAAGCTCAAATGGAATGCTAAGCATGGGTTTCCCCTTATGAAAGAAAGAAAAAAAAGCTGTTCACCTTATTTTATCAAATAAGGCAGGAAAGCAAAATATTAAAGTATGTTGCTGCTGCTGAGGCGGCCAAAACAGGAAGCTATAACTGAAGGCAGAGAAAAATGGCTGCAAGTATTGAAACCAGGCAAGACCCTCCTTTCCCACCCACCTGGCTTAGCCAAATCC
This sequence comes from Emys orbicularis, assembly GCF_028017835.1. Lineage (NCBI taxonomy): Eukaryota > Metazoa > Chordata > Testudines > Emydidae > Emys > Emys orbicularis. The sequence goes on along the minus strand of NC_088685.1, from coordinate 121,602,298 downwards.
CCACATAACTGTTTGAGTGGGTTGCTTTGCCCCCGCAAGTTAAAATGCCATAAGAACTAGTAACTTTCAGATCCACACAATGGAGGAAAAAATAAGAAAGAAAAGAAAGAAACAGAATGCACATGAATGGAAAAGGCATGCAGGAAAGAACAAAAGAGGGTAGGCCAAAACCAGAGAATGGAGGACAACATAGCGGACTTCTGCTGGGCCGAACCAACACCACGTGCAGAGGAAGGAAATACCTTTGACTTGCTCTCGGGCTGTGGGGGTCCTTCTTCTTTGCCATCTGCTTTGAGAGGAAGGGACAGTTTGGACTCACCAGGTGTCATCATATCTGCAAGACCCATAGGTGCTAATCAAAAACAGGAGAAACAGTTTAGCATGATAGGTTTGGCTTTGCAAGAAAATGCTTCCTGCTGTTAAAAACTGATGGCATATGAAGCATAGGTCTTCCACCTTCCTCTCTCCTTCTTTTATTATAGCACCTGGAAATCTGGAAGTCTCTTAGATTTAAGCAGACAAAAAAAAACAAAACAAAAAAAAAAACCCTATCACACAGCAAAATCATTTTACAAAGTATAAATAAAATTTTAATGCTGCTGGCAAGTTTGTTTCCATAACACGATTGGGCTGTTATATAGTAGGAAGATGACAATCTTCTTTGGAAACTGTTATATCTTTCACTTTATCTAGAGCAGAACATACGCCAAAACTGTGCATGAAAATTGTTCTCTGTGTTAATGCTGGGAAAAGGGTGAAAATTCTAGTCATACTCCTGTTTGATTTGGTGGCTAGCAGATCATGTTGCTACTTCTCTTCACTATCTGCAGTTGGAACTCCATGGTTAGGTGAGCTTTTTTATTTAAGGTACTAAAATCCTTGGGGTTCCAACACACTCATCTCCCAACTACTAAATCACACATCTGTAAAGTCAGCTCTAAGGGAGAAATGAGCATTCAAATTTTCTCTCCTGCAGAAGTCAGGTGGGATGACAGGTGAGTACTCAGACTACATGTTCAGATAGTACTTACACAGACACCTTGTTGGGGGTGTTGTGAAGGTTAGTTAATTTTTGTTCAGTGTTTGAAGATGCAAGTGGTAAGTATATTAATACTGCAGCAGTACTGCTGAGTTTCTGGATTTCTAATATGAATGCAAGAAGAGATTTTGAGGTAAAAATACATACAATATGTGACAGAGCAGATTCTGAGAGATGACATATCATCAAATCAATGCAAATGGCCAAACAACTACTGCTAGACACTGCCTGAAAACTATGTGCACAGCATTCACTAAAAACTGGGACTGTCTATTTTATTTTTTAGAGATTCAAGATAAGCAAAAGGACAGATAAAAAGGTGCAGCAAGAAAGTGGAGGAATTAGATTTGCAAAATGTACAAAATATAAGATTAGAAAAGCAACATTCTTTAAATAAAATAACATTAACCTGATGGTTGTTGGACCAGATTGCTTTTCTGCAAAATGGCAACGCTGGCTAGTCAGCACACACACAGCAGGAGGGATCTTAGGGGGGGACAGAGGAAGCTTTAAAAAATACTTCACAGATTGCCCACTACAAAATGATTATTGCACATATTCATGTATTACTATGTTTTAGAAAATAATTAGTTTTAATTATAGCAGTCAGAGAGCAAGCAGGACTCTGGCGAATAAGCTGGCAAGCTTTGCAGTGCTAATTTGCTAATACCTTTAGCATCACTGCAGGTTGAGATTATGGGTCTGCCAAAAAATCTACCCAACCATGTGCCACGTGAGTTTACAACTGTATGCTTAATATTCTGCGTGGAACTACCGGTGTTTTTCATGGGCATGTTTTCTTGTTTTTTTCCCAAAGCATATTTGTAGCCCAATCAACCCCTTAAAGACATCACAACACAGAAATCATAATTGAGACACTTTAAAAAAATTACTTGCAATACTTAGAGACTTTAAGAATTGGAACAAAAAGCCTTTTTCAAATGATGCAGCTGCAGCAAATATCTATTGAGATCAGCTAAAAACGCTGTTATTTTTATGAATGTGTGTGAAACCTCAACAAAACAACCAAGCAATATTATGCTGAGAAGCCTGCCTGTATTAAACATCTGATTTGTATGCAGTATTGCCCTTAAACTCCCTTGAAAGAACAAGGCAGCTTGTGACCAGTATGAATTGAGGACCAGTATCTTGACACTTTTACTTTTTTAATCCTACAGATCTTTAAAATAAGTTTGTTTCCCTAAAACAACACCATCACAACCAACAAAAAACAAACAAACCAAAGAACAGAAAACCCACTTTTATGTAAGAAAGCATAAAATGTGCTCCTATAATTTGGTTCCAAACTGACATAATGTTAACCCATGTAACTGTTACAGAATTTCATGCCATAGAAGCTGAAAACAGAAAGTAAAAATCAGCTAACCACTAACCACATTTCTGCAGCAGAACATCACATGACTAAATCCTTCTTTTTATAAATTTATTTGATATTCTTTTCTTGTAATTCTGTTTATATCAGAGGTTACGATTATGAATCCTGTTTTTTGAAGTGTTATAAATTAATAGTTTAATAAAAAAAAAAATGACCCAAGTCTGCAACTTACCACTGTATTAGCCATTTTTTAAATTCACTAAAAAAAATCAAATAATAATTTTGGATGGTAAATTATTTTGAACTTTTCTGATTTTATCTGCTTTGCAGTGTACTTAAAGACGATTCCACATGTGCTGGTAACAGGGATTGTCAGTGAAGACAACTATGAAAAACTTTTTATTTAATGAAGTGCTCTGAAAAGTGGTTAACAATCTTTGTTCTATGTTTATTATTGGTTCATCTACCTTGCAATGGGAACTGCAAGGGCTTTGCTATGTTCATTGTAAGACGGTCTAGTTTCCTTGTAGCTTCTGTAAGTACTTCTCCATCCTCTGCTGAAATGCTGTTTCATAACTTCTTGCAAGAATATTCCCCAGTGATTTGCAACAGACAACCCTTCACTTTCTAGTACAATGTCACACTAGGGGCATTATTTTGACCCTTTTCCAAGCAGTGGGAGAACATCACTGTCACAAAACTCTGCTAAATTAAGACATCAACCCTTTCTATACAGATATTAATAATCCTGCATCTGAAGTGCAGACCAAAAGATAAAAAGTAAAAAAGAGGATAACAGGGAAATTTGTGACTCAAAAAAGGTGTTGCAGTGTACTGTGAATAGGTTTCAAGTTCTAGCCTCTCGCTTTATTATAAGAGCTAGAATGATTTCATAAAACGAGTATGAATTAGCTATTCTATGCTGAATTTAATGCACTCAAAGGTATATGTGACATGAGTAAAACTGCAGCAAAGTATTCTTTTTACTAAAAGTTGACTATCAGTTCCAGAAGATGGTGAAATACAGTAAGAGCAGCAATACACAAACATTGCTTTTCTCTTTATTGCTAGTGCAATAACAAATCGCACTCTACAAAACAGAATATTTTGGCCTCTCGCTCTCTCCCCCTTGCATATAGTGTTGCCAATAGGGTGACCAGACAGCAAATGTGAAAAATCGAGATGGGGGTGGGGGGTAATAGGAGCCTATACAAGAAAAAGACCCCAAAATTGGGACTGTCCCTATAAAATCGGGACATCTGGTCACCCTAGTTGCCAACCCTCCCAGTTTCGCCGGGAGTCTCCCGGAATCCGGCTCTATCTCCCGGAGGCTACTGAAGCCAAACCAGGAGATTTTAGGCTGCTAAAAGTCCCACAGCGCAGCAGAGCTAAGGCAGGCTCCCTGCCTGCCCTGGCTCCGCACTGCTCCCGGAAGCGGCTGGCAACTCCCTGCAGCCCCTAGAGGGGTCGCAGGGGGGCTCTGTGCGCCGCCCCCGCCCTGAGCGCCGACTCCGCAGCTCCCATTGGCCAGGAATGCCTGCAGGCAGGGGTAGAGCGTGGAGCCCCCTGTCCTCCCTCAGGGGCCGCAGAGACATGCCGGCCACGTCCAGGAGTGGTGCGGGGCCAGGGCAGGCAGGGAGCTTGCCTTAGCCTTGCTGCGCCGCCACTCGGGAGCTGCCCGAGGTAAGCGCCGCCTGGCCGCAGCCCACACCTCTCACCCCCTCCTGTACTCCAACCCCCTGCTCCAGCCCTGAACCCCCTCCTGCACCCAAACTCCCTCCCAGAGCCTGCACCCCCTTCTACACCCCAACCCCCTGTCCCAGCCCTGAGCCCCCTCCTGCACCCAAACTCCCTCCCAGAGCCTGCACCCCCTCCTACACCCCAACACCCTGCCCCAGCTCTGAGCCCCCTCCTGCACCCAATCTCCCTCCCAGAGCCCACACCCCCTCCTGCACCCCAACCCTCTGCCCCAGGCTGAGCCTGGACCCCCCTCCAACACTCCAAACCCCTTGGCCCCAGCCGAGAGCCCACACCCCTGCCCCAACCCCTAGCCCCTGCCTAGTGAAAGTGAGTGAGGGTGGGGGAGAGCAAGCGACAGAGGGAGGGAGGATGGAGTGAGTGGGGCGGGTCCTTGGAGAAGGGGCATAGCAGGGGCGGGGCCTCAGGGAAGAGGTGGGACAGGGGGCAGGACAAGGGTGTTTGGGTTTGTGTGATTAGGCAACCCTAGCATGCACACACACAAAAGTGAATTTAGTGCTCATGTCAGATTGACAGCATTGAAATCTCAAGTACTTTTCACATCCACAGAAGAGGTACAGCATGGACAGCAGCACTGCCAATGTGCCTCAAACCCTTGCCTGAGGAGACCTCACTCTATAGGTGAAAGGATAACCTAGGTCCTGATAGCGCAAAGACCTGTGCATATGAGCAGCCCCATCAACTTCAATTAAACTACTCATGTAAGTAAAGTTAAGCAGAAGTCTTTGCAGGAGTTTGGGCCCTAATCTTTGTGACCATTCAATCTCTGATGAGACTGCGAACTATGACTTTGTGATGTGGATATCTGTCCACTAAGAACTAGCAAGACATCGAGTCATACAAGTTACAGAATGACAGTCACTATCAATATGGGCCTAGAGGTGAACAGATCCATACACTGTTACTAATTCTACAAATCATATAGTCCCCTGAGAACTGTAGTAGCTGCAGTAGTTTCAATGTGCATATACAGGGGCTGGGTTGAAGGGTGTATCACATAGCAGGAGATGATGACCTCAGTGAAGCTTTTTAAGTGACTCTGGAGCAGGGTTAAAAATCAAAAGAAGTGTCCAAAATCCTCAGAAAAATCTAGTCAGCATAGGGAAAATCATTTGATAGGCTGGTGAGCATTTGGCCACAACTTTTCTAAATCTGATCACCAATTGTAACCTTACAATAGGCCCCTTTTTTTCTCCTGTGGAAGAATGGGGATTTATCCCTCATCCCTATAGAAAAGTGAGACTGGGAAGCCCATTGGCAATGCTGCTTTATCAGCCAGAGGAGTTACTGATGAGAAATATGAGGTGCATTTTCATTGTAAGAGATCAGAAAAATGGAAATGTAACTAAATAGCAACATAGTGAAAAATATATTCATTTTCTAAAAAATTTCTAATTTTTAATAACGTAATTGTTATCCGTATCAAGCACCTGGCCAATTACAAAAATATGTATGATTTTTAACTTGACAGTGTCCCTTCAATTTCTTTAGCACAAACACCGTTTTCCAGGATCTTATTTTCATAATTTGGAATTTCTGAGGTAAATAATTTAAAATCAATAATAAAAGAAAGAAAATGCCAGGTCTGTGTGGGACAGAAAACTTGGGTCTGTAATGAGGGCTGTCCCTTGCAATACGAGAGAGATGAAGTTCTGCTCAATGTTCTATGCATCTTCTGTGGAAGTGCAAAGGAAATCAGGCATGGTCTACACTTAAAATGTAGGTTGACATAGCTATGGCACTTGGGGTGTGAAAAATCCACACCTGTGATCATTGTATGTTAACCTAACCCCCAATGTAGACACAGCCAGGTTGATGAAAGACATCAACCTAGCTACTGACACTCAGGGAGGAGGTATTCCTACAGAGATGGAAAAACCCATTCTGTCACAGTAAGCTGCGTCTACACTATGGGGCTATACTGGCATAGTTATGGCACAGTAACTACAGGCCCAGTAGGGTAGAATGGCCTCAATGTCACTTTCTGATTCTCATGCACAAGCACAGTGCTGAAACATTTGAGATTCAAGGGCTCCATGGGACTGATTGTTCAAATAATCAATTTCCATTAGAATTTTAAAACCACCTCATGAAAATATTTTTTATTGGGTTTAAGCTTTGTGAAAAATTTGTGTTATTCTTTTTTTTTTAAAAAGCAAACTATTGGGTCAATTTAACTCTAAATAAGATAATATATATCTAAGAGATATAAACCCGTGTGTTTCAGGATAAAAGCTGATGGGGGGAAGGGAAAAGGAAAAACTTCCTCTATGGCAGTTTGTTTCATAATTGTCAAGGGATCCTAGCACTTTCTTCTGAAGCATCTGGTACTGTCATAGAGAGGACACTGTACTAGACAGACCACTGGTTTGATCCAGCCTGGCAACTCCTATGTTCCTAAATTACTCTGTGTCAGCAGAAATTGTGAATGTGCTCTGCTTTATACACGGTGACTGCGTAAGTAACAAGATGTAGAATTACAAAGCTATCTTCTGTGGAACTTGTGGCATCTGTTTAATTTAAAATACCAAAGAAAAAAACAGGGCGGACTGGGAATAATAAATATTAATAATAAAAATCCAATCTGCAAAAACAAATATTAGGTCATATTGAGCAACAATGCAACTCTATTTTGAATAAAACCACTGTAGAAATAATCCCTAATAACATCAGCACAAAATCCCTCTCTCTTGTATGGAGTAAATTCTTAAGATATGCTTGTGTTTTTTAAAAAAATCCCCTCGTGCTTACTGTTTTTTCCCCCTGGCATTATAGCTGAAGGAATAGTTGTCACATTCATATTCCTGCTGGCTCCATTTAAATAATTACTTGCTCACTGAAGCTTGTAACAATTTGTCACTACACAAGAGGGGTTTTTTTTGGCCCTGTATACTACCTAAAACATATTTTAACTGCCATGTTGTCTTAACTTAGCAGAATAATGGCTGAAGTGCCACTCAGCAAAGTTGGTGTCAATGGCACAGTAAATCCCATTTTCAGTCATATAACAGTCTTCATCTGTATGCTCTTTACCTCCTCAAATGCTGCACTTCAGCAAGAACAGAGCATTCTGGCAACCCCAACGTCTCTCCTCTACCCAAAACAAAGTTATCATAACTACTGCAGTTAAAGCAGTTCTTATTTTGGAAGTTCAACCTCTTACTTGCTTGATGTGGGTGGACTGGGGATGGGGATGTTTCAGGACATGGGAGAAATGGAGAATTCCCTTTGCTCACCACCAGAATATTCTCAAATTAGGCTCCTCTTTTCTTTTCACCCTGGTCTGATACAGTGCATATGCTCTCTTGTAGTCCTACTTCAAGAAGCAGTACAGCACAATACACATATGGTGTGTGTGCACACATCTCATATTTCACTTCCCATTGGGTAACCTCCCAATTAATAAGACTGGAACAAAAGAAAAACCTCACAAATGCACAAGAGGAAAAAAACCTCTGATAAATGTTTAAATTATTAAAAATCCAATATTTCAGAATGCATAACACAATAAAAAGAATATGACTAGCCCATACAAAAGACTGCTAGGATAAATGGCCTTGCATTGAACAGATTTCCACTGTATGAAATAATGAATGGCTGAATTATCTGAACAAAAAAACCCCTCTGTGAATCTTCCTTTAAACTGGTTATTCCTTAGGAATACATAAATCTTCTTAGGCAGGGAACTCTGCCATCTGTTTGTTGTTGGTTATTTTTGCAGCTCTGGGGGCCAAAGAAAAAGGAGGAAAAATTACTGCTGCTAATGGCAAGCCAGAATTTATAGTGTAGTTTCAATGCTCAGAAGTAATTTTATTTCAGCAAGCCAGACAAAACACATAACTACACAACCCAAATACAATATTACCTGGGACAGCTGTGGTGGGGGAAATGCAAGGCATTAACTAATGGCCTGTTCAATAGCTTTTCCCTTTTCGTCCAGAATGTAAGTGTGCTGCCTGGACAAATAAACGGCTGCCTAGCCAATGTTAAGGAAAAGCAATTTTATTTTATTTTTTAAAATCTCTTTCTGATTCCATTTTTTTCTTCCACTAACAGAAAACATACCATGGTCACTTGAAAAATAAGTTAGCTGGGAATACATCTGTTTAATTATGGTCAAGGGGGAAAAAAACAACACCCTGGACATTATGAGGTACTATGATGTCACTGTCCATTTTCTATCTGAAAGCAAAAGAGGACTGATAGTTGAAGAGGAAAAAAATTAGAAAGGATGAGAAGGAAGGAGGAAAGAAACAGGGAGGGTAGAGTTGGGAGAAAGATATAAAACCCTAGGCTCTTGGTAAGATACAGTTCATCTTGTACTTGACATGCTGTACTGCTTAAGCAACAAAAGGTAAGTCAGGTACTGTACCAGCTGAAGAGAGGAATCCCATCAACTTGCCTGACCTTTGTAACACCTTTCTAGTAACCCCACAAAAACCAAAGCTTTTTCAAGAAGAATAACTATAAATAGCAAGTGCATTGATAGAGACTCAAAGGTTTGGGCTCAAGCATTCTGACGTTATGCGTTAGGGCTGGGATACTCAGACCTCAGTGGTTCAGGAGCCAAATTAGCAATTAACATTACCCAAAAGAATGTGAATTCACTGTTTCATTTACTATGAAATAATATATGATATAAAAATGTATATTATTCTCACAGCAAAATGACTGACCAAGCATTATTATTTTATCAACTACAATTGGTTAATAACATGGTAAAAGATACTGAGTGGTTAAATAACTTAGATTGGTTAATTAAATCACACAGTGTTTTAATATCGGGTGCTGCAAAGAACTGCGGGAGGCACATTAAAGAGCCACCTGTGGCTCGGGCGCTTCAGTCTGGGTATCACTGCCTTAGGGTCATTGAAATCCTATCCCAAACTCCCTAATGGCTTGGAGAATCATAAGAATAAACTCTTGCTCAGATGTGATCTTGCAGGAATTTAGCTGTTAACATTTCAGATGGGGTGGGGAGCCTCTCAATATTGTACACTTTAACATGCAACATAGAAGCATATTATCAACAGAGAATTACATTAATTTGTCTCCCTTTCACAGGTGCTACGGGGCATGGAAGCCACATACAGTGCAACAAATAGCAGTACTAATAATAATCTTAAACTCCCATAGTGCAAGGCACAACCTGTAACACAATTTTAGCAGGTATTTCAAATATATCTTGTTTGCATTTGGCACTTTTTTCCAGTTATGACTGAATCCAATTGTTTCATATAGTAAATGTCAACAAGCAAAGGAAAGAAGAACTATATAGATATACTGACTTTGCAAATACAATGTATATGGTACACATTTTCAAAAGTGACTAGTTATTGTGGGTGCCCAACTTATAGCACCTTGAAGTGGCCTGATTTTCAGAAGACAGATGCTTAGCGCTTTCTAAAAATCAGGCCCATTTTCAGTGTCTCAAGTTGGGATCTCAAAGAGTAAGGCACCCAAAATTAGTCACTTTTGAAAATGTAGGAGTCTCTCTCTGTCACCACACGCCCAAAAGGTAGGCCAAGTTTGGACCCAACTTCAAATATGCTGCAATAACTTTTCAAAGTCATCACATTCATGTACACGCTATGTGAGAGGATTTGACTGTAGCAGAAATATATCAAGTATTTCACCAAAAAATCTGAGCACCTCAACTCAGTATAGAGTTAATAACATGCACTTAGCTGGTAAACTGTATAAAGGAGAATCCCTCTGCCATCATTCGAGGGCTTGTACCTTCAAAGAGATTCATGGAGGAAGGTCACTCCTGAAACGTTACCCACCATTACCTGTTGAACTGTTCACCATGTTAGGTGCCATGCTGTAAGGAGGAGCTTGTGGGTTCATCAGGCCAGAGCTGTTGTTCATCGGCTGCGTGTAGGGAGAACTGGATCCCATAATACCACTCTGATTCATGCCAGGAAAGCTGCCTTGCCTATGTGAAGAGAAAGCACACGCACAGGCTCTCATTACGTATCTATCTCACTGCGGGGTGTGTTATGGTTCGTCACAGCATTCACCTCTTAGCATTCACAGGTAGCTAAGGAAGAGGCAGGCAATTAGTTTTTTACCTGCTTTGGGGGGCTATTAGTGTTGAATTAGTTACTGTATAATCTGAGACAGAATTAGATCGAACGCAAACCTCCAGAAATGTACACACTTATTAATTTGAACTGATACAACATAACATCACACAAGGAGGTATAGATTATTATCTGTTCCAAGGGAACAGAGTGATGGACTCGGAGGAGGGAGAAAGGAGAATTTGAAATTGGCATAAGAAAAGCAACTGGGGCAAGTTCTGTTTAAAAAATAAAGTTCTTTTGATCCTATATTAAAGCTCCTTTGTCTGTCACAAAAGCCACACAAACCAAACCAAACCAAACTACCCCTGGGTGAGTGGGGGTCATTTTTAGGAAATTCACTTATTTGCTCTTATCAAAGGTGTCTTGTTTGCAATAAGATTTCAAATCCCTCTGGTGGAGAGTGAACATTAGTTGTATATGAAAACGTATCTACACATCCTGGGCTCTTTGAGAACCATTAATGGCCAAAAGTAGCTTCAATGGAATTTTCAAATCAAACCATGTGAATGTCATATATTGTTGCTGCTGCTTCTTCCCCCCAAAACCAAGATTCTGCACCACAGCAGATTTTTCTCTTGTCAGTCCTGACTTTGTTCACAGGGTTATGGAATCAGTCCTTCAGTAGATGACACCAAAAGAATTAAGGTAAAGAACCTGATTATGGACTTGATTACAGCACTGGGCACAAAACATACACCAGTCTGCAATCCTGCAAACAGGTATGTATGTTCTTTACTGACAAAAGAAATCTCAATGGAATTACTCATTTGCTTAAAAGTTACCCTCATGTATATACGTTTGCATGACTGGGATCTTAGTTTGCACAAGAAGGTGTTCTGAATGAAGCCTTGCCAAATGATACTCCTCCTCTCACCAGGGACCAGTAATTTTTTTTGAAGAACAAGTAAAATATCATTACTTTTTTAAAAATTATCATCAATCTAGTAAAGGCTAGACAGAAGATTTTGTGCCTGGGCTAGCAAATTTTCATGAACAAAAGGAATTTGCTTAGTTGTGTAAACTATTGGTTTTGCAGTTCTTTATAGTAAACACAATGCCCATTCCACTCAAAAAATAGCCCCTTTATTCCTTACATCTCTAATGTAATTATGTACCATACATTGGTATACTTATATCTGCGCACACATATTGATATTCATCATACATATATATACACATATAAAAACACATGCACAAGTATACTTGTGTATGCATATCATGTGTGTGAAAATACAAACCTCAAATCTAAGAGTTTCTCCATTAAACGTCTCGTAAATTTTATTTTGTGCTTTTAAAAACACAAAATAAAAAAGTTACAAACCCACCTTTAGTGACCCCTTCTAACAGAGAGAACCTTTAACTACCTTACAAGTACATAAAATGGCATTTTTTGGTGGCAGATTGCAGGTTTGGTACAAATGCTTTTTTCAGCATTATGTTATATATATATATATATATATATATATATATATATATATATATATATATATATATAAAGAAAAAGAAAAACGGAACAAACAAACCAATCCCAAAACATAAAACATAAAACCAAACCTACAACTTCTGAATGACTTGACTAGCTTCAGTATTTTTTAATTTGTTTGCAAAATAATGTTAGATTTCCAAGATCTTTGACAGGACTTGATCTTTTCCTTTGGGAGTGGGGTACAGAGTATTAAAGCACCATTCGGCTTAATTTTTCCAAATACGTCGTGAATTTCTTTAAAGGAGTAGAGAATGTATTGTCTAAATAAAGCGTTTTTTAAAAATCAGTTTTGTCCTTTGCTCTGTCACTCCTGCGAAGAGGCAAAGGATTTCTTTTGATATGAAGGAGACAACTGCCATACAATGTCATTTCTCTGCTGAAGCAGGTGATGAGTTGTGGAGGGAATTTTTAAAAAAATGCATAGTGGGGCAAATCTCCAAGGGAAAATTATAAAGGGAAATAAAGAGTAGGACCATTTGGCAACAACTTTAAAAGAGTTCAGTGTTACAATCGAGCTTTTCTTATGTAAATATTGTAACCTTTCAAAAGAAAGCACTTCTCAAAGTTTTGGCTAAAAACTGTTATATATCACAAGTATATCTGGTGGAAAAAAGCTTTTTACTTTGAATAAATGAGATCCTTATCATTAAGGGCTACAAATACTAACAAAATGGGGAAAGCCTGCATGTCTTTTTCTATGGCATAATACACAAAACATATGTTCTGAAAGGTTCTTTCAAGGGGTGGGATGGGAAGGAGAGACAGGAAATAAGCTTCAGAAGCCAAGTCTCTCTCATGTCTGCCATTTGCTTTTAAAGAAACAATGCAGATCTCCACCTAGCAAGCAAACAGAAAATGCTCTTGGTTCAATAATATTATAACAGTACTACAACAATACCATATCTTCTTAATAGCATCCTTCATGCCAAATTGTTTTATTAACTATGGGGCTCCAGGGAGGTGTAAGGATCCATCTGTAAAGATCTGGTTGTAGGACTGGGGGGGGGGGTGTCTTAAATTGACACACAAACTATATAATGGGATCACATCACCTGCCACAGTGATCAAACATGACACTTGCTAAGCAGTGCACAATAACACTATACAACAGGAAATGCAAAACTATTTCCAGTTGAAACTGCAGGTGGGAATTAGGTAAACATAATGAGATGGCTATCTTTGGCCAGGACATCCGAAAAACTACCCAATCTTTGAAAAAGTGCCTCGGAATCCTGAATGACCACAATGACAATAAATGGCAGAAAGAGAGGTTACTTCCCTTGAGCAATAACTGGAGCTCTTGTGTCCCTGAGGGTGCTCCACTTTAGGTGCACATGCTCCCCTGTGCCTTTGATCAGAGATTTTTGGTAGCAGTGCCCATTGTGCCTGTACATGCGCCCTACACATCCTCATGCCTCATACCAAGGCTATACAGCACTGTGCAGGCAAACCACCTTCAGTTCCTTCTCTACACACTATGTTGTCTGTCATGATCTTGATGGACTTGTTTTTGAGTAGGGTAAGAAAGTGGAGGCAAGCATTTCTGACTGTCCTTAATTCGAATTCCAACAGACTGATGTGCAAATGTTGTGCCCATTTACCTTGGACTGTGTGAGAACCCAAATGTGCTTTGCATGCCATGATGGAAGTGTCCAATATTAATATGACTGTACAGGATTCTGGTTGAGCAGGATTTTTGCACAAAACTTTGAATGGATTCATCCACCAGATGACTGTAGGACCTGACTGGGTACAGATACCTGCTTGTTGACACTGCGTTTGTTGGGTACATAAACAGTCCTAAGCTACCCCAGAGACATCGAACATACAACCTGGTGTTTTGTGTTACAAAAATGCAAGATGCCATGTGTTCCAGCAGTTTCAGACATATCCTTGCTGGAACTTGTCGGCTGAGCTGCAATCTTTGTATAAGGTTCTTTAGCACAAGGAACCCGTGGAGAGGGAGATAAGCTCTGCCCCCTATCGACTCCAGAATCAAGACAATTTGTTGTACAGGGGGTCAAGATTGATTTATCAAGATTTATATGCAGGCCTAGACTTCAGAATAGATAAGTTGTTTGAATTGCCGATCACACCTCCTGATATGACTGACCCATGAAAAGCCAATCATTGGAGTAGGGAAAGACAATTAATCCTAGACAATGGCAGTAGGCATCGATGACCTCCATGATTTTGAGAACACCCTTGGGGCCGATGACAGGCTAAAGGGTAGGACCCGATACTGGTAATGATTGTGACTGAAAGTGAAAAGAACAACTCTTTTGTGGGAAGGATGGATCGCTACATGGAAGAAGGTATCTTTGAGGATGAGGGTCGCAAACCAGTCCCTTGATTCCGGGGAGGGAATTATAGCTACTAGGGAGACTACCCTGAATTTCAGATGTCTGGAATCCTTATTCAATTGTCTGAGATCTAGTATTGGCCTCCAACCCCCGTTTTTCTTGAGTATCAGAAAATATCTTGAATAGAACCTTTCCCACCTGTGTTGAAGTGGAACGGACTCTATGGCTCCTAGACTTAGGAGTGATGAGATCTCCTGTGTCAGCAATTGCTTGTGAGAGGGGTCCCGGACACGGGATGGGGAAGAGGATTGGAAGGGTGGGGTGGAAGTAAATTGGATAATATAACCCAAAGTAATGGCTTCCAATACTCATTTGTCCAGTGTTATAACCTCCCACGCTTGATGAAATAGAGAGAGGGAATGTCCAATTTGAGGAAGGGGGTTGTGTCATGTGGCTGATGACACCTGGTCATTGGGTGGTCTGGACTCTCAACAAAACCATCAAAACTGGCATTTAAACAATGTTGAAGACTGGGATAAAGAAGTCATGATAGTTGCAGGCTTTTTCTTTGAAAACCTTGACCTCTTAGCTGCTGGTTCTGATGGAAAATTGAGCAGGGCAGGATCTTTAGGTTGACTGACAGCTGCTAAACTTCCTTTTATTTACAGATGTGTATATCCCTAAAGACCTAAATGTTGTCCGAGAATCCTTTAGGGTAAGAAGTGACTCGTCCGTGGAATCTGCTAAAAGTTTCTGGACATCAAAAGGTAAATCTTCCACAGTTGATTGCACCTTCTGCAGAAACCTGGACAACTGAATTCAGGAAGCTTGCCTCATCACGACTGCCGTGGAAATAGACCTGGTTCCAGTGTCTGCCACATTGAATGAAGCCTGAAGTGAAATTTTTGCCAAAAACTGACCCTCCTTTAAAATGTGCTTAACTGTTCTTGAAGTTCCTGTGGTAAATGGTCAATAAAAGCATTAACTTTTCATAGTTCATGTAGTCATATTTTGACAACAGCATCTGGTGGTTAGCTATCCTGAACTGAAGTGTTGCTGACAAACAGCTCTCATGACAAAAGAGCCCCAGCCCCATATAGCCCCTTATTATAAGGGGTGGCCTTTTGGTTATGCTACGTGCCCCTTTTCATTGACTGCATCCATGACCAGAGAGTTTGGTGGTGGATGAGAAAATAAAAACCTTCTTGTCTGCCCTTGCCTCTTGCTCCTCAAAGGTGTCCTCTGGTACAGAATGGGGAGGAGGGATGGATGGTCCTGGGGAATGGGGTCTTGTGGTTTCCTCTGGGACTGAGTTGAGGTCCCTCAAAACTGCTGGCAGTACATTGCCCATGTATCCCAATAAGGCAGACCATAAGGCACAGGGGGAAAACTAATGCTGGGCATCCCAAGTGTTGGAAGGCAGGGGACTGGTGCCCTGCCTCTGTTGTATTTGCAACAGGGAATAACATCTCCTGGAACAAACTGGGGATCCTTGAAGAGAAAGTTCAGAATCTGAGTCAGTATGCTCCTCCACATATTGTATTAAAGGTGACAACCCCTCCTATTGGATCGTCAACGGTGGAGAAGAGGTAGGTCTCCTAGAAACATGAGCAGTCAGTGACCCAGCCAATCTCGGGACTGAGAGGCATCCAGAGGCTACAAGGAGTGGAGACTCAGACTCATTCAGTACCATAAGGTGTTTCGAGTACCAGAATTCCTGCAGTAGCAGAAGCACAACAGAACTCAGAACTGACACTGATGGTGTTGCAGAGGCCATTATGTGAGGTGCGGATGTTGGTATCGAGGGGATCAAGGATTCCACTGAAGCTGATCCCTTGCAGTAGCAGTCTTCAGTACTGAGCCCTTTACCACTGAAGTATGGGATGCAGCTGAAATCTTAACGTGCTTCATGGTACCCACTGTACTCAGAGTCTCACTAGTACTTGTCTCGGAGCCTGAGACCGCTGGTGACCAGATCATCTTTGATGAGGAACTCTCTGTTGTTTTGCTCCTCTTAACCCCTTCCTTACACTTGGAATAGAAAGCGCTTGGCACTGGTGGCTTGGTTATCTGTACCTCAGTCAAGGAGAGTGTTGGAGACTGGGGTTTCAGTGTCATTTTCTCCTTGGAAGCTCTCTGTGGTAGTGATTGGGGCACTGACAGACATGGGGGTTCTCTGTACCCTGTGCCTAAAACTGGGTTTAAAGTTTGCTCCTTCATTAATAGTCTATACTTAATTTCCCTGTTTTTATGGGATCCTCCCTTAAAAGAAAAGCATGAGAACATGAGAGTCTCCCAAGCAATGAATGCAGTGGGAGTGCCTGTCACTAATAGGGATTGCTTATTGACAAGAGAGGCACTGCTACCAAAAATCTGCAATCAAAGGTACAGGGGCACATGTGCACCTCAAGTGGAGCATCCACAGGGACACTATTCAGAGAAGAACTTCAGTTTTCACTGTAATCCAGTTCTATCCTAGCGCATTGATTCGGTAAGGAAACAGAGAATCACCGAGCACCAGTTTTGTAGAACTTACGTGTTCTTTGGTGGTCTCCTATCAATGTACTGACCAATACTGAACTATATTACATACGGAACAATTTAGAGACCCCGATAGCTAAAACTTTATCTGAGTAAAGACTGTTTTATACTGAGGTCAGGTGCAGTGTCCAATACACAGCTCACCAACAGTACTGCTCTATGATGGCCTGGAATGGACAGTTTCTGGTAGGGGGTAAAAAGTAGGTATTACTTCAGCCTCTAATTCTCACTTGACAGTGGGTCTCCCTTTGAGTAAAGACTGCTGACTGTGACAAACTGTGCTGCATCAGTGCTATAATATGAAGTAGAGTCCATTAAGAACTGAGCGGAGATCACCAAACTCATTTTGATTAACCTCCAAGTCACTAAACACTTATAAATATGTTACACAGCAGCTGCTAAACATATTTATATATGCTTAAGGTCATAGCATCATCTGTTGGTTGTTGGAATAAAGTCAAAAATCTTATGCTTCCTTCTGCGTTGTTTCACTATTGTTTAAGTAGTAGTTATTCGAAAATATATTACCAATCTCTTCCCTACATGCCCCCCAAACTCTTTATTTTTGCAAGGCAACATTAAAATTAATTGCTGAGGTTTTTAAAAAAAACAGTTTTTACACATGGAGTGACATCTACTGGTGAGAACTTAACTAATCAGCTGTATACTATACTGCTGAAGAAATCCAATGAGCCATACATCGCCTTAAGGGTGTGATCACCAAGGAAGGCACTGGTTAAAGGGAATGCAAGTGATTATAACTAGGAATAACAAGAAGAAATTGAAAAAAGTTAGGCTAAATGTAATGGAAAACACCCTAACCTTGAGGGGTATTTATCCTTTAATGGAAGTGATGGAAATCCCATTCCTTTACTCATTTACAAATAGACTACAAAAGGCATTAGAATATACACTGTAGGGAACAATTCTGCATTTGCAGGGGGCTGAACTAGATGACGAACCAGGTCTTTTCCATCTCTAATGTCTATGATTTTATGACACCTTAGCATACTGTTTTCTTTCCACTTTGGAGGAAAGTCATTTGGGCTATTATAAAGTGACACCAATAGCTCAAAAAGCCACACTTATATTCACCTTTGTTTGTTCTGTTTTAACCTACTATTGCTACAAGTAATCCCTAAGGATACTGTGATTGAACTAGATTAGGAATAAATTCTATATTTTTATTTACTTTGTGGAACTGACAGCACTTTGTGTACTGTCAGTTTCACTGTTTTGTTGATAGTTGCTCTTCCTGTCTCATGCACTAAGCATGATGACATCTTTCCCATTTACTGTTCTGGAGGGGAGTTCATATTCATGCTCTTCCCCAAGCCTTCCGAGGAATGCACTGGGAACACAGAATCAGAACAGCAGAGGCGGATTAAGCTTGTGTGGGGCCCTGGGCCAGAGAAAGTGGGGGCCCCTCCCCACTCCTTCTGCCTGCAGTCCCCTCCGCCCCCCACAAACTCCTGCCGGGGAAATGGGGTCAGGGCGCAGGAGCTTGCCCTGCTCGCCAGCAGGACTGTTGGGTGGGCGGGGCAGGCACCCATTTTTCTGGGGCCCCCCAACTGGCTGGGGCCCCTGGGTATAGGCCCCGTTGGCCCAGTGGTAACGTTGTGTACAAGTTTGGAACACTGAAAGTATCCCCTTTTCTCAAGACCCCTGTATGGAGCAGGTAAGCGACAGGGACTGGGGGTGCCCAGGTGAACCCTCTTTCTTCACTCCCCAAGCACCTATCATGAGGCTAGGGAGCAACTGAAACCTGGAGGTTTGGGAAAAACCTATTCCTCCCTCCCCAGGCCCTGCATGGAACCCCAGTTGGGGGATAACCTAGGAGGCAGGAGCCCCTTTTTTTCAGTTGCCAGTCTCTTCAGAATGTTTTTCATTCCTTGGGGCCACTTTGCAGACCTGGGGATAGAGCTTAGCCTCTTTATGGCCTTACCTCAATGCTGCTGCAGAAGTGGCAAGCAGGCAGGAGTGTGCACAGATGGGGGGAGGGATGACCTGAGCACGTTTAGTGCTGTTACTGTGAGGCTCAATCACTCTCCCTTGCTGAGAAGGCCCATATAAACATCAGCAGGGAAGCACAAAAACTCTTACAAAAGTTTTTACATAAAACTGAACGTAAGAAATGTTTGGACACACTATTTAAAGGGCGTGATCTCAGCTCATAGCTGAAGTTAGTCTATTTCAAAACATCCACATTTGCAGTGTTCTTTAAGAAAGTTAGGGGTATTTCTCTTTCATTTGCAAGCAATCTGAGAACTGGTTGGTACTTAACCCCGAGTCTATGTAAAAAAGAGCAACCTCGGGGTGGCCTCGGTAGCAGAGATTTCATTTAACCGTGCGAACCGTGTGTTCTGAGCTGAAGTACTGAGCTCTACATTCAAAAAGGGGGGTTGAAATGCTAGATCTGGTCATTATAACAAAGCAAAACAAGGCAATTTTATGAAAGAACAGAGATTACAGAAAATACACTGACAATACCAGGAGTCCATGGCATAATAGAGGTCACTGCTATCTGAGCAAGAATTCTGTCCCTTAAACTGAGGTGCCATTACTTAATTGGGCCTGAAATCACCAGTAGGTTAGTGGGCTATTTCAAGCTCTTACAGTGAAACCACTTCATAGCACTGAGCTACTTTATGGAATGCTGACTGGTCTATTGGTTTAGTACCTATTAAATGTTTCCATCTCATGTCAAGTGCTCTTTGCGGTCATCTTCCTCAGGTTGGGCCTGATGACTTATTACAAAATGAATATCAGAAACACCAGGCACAATATCAGGAAATTCCAGAGGTGGGTCAGGATTAGCTATTCAGAATGATAAGAGTGGTTTAAGCTTCTCGCAAGAACAAAAGTAAAACCTTACTTCTCGCAAGGAAACATGTCAGAGTTTGACCTTTTGCGGGGAGTGTGTGTGGGAATTAGGTTCTCTCATTTTCTGTAGGTCTTTAGGCATATATTTACTCCAGATCTTTAACCTACATTGGTTTTGCAGAGAATGCACTGTAGAATCTCAGGGGGGTAATTTGTGTAAACATTTTAAAAGGAGTATTTTTTTTAATGCTGACACATTGCTAAGGTGGCTATTTGATTACAAGCTGTGAAAATGAGTATGTTAGACTGTACTCACAAATCACAGTGTACTGACCAAATTGCCTTGCGCTTATCTGTGCTAGGTCTGCCGCATGACAATATTTCCTCTCTCTTTTAAATGTCAAAGTATGATTTGGGGGGTTGTTATTTAAACACACTGACCTGCACAATAACCAGAAGTATTTTATTTAAATCTGTCTTGAGCGGGGACTAGCCATAAACACTTATAATCTGTCATATTCTGACACCAAATGGGTTATTATAATGAGAGTAATTCAGGAATGAGATCTACAAACACATTTTCCCTGGAGGATTTACATTCACTCTCTCTCTCACACACACTTTTGTTATGGATTTTCCCCCTTGCCACATTATGAGCTTCCTTGGAGAAGTGAAGCTGTAATCTGCCATCAGGGGAGGTTGTGAATTGGGAGAGAGAAAGAAAGGGAAAAAAAATAAAAAAAGTAATTGCTTGCTGTGCTCTGACCAGAAACTCATCAGTGAGTAATAACTTAAACCACAACAAAATTGTATGAGATCAGGATGTTAGTTACAAAAGCCTTAAAATGGCATTTAAAGGTAAGTGTGTGTGTGTGTGTGTATATAAAATCAAATATAATGTAACACTATATTAAAACTTAATCTTCCCTTTTTTTGTTAGCTGTTACTATAAAACTCCCCAAACATGTATTTGTCCCTTCCCTTGTTTAGTGGAGAAACTCTGAGTTACAATAATAATAATAATTTAAAAACAAAACAAAACAAGAAACTTTCTGGTGTGATGGGTGCTGAGACCAAGACAAGACTTTTGATAAAATTCATTTTTTAGGAGCGGGAGCGAAAAGAAAAGTGTATGCTTGAGTGGGTGGGTGGGCAAGGAGGGGTCATGGCTTTGAAATGCAGATGACAGTGAAGAAACATTATGAAATATCAATGACAAAAGCATGTAGGTTAGTACCAGTGAGGATGTACTGATATCACATCAGTGGAATCAACCCACACCAAGTTGCTCAATCACCATGCATGAAAGGCAACACTGAAATTTGGAATAATCTGCTACCATCATAGGGAAAAGATAGTACCCAGCATCTCCTATAAACGTTATCATTCAAGGTTACATTTAGATGTGAACCTAAAAGGAAAATAAACCCAGAATTCAGTTCTCTATTGGCCTGATTTGGAGCTATGCTGCTCGGTACGTCTGAAAATTGTGGCTACATGTGTTTATCTTTAATTTACTGGCTACTGTCACCAAATTAGGAAATTTTTGCTGCTAAATGGTTCACCTCATTGGCCACCTACTCATTTCCCATTGGGATCTAAAGCCAAGTGAATTGTAGTGGCATTACTTACATTACATCAAAGTCTGAAAAAGCAAAGAAAGATGCAAATCTAATTCATGAATATTAACATCATCACCACATAGCATTTACTTAGCTTTTTCAACTACATACCTCTAAGCATTTGACAAAATGGGATATGTCTCTTTATCCCAGTGTTATAGATAAGGAAAAATGAGAAGCAGAATTAAGACTCAGACTTTCAAAAATGGTCTCAAATTTTGATGCTCAGCTGTAGACACAGAAGTCCTGAATTTCAGGGCGGAGCATCCACAACTCCAATTGAAGTTAATGGAAGAGGCAGGTGCTCAACACGTCTGAAAAGCAGGGCTGAGGTTTCTAAAGCTGAAGACCCAAATTAGAGGCCATTTTTGAAAATATGGCCATAAGGAGAGATACCCAAGGTAACATAACAAGACACATGTAGCACTAACCCACAGAAATAAATCACTAATCTCCTTTGCTCCTGATCACATATGGGTGTATTTAGCTAAATGCATTGTCCTTTGACTTTATAATCCTATTGTGGTATTGCTCTATGGACTTGTCTACACGGTGCAGCAATGCGTACTACAGAGATGTGATTTCTAAAGCACACTAATGTGTTGCACTTTAATTGGTCTGCATAGATACTCCTGGTGTGTACTGAAGGTTCCCTAAACCTAACGCTGTTTAAAACAGGACTATGTTAAAGCACATTAGGGACCATTTAGTGCGCACCAGCAAGATCTACATGAACCAATTGCTGTGAAACATATTATTAATGTATATTATCCTACCGTGTAGACAAACCCTGCATAAAGCACCATGTGAACAATGGTCTTTTATTTTTTTTTAAACATGTGCCAACATTTAGTGGAATGACTGCAGGATTTAGCCACTAATTTTTATCTCACAATGATTTCCCAAAATATTTTTATTATACACCTTTCTTCCATGTGCTTTGAGGCTTCTACTCATAAACTAAATCATCTGTAGACAACTGCAACCTGTATTAGATAAACGCAACATAATGCTCAATGACAGAGAACATGGGACTGCTGAAAAGCTGACCAAGTCAAATGGCTTGTAATCACATTGAAGCTATGCTCTCTTAGTGACCCCCGGCTACCTTACTGACAAGGTGGATTTAAACTGCAGTTCTAAAGACAGCTGCTTGTCTACTGTCCCTATGAGATATAACATGTCAGCACTAGGAGGAGATACATTTCTTGGCACAAGTGGAGCGTGCGATGGGACAAAGAGGGATTCTGTAGTCCGAGCAGTAATGTCAGGAGCACAGCTGGATGCTAGACAACCCAGCAAGCTCAGCTGGGCCCAACAAGCCTTCTCCAAAGTCGTGCTTCCTGATAGGGCAGGGTGGTCAGCAGCCTGCTAACTGAGCCTTGCAGCTGTGGCAGCACAGCAACTGCTCAATGAGTACCACGCCCGCAACTGCGCTTGCCCTGCTCTCCCTTCTGCTTCCTGTTCCAGCCTGCTTCCAGTCCTTGTTCCAGCCCCGCTCCTGCCTTGACTCCCGCCTGTTTCAGCCTAACCCTTGCCTCTCTGCCCTGTCCCGACCTCTGGCTTGGGTTCTCAACCCTGACTTTGGCTTATTCTTCAGCTTGGTGTTCCTGATCTTGACTTCTGATTTTTTTGGCTTGGCACCTGAATCCTGGCTCTGTGCTTGCCATTGCTCCGAACTTCCACTACAACCACGAGGCAAGGTCCTGCTCCACCCACTTTCAAGTGAACTGGTTTGTTGGAAAAACCAACTTGTCTTGTACAGTATGGGAATGAAAGGAGTCAGTCAAGCTGAATCAAAATGCTAAGAGGGCTAGTTTAGTCTGGTTTGACTTGAAACCAAAATTAGGAGTGACTCATATGACTCTCTCACTATGTACCTTCTATTTTTGTGTATGTTTATAAATAGCATTATTAAAAAGGCAGAATGCCCTGTGAACTGCAATTCCAGAATGAATTACTTGAAAGCAGGTGAGAATCTGTTCCTGGTGCATTTAACAGCCATAAGGTCACCAATGTGTGCACTAAAAATATAAACAAAGGGAAACAGACATGGAATTTTTCACACTTCCCTATGTGCAATTGCTGAAGAACTGTTCCAATTTCCCCCACGTATTACTGCCACAAAAAGAATCCAGGATCCTCAACTTCCTCTGCCACTTTGATCTTGCACTGTGATTCTCACACTTCCCTCCACCAAAATTTTATGATGGCTCAGTCGCATTTTTGCATCACTTTTGAGCACTGCCTAGCTCTACTGAGCTCACTGTGCTGGCAACTAACTAAAATCCTGATCACTTAATGCCAGCACTTCAAAGTTCAGGATTTTCAGAGTAAATGTCCTTTGTCTCCCAGCACACTGAACACAACAGAGCAGGGTGCAGCAACATGGCAAGGGAGAGCAATGCAAGACAGCAGGTCCTGAAAAGGGATTTCCAGAGGGGCAGGATTTCCACTAGCATTTTTGCCCAACAGCCTGGGGCTATTTAATTTTTACCAATAATAAAATAATAGTTATAATAATATAATTATCAGCCTCAGGATTTCTGCATTCAGACATTCTCATGCTAGTGGCACGGTGCATATGTCAATACAAA
Organism: Emys orbicularis; assembly: GCF_028017835.1. Classification (NCBI taxonomy): domain Eukaryota; kingdom Metazoa; phylum Chordata; order Testudines; family Emydidae; genus Emys; species Emys orbicularis. Next base: position 121,578,704 of record NC_088685.1, on the reverse strand, counting down.
TCCCCAGCAGACTCTTCCTGCATCTTTTGCTTAAAAGACACCAGAAACTCACTGAGGTCAGAGGAACAGTTTGACAGTTTCAGTGCATCTGCTATCATCATTACACAGAGACACACCTACAGCTGTAGATGAGAGAAGTTGGGTAGCTCTCCCATAACATACGAAATGTAACCCCTTATACTTTGGAATTAGCTGCATTTATATCTTTATTATTAATATTTATCTTATATTAGCAGCTAGTGGCCCAATAAAAATTGATGTTCCACCATTCTACATAGGAAGAGAGTCCGTGCTGCAAAAGATTTATAGTTTAAGAGAAAGGCATTATTTTCTTTTATCCTCCCCTGAACATCCTTGGTATGTCAACTCCGTTAACAAAGTACAAGACCCTTCCTTTTTTCTCTCTGCTGTACGAGTTGCACATTGCACGTGTCAGGTCACAATGAGACTTGATCATTCTTTCACTTTTTCCATTCTGCCCACTAGGAACGAGGGACTCTTCACCCTGTTTTGATTCTCATGGTCCCCATCTACATCACACACATTTTCTTCCTGTTCTTCAGATTAAGGTAATGATGCAAAGCAATAGTTTCTCTGGCCAACAGACTGATCTTATCTACGAAAGCTTGTTATCTGGGTCTTGAAATACTCCTGATCATTCAAAAACAGTGTTCAAAATGACATCTCCCTTTCTCCTGAAGAGGCCAAACTTTATGATTGTCCTAGAAAAGCAATCGATGAAGCACTGTATTCTCAGTATTCCATCGATAAAGATAATATCTCTCCATTAAAAGCAGAAGTTAATTTGTGTTTCCCATTAAATCCAGTTCAGAGGCAGCAGGTTCCTAAGCTAGATAGATTCCTATACTGCAAATCTGTTTCAACAGAACTATAATTCCAATAGAGGGAATCATCCTTTCTAAATAACTAAAGGGACTAAGCCAAAATTGGAAGTGAGACAGTAATCAAATCAAAGTATCTTTGAGATTTCTGAAAATTCAGAGCCACTATCAGAGAATTAATCACCCCTTCCCTGCCCAATATACCCTTGCTCTCACAATTTAAAAATGGTTACTTTCAAAGGAGGGAAGGACTGTTTATTCCTGAGGTCTGTGGTTGATCTCTAATGGCATGAACAGCATACAGCAGTCCATTTGATGGATGAGTAACAAAAAACAGTCTCCCTAAATCATTGGTTCCATATTCCTGTGTGGGATCTATAGCCTGCTGACACCCAGGACTCCAAAATGATGGATTTCCTTTTCAGTAAAACAAAATTCCAGATAAAAATATATTCCCCTCACTCCAGTACACAAATAATTTTGTTCAGTGTGAAGTTTCTGCTGTCTACACATTTTTATCTGCAATTTGAGATGATTTATAATATATATCTTTATAAAAATCGCAAAAGAGACACTTCCTGCCTCTCTTTAGTTTAACAAGTATACACCAGCTAAATTATACTCTACCCCTTCTGAAAAATTTCTTACTTCAGGAAAAACCTGTATATGGTTCTGCTCCCAAATGCAAAACATGAGCAAAGGAAGTTCACTTGAAGGGGGAAAAAAAAAGAAAAAAAGCGCCAGCTGGAAGTAAATGACTATTTTTGGCCGAGGGAGGAGGGGCAAGGTCTTTAAAGAAAAATCCATCAACCTTGGTTTAGCAGCTCAGCTAGAAAGCTCAATTACAACTATCATTAATATCTTTCCTTTGATCCCAAAGTCACTTAGAAACTTTGTATACACAGAAATCACTTCACCAAAACACTGAAATGCAGCCAACTTTGAGGTGGAGCGCAGCAGATGTTTAACAGTTCACAGGAACACTACACAACTGTTTAGGCCAAGAAGCAAATACCGTATCATCCAATTGAAACTGTAGGGGGATTTTTTTTTGGAAGCAGAATGCAGTCTCCCTGACTGAAATTTATTGCTTGGGTATCCAAGCAGTGCTAATAGAAGGCAAGGTGGGGCTCATTTTGACTAGATTGTTAAGGCTCCTCTAGGAAATCAAAAGTCTGGGAGTCTTTGGAGGGGGATGAAACACCTTGAAGTTTTAGAGTTGTGGATATTCTGAAATTCAGTAAGACTAGCTCCTTTGCAGCTTTCGTCTTACACAATAATTGTATATGAATGTTATATTGGCTTGGGAGGATTAGATTTTTGTCAGTAAATGTCGGTAAACATCGATCTCACTGCTCACGTTCAAATCGATGAAAAAATATTCCAACGATGCTAATAGATTACTGATAATAATTACAGATGGGCAAAGTAAGGAAAATGCTGCTTGAGAACTCAGAGTTTGATATAAAGCTATTTACTTTGTATATTTTCATGTGACGTTGACAATTTGTGTGTTAACCATTATAAAGCTTTAACATTTTGCATCTCAGTGTCCACTACCATGAAATAATTAATGTCTGACCCCCCACAATGTCCCACAACTGTGAACATTTAAATAGATTAAAATAGGAAAAAAATACTTTTTGTGTAACTGAAAATTTAAATCAATAAAAATGTAAAAAATGCTTAAAAATAAACATGGATATTATCCGTTGAAACGATAAAAAAAGAAAAATTGAATTCTGCCAGACAGACGACTGGGCAGAAGGATGCTTTCTATAATAGGATCCTATTTCAAAGGCAATAGATGAAATGCCCCCAGTGCTGGCTCCAATTACAGCTACTAGTTGCTGTCTTAGCTTAGTTTACTCTGGGGATTTCACAGCTGGCAGCCTCACATCTAAAAATGGCCTGGTTTGAATAAGCATAGAAACTTGAATGAGTACTTAACCTCCCTGAACTCCACAACACTTCTCAGTAGAGAAAAACAGCACCTCCAAGTTCAGGAGGAAGATAGAAACAATAGGAAACCCTACACCTCACCCCAGGCATAATAAAAAGAGGTTTTATTGCAGCACTTTAAACCTTTCTGCTTGTAAGCACTGCATGTCACAAGTGTGCTTTTTAAAATCATGATTATAATTGTAAACCTAAATTCCAAGATCAAAAGGGTTAAACTGGCAGACAATGTAGTTACAACATTCCTGTCTTTGAATATCTGAAACCATTATGGCAGCACTCACTGTATCTAGGACTTAAAATGTTCAGAAGATATATATTTTTTGTAATTTAGATTTTTGTTAAAGTGTATTCCTCTTCCCCTTCTTCCCATTTTTTCCCTTTTGACATTTTAATGCATCATGTCCATTACTATATTTCCTCACCAGTGGCTTCTAGTCCATCAGTAGTACTGTATTATCCAGGCGGTGGAGAAAATAATATGGAAAAAGTGCTTTGCTGGCACCAACAACATGAAATATGAATTATAAATACACCACACTGGAGAAATGCTGATGGAAGGTTTGTGTGTGTCAAATATATATGCGTAGATATACACATACTGTATACTAAATATATACAGGAGAAGTTACTCACCTTGTGCAGTAATGATGGTTCTTTGAGATGTGTCCCCCAATAGATGCTCCGCTGTAGGTGTGTCTGTGCCCCTGTGCTGCTGATCAGAGAACTTTCTTAGCAGTGTCCGTTCAGCCCGTATATGCACTGCTCCTCGCCTGTCACGAGGCTAACCAGCGTGCATGGGTGAACCCTCTTCAGTTCCTTCTCTACTGCAGAGTCACTAACAAGAATTCCAAAGTAGAGGGAAGAAGGGCGGGTTGTGGAGCACCCATCGGGGGACACATCTCGAAGAACCATCGTTACTGCACAAGGTAGGTGGCTCCCGAGGAGTGCCCACCCCTGGAGGCTGGGACATTGGCATCGAGTCTGTTACAGATGATAGTACTGTGGCACCAAAACTGGTGTCTGCAGCCAAGTCTCCCAGGAGAGTATAGTGTTCTGCAAAGGTATGTGCAGATGTCCATGGAGCCGCCCTGCAGATTTCTGATATAGGGATGCCCTTGGAGAAGGCGATGGAAGTGGAGACCAATCTTGTAGAGCGCATGCATATTGAAGACGGGGGTGCTACATTATGAATCTGGTAACAGAGAAGATACAGTTCAAGACCCATTTGGAGAGTCCCTGAGCTGAAATCACTGTACCTTTTGACCTATCTACAATGGAGAGAAAGTCTCAAGAGATTTTCTCAAAGCTCTTGTCCTGTCTAAATAGAAGTTCAAGGCTCTCCTCACATCGAGCGTATGAAGGATGGACTAGACCACCATGTGAAGCCATGGCCACTTATTCTTTAACACATCTTTCCATGAAGATGGTGTTCCTGATCGCCATCACCTAAGCAAGAAGGATAGGGGAGATAGTGGCTCTGATGGCGCATCCCCCTTCACTGTGTTCTTCCCCAACAAAGTCACTCTTGGACCACATCCGAAATTCACTCCCAAGATGGCTTCCACATTTCATATAAATTAGTCTCTGTTCGACCTGTAAACTGAACCGAACCACACTTGGAGGGATCTCATGCAGTCTGGCATGAGCTATAACCGATGTGCCCACAGCCATATACCCCAGAACCTGGTGGCAGTGTCTGGCCGAAATTTGAGGGCTGGATTGCACCGTCTCTAACGGTGAAAAATCTGTGATGTGGGAGGAGCCCCTTCGCCTGGATGGAGTTGAGGTCGACTCCTATGAATTCCATCCTTTGTATCGGTGTTAATATTGATTTTTGTGCATTGATTTGTAGGCCAGATACAGGAACAGGTCCAGTGTGGTCTGAATGATTTGCTGGGCTTTTGTGAAGGAATGTGCTCTGAGAAGGCAGTCGTCCAGGTAAGGATAAATCATTATGCCCTGAGAGCGTAAGAGGGCCGCCACTACCTGAGAGGACCTTGGAGAATACCCTGGGGACTGATGAGAGGCCAAAAAGGGAGTACTCTGCATTGGTAGTGGTCTTGGCCTAGTCTGAACCTGAGATAATGTCTGTGACTCGGTAAAATCAAAATGTGGAAGTACGCATCTTGGAGGTTGAGTGTTGAGCACCAATCTCTTTTCTCTAATGCTGGAATAACCGTTGACAAAGTGACCATTGTGAAATTCTGCGCCTTGATAAATTTGTTGAGCGCTCTTGAGGTCTAGTATGGATCTTCTTTGATATCAAAAAGTAGTGACAGCAGAAGCCTTTACCTCTTAGATGTGTGGGCACTGGTTCTATGGCTTCTATGCTGAGGAGATGGTTTATCTCCTGACGTAGCAGACTTTCGTGAGAAGGATCCCTGAAGAGGGACAGGGAAGGGTGTTTGTCCCTTGCACACAGTAGCATGACCAGGCACAGCTGCTGGTGAGCCTGGTGCCTGCTCCAGTGGGCAGGGCTGGGATCGCTACAACCATGCTGGAGGAGCTGCCTGGGCTGGGCACTGGCTCCTGCATGCGGTGGCCCGACATGCTGCTGCTTTTGATGCTGCAGTTCCTGCCCCGGTTGTTGGCCATGGCCCTGCTGGTCTTGCTTGTTGTCTGTCACTAGAGTCCTGCAGCTCCGCGGATATCTACTTTATATTCGTGGCTACCTGCATCCATGGATATAAATTGTGTATCTGCGCAGGGCTCTACAGGCATGCCCAACCAGGCCAAATAAGCTCCTCAGAAAAAATGGGGGAGAAGAAAAACTGAAACCTCTCACAGCTAGCTAACTAATTCCATACTAACAACAACTAATTCTAACTAGAAATACTAAACTAACTAAACAACTACAAAACACGCTGAGGAACACAAGAGGCAGACACGCTAGAACTCCCTCTCAGGCCGAGGTAGCAGAGAAGGAACTGTAGGTGGTTTGCCTGCACAGCCCTATATACTGTTGCAGAGAGAGATGAAGTGATAATCAAGATAGCCCAGTACAGACAGTTTGATAAGAAGCAAGTGTGAGAATGCTTACAAGGGGAGATAGATTCAATGTTTGTAATGTCTCAGCCATTCCCAATCCCTATTTAGCCCTGAGTTGATTGTGTCTAGTTTGCATATCAATTCCAGCTCAGCAGTCTCTCTTTGGAGTCTGAGAGAAAGATGAGGTTGTACAGAGCGCAAGCACAGGCCAAGCAGACATTGCTAATGGAAAATCTCCGATCCAGGGCTTGAGAGGTGTATGTGCACCTGAAATGAAGCACCCATAGGGACACTACTCAAAGAAGAAACATGCCTTGTAGTGATAGTTTCAAAGAGCTCAATCAATTTAGCTTAAAAAAGAGAAGGCTAAAGGATGAACTTGATTGCAGTCTATAAGAACCTACCTGGGGAACAAATATTTAACAATGGGCTCTTCAATCTAGCAGAGAAAGATATAACATGATCCAATGCCTGGAAGTTGAAGCTAGACAAATTCAGACTGGAAATAAGGCACAAATATTTAGCAGTGAGAATAATTAACCACTGGAACAACCAAGGGTCATAGTGGATTCTCCCACACTGGCAATTTTAAAATCACGATTGCATGTTTTTCTAAAAAATCTGCTCTAGGAATTATTTTAGGGAAGCTCTACGGCCTGTGGTATACAGGAGGTCAGATGAGATGATCACAATTGTACCTTCTGGTCTTGGACTCTATGGAAGTTCTAGTCTGAAAAAAGTGACAAAGAGTCCTGTGGCACCTTACAGACTAACAGACGTATTGGAGCATAAGCTTTCGTGGGTGAATACCCACTTAGTCAGATGCATGAGTCTATAGGTGCCACAGGACTCTTTGTCGCTTTTTACAGATCCAGACTAACACGGCTACCCCTCTGATACTAGTCTGAAAAATAATTCTAAGAATAACATTGTGTGGTTCCATGTTTATTGTGTCTCAAGGATTTCCAAATCAAAGTTACACCATTTACAAGTAAAATTAAGCACAGGCTTGTTGTGACTGCCAGCCCTGAAAACTCAGCCTGGGACCTGAGATTTCATCTGGGCTCTTTCCTTCCTCTGCATCATCAGCAAAGAGCCTGCAGGCGATATTAAGCTGTCTGTTATACCTGTGTAACTCCACTGTGTCCAATTCATGCTGTTGGTGACCCCTAGGCAGCTTTGGAATAGAACCACATTTTAAAGCGTGTAAAGGGCATATCAACCCAATGTAAGACCACGTATTACCCTACTGCTGTGGCACTTCTGGTCTCTGTTGGGATGATCAAAGAAACCGTATCACTTTAGTTTCCTATGTAACTCTTAGAATAAACCATCTGCCTTATGTCCTGTGGACACCAGCTGGGGTGATGGAAAGGAGGAAATTAACCAGCTCTCTCTTAGTATATGTATAAACAGCAGTTTTAAAATGACCAGAGGTTATAAATAGCTCCCAAATGCTCAATTCAGCAAAAGCCTATTATTTTAAAAAATTCCTCTAAATGCAAGGAAATGAAACTCTTGCTCGATCAGAACAGTCTGAACAAAAAATCGTATCATGAATTTATAAGTTAACACATTTCCCAACAAGGCAGATTTACTCAGAATGACACAGTTGACAGCAGAGATACTCTGAAAGTGCTTTTGACACGTGTCAAAATCCTGCACTAATTTTGGGTGCCAAACTTCAAACAAGTGGGGTTCAATTTGTGAGTGCTGAGTACCTACTTCTCCAGCAGAAGTCAATGGGAGTCATGGGTACTGAGCACCTGTAATAATTAATCCCTAGGTATCTCAAGTTGGGCACCCACAAATTGAGGAACACAAATTTAGCAGACACATGAAACTTTATGTGTTGCCTTTTTACACTCTCGCATGTGCATCCAGTTGAGAAAGTCTAAAGATGTAAGTTCATTTTTATAGTGAGTTCATTGAATCCATCTATGACAATTGCACAGATTTGCACACACCTGAACATACTCCTTTTATCCACACTATCAGGTCTTTTAAAATTGTAACTTGAGAAAGAGACTTAACTCTTTAGAGCATTCTCTTCCTCAAAGGCATTCACCACTCCCAGCTCCCCAATCCTTTGGAGCCTGATCCAAAGCCCATTGAGGTCACTGGTAGTCTTTCCATTGATTTCACCGAGCATGATTCAGATCCTTAATGCAGAATTCCTATCGTGATAATAACCTGTTTTCTGAAGCCAACCGAGATATAAAAGGAAGATACCTCTTTGCAATCCCTCCCTATTACTTTCCCGAAGGGAGGGGAAATAACTGTATATAGTACTAGAGAGTTATTTTGTACTGCTTACTGTAAGTTGTTATGTAGGCCAAGCAGAAACATTCTGGGCTACGTGGATTCCTGAAATCATGGCTGCTGCTAGTAACAAAGGGATTGGACAGATCTCTCCTTCCTTTACCACCAGCATCTCAGTTTTCATTCAGAAAACACTAGGCTGAGTACATGACAGGGACTAACACATCATAAGGTTTCATTTCATAGGAAAAGTAAGCATTCTGTAGGCTGCAGGACATAAGCCAAGGATAATACAGGGCAGGTTGCAAGGTCAGGTCAAATGCTCATGCAAACTGTGTGACGCTCACCTAGAACATTCCTCAACCATCTCTCTTTCTCTTTTAATCTTTCTTTACCTTTTTTTTAAATTAAAAAGGTGGTGTTCTGTATGAGGAAGAGGACTAGGTATAACTCACTGAGCGTCTCACATCTTGATCATCCAGCTCTGGTTAGGTAACACTGATTTTCTGCCCCAGTGGAAGTGATTTTACTCTGATGCATGCCATTTAAATTCATTTTACACAGCTGCTTAATGTGGCTTGGCAAGCCACAGCCAAACTAGCTTTCTATATCTAAATGGGACTCCTGAGTTCATAAAGGACAGATCCTGTGGATTAGCACTAGATAAATGTCTCTCCCCCACTGATATGTTGCTACTGATTTAGAAGTTGACCTTGAAGGCTACTACAACCTACTTATACAAACAGACTGCTGTATAACTGTAACCTGCTCATTTTGTTTCCTTTTAACTCTACATACAAGAGTTATCTTGTTATCTTATCTATAACATCTTTCGCAGTTATAAATAATCTCAAATAATCTCTGAACCCCACAAATCTATCCTACAAACTCAAGACATACATGGAAATACGCTGCACGGTGTTCATGTACTTTGGCATATACCAGGGTACAGCTTTCCAATTCCAGCAAATGCCAGGGGAGTGGGGAGAGGGGGCAAGATTTGCTATTTTGCAGCTTCTACCATTTTAAATAAAGAGAACCAATACTGATTTTTATAGTAGTTTCTCAACCTTCTTTTCTGGAGTTTCTCGATCTTTTTGTGTGTGTGTGTGTGGCTATGTAAACAATATACAGTTCATGGAAAACTGAAATTGAAACTTGCTGATGACTGGGAAGGCACTGGCAACATGGGTCTCGAGACTTCCTATTGGTCAGTAATGGAGATAACATCATGGAGGGAATTCCATGACACTTGAAACTAAGATGAAGTCTGGCACTGTGGAAGATCAAAGACTGTGCTGGAAGCAGGTTTGTGCATATTTCCTGCCTCCTCCCTCACCCCCGAAACTGTGATTTGTAACAATGCTGCAGAAATCACAGCATGAAGAATTCTGATGGAAAAACATTAGCCATGTTTCAAGCTAATGTTTCATATTGGACACTCCAGCATGTTTAAAACTCCTCGGTAGGGAGGGACTAGCAGATATCTTTCAAACACACACTCTCTCAGTCATGACATAATGAAACCTTTTGTAAGTCCCATTAATGAATCTTGTCATCACTTTTAAAATAAGTCTCCTGTCAAAAAGGGGTTGTTGTATTATGTGAGAGTAGCTCACTGAAGTGGTAGTAATGCCAACAACTACAACATCACAGTCATGTAAGCAATGTTCCTAAACAAAACAACGACAACAATGGGGGAGAAATGACCCCTGGAGTGTGTGGTGGGGTGGGTTTCATTCTTTTTCAGTGATGAAGTTCTTCATTTCCCTCTCAGGCATGAAGGAAACAGAGCCATGCCAAAAGCCATGCAGGGTGTGTGTGAGTGAGTGACATGCAGATTTTCATCATATTGTCACAGTGGAGTTAGTAAAAACAAAAACAAAAGAACAAAAAACCCCTCTATGATGCAAATATTTGAAGTTCTTTCTCTTGATTTTTGTATTCCTTCAGCAGCCAGATGGCATGTTCATAAACATTAAAAAAAACTGCTAAGGTCCCACAGCAAGTCCAGTTTATATTGCTACCTACCCGTACTGGTCAGGCTGGTGCATCATGGGAGCCTGAGCGTTGCCATAGTTGGGGTGCTGTGAAGAAAACATGGGGCGTCCGCCAGCCCCAGACTGGCTGGGATAAGCAGGCGACCTAATGTATGGTGGCCTAAAGCAGAACAAAAGAACAGCTTCTTTGGATTTGTTCTGTATCACAAGTATGAATCACCCTGTCAACTACATTCCTTCCATATGTAAGTATGGAGGGCTTGCAGAATTAAGGCCAAAAGCAACAATGCTGTCTCCCATACACTTAACCTGGGATCAAGGAGAGAAATGTCGTGCTTCCAATCCTTCGGAATAAGAAAGGATTGACAGGTTTCACCCAATTTGTAGCTTGTATATGTTCCTTTTGCGGTAAAGACCTGATGACTGCATAGTCCTCCCTACAGGTGTTGGATCACTCAAATTGGCAACGTGATGAAAAGGCTTTGAAATGGTGCATTATTGACCAGGCAAAGCTAGAAACTGAAAGCAAGTCTACCAAACTGATTCGGGAGGGAGGCGTGAGGTGGGAGCAGGAATTAATTATCTTAGTTTTTAATCAAACACCAGGCTCTATATTCAAAGTATAAGGCAAATCACCACTATATACTTTCCATTTATTACAATAAATTCTTTACCTTTTAATTAAAAAAACAACATGATTTTGATTTTTTCTTTGTCCACCCACTTGTACTATTATAAAGAAAATGCTCCTGCAGTTGCAACAATGGCTAATTTATTCCTTCTAGCCTGACCTACCAGATTATATCCTAAACCAGACAGATAGAACCAGACTTTGTAAATCTTACTCAATAGGTCCGTGAAAACAATCAAGCCAACCAGAGCCTGCTGGTCCACAGACCGCTGCAAGGGTCTAGGCTATTTTGCTGAAAGGGAGTGTGATTTATTTTACTAAAAGGGAATGTGAAAACAGTGACTTTATTATTGTTTTAAAAGTTTTACTAACACTTAACAGTAGGAGCCACCTGCACTCCAAAAGCACCAAACAAGAAAGCAACATGTACCTAAATGCATTAGCTTCCTATTTCCTTTTGACATTGTGCCTTAGAATTACCTGCACCTCCAACTTCCAAATACCGTTGTATAATGTATCCTAGAATTGTATAAAGGCCTATACATGCATATGTGCCTCTGTGTGTGCGCTTACGTGCGCTTAATATACACATGCATAAAAACTTTCATACACAAGAGGGGAATGAGCTTGTAGTAACCTCAGATATAATGAAACTCCTTTTTTATGGTGAAACAATAAAAGTATCAGTCACTATTTGTTTCAATTCAGTGAAACATATACATTCCTTATATGAAGATGTTCTGAGAAAAAAACCACTTCACTATAGGCACTTAGGCCCCTTAAAAATACCCAAGGGCTAATCTGTGGCTTTGCCACAAGCCATGAACAAGTGGCAGGGTGTAGCTGCGCTGCCCTCAGGAGCAGACAAGAAACCAGATTGTGACTCAGAGTCACAGTCGTCCCCAATTCCCCCCTTGCAGGTGGGTGGAAGTAATTTCCTCCAGTTTATACCTGGTGCAGCTTGCTTCTCGTTCCATGCCAGCTCAGCTCTACTGGCCCGTGTGTTAGGGAGGAGACAAGGCTCCGCCCCACTCCCCATCCCTGCCTGCATGCCTGCTTGGGAGTGGGAGTAGTGGCCCCATAGAAATGTCTCTCCCCTAGTGCTGTTACCTACAATATGGATAGGAAGCACCGGAAAGTAAGGGGAGCCTTGTGCCCCATTACTCCCCAGCACAGGCACACAGCCAAGGACACAATCTGGCCCTAAGATAGCTACAGGGTTCCAATTCAAATATTACAATTCTCCATTTTAAATTGTAAGAGCTTGTTTTTGGCTCTTGATGTCACCATAGCCCTGTGGGATTTCCTGTTCTAACAGCCTATAGTGCCAGGAATCATATTGTAAATGGCAAGTCCTCTCCTTGTAAGGCCAGTTCACACAACATATAGCTGTACTGTACTTTCCCTTACATTTAAGATTGTTCTTTCACATTCTTTGTTACCCGTATATGTATAGGACATATAACTAGAGCATATATAAATTAACACACACATCTACATAACTGTTACTGTAGAAGTTTCTGAAATAATACCAAGTTTCTACTTGTTTAAAATCCTTTCGCTTGGATGCATACCTGCTCTGAGCGGAGTTTGCAGCAGCCTGCATCACTGCAGCAGCTGCCTCCTGTGCCTTACGGTTCACAGTTGGCATGGGTGGGCCCATCCCAGGGCCTCCCTGCAGAGACATGCCAGGAGAATTGGGGGTCATACTGCCCATGTTTCCAGGAAATGGTCTGCTTTGCATCCCAGCTGATGGCATCCGTCCCAGGGGCATGGTACCACATGGCTGGCTTGGCCCCTGTCCATGCATCTGACTATTGGCATTTATACCCATGCCGGGTCCTGGGCCACTGTAACTTGTGTTAGGCACTCCACTGTATGTTGACGGTCTGGAGTAGTTTCCTAAACAAAACAACAAACACAGAGAAAAACATAAAACTTTTCGTCTGATGTTTCCATTTAGCAAGTTGCCTGCTGGAAAATTCTTTAGGTAGTCAAATAATGTGAGTAACACAGGACATGAGTCAGAATTTCTATTAACCCTTAGAACACTGGTATTTTCCAGACTGATAGCCATATAAATGCATAGGGTGATATGAATACAGAAACACACTGCATCTAAAGGGTTAACAATTGATCAAAAATGTTTTGTGCACTGAAGAGATGCCTAGGGTTAAAGAAACTCCTTATATAAATTCTTTTCTTACATAAATGCCTTTTATTTTTGCTCATTTTATATCCTCAGAGATTTCATCCTTCTGTAATTCCAGCACCAAAATTTTCTCATTGGAGCCCTGCTCCCAAAGGTTCTGCTCCTAACCACAGTGTGAATTTACAATACAGTTGTGCCAGTGCTGACCCGTGATGCTAGGACTTTAGGAATCTTTCCCTTCCCTTTCAGAAGTCCCTTTTTACCCTAGTAGAGCTCTGTGTCCACAACGTTTAATTTGCTTCCCAGTGATTCAATTTTCACATTGGAACTTTCTCCTCCTGTTGGTCCATATTCTAGCTGCTGCATGCATAAACACCGATGGAGGCTCATAACGCCCCTCCCCCTCCCCCAGTTTGTGTTTCTCTATGATGCAGAGTATTGCTTCCGGTTCTGTGGACTGTATTCAGTACATGAAAGGTGGGGTTTGATGCCCAGATTGTAAAACACTGAAAGATTAATAGTTGCCCACCAAAAACATATAAGTGTACCACATGCTAAATATACCAAGTATCCAATGAACTGGACAGGGAAGCTCAAACACATGATTACACCAAAGCACCAACACCTCTGTCTTCATTTGGAGTCTTTCATGGCTACAAGAGGGACAATAATACTTAGGCCTTGGCTACACTGGAGCTGTACAGTGCTGCAACTTGCTGCGCTCAGGGGTGTGAAAACGCCCCCCCCCGAGCGCAGCGAGTGCAGCGCTGTAAAGCGCCAGTGTAATCAGTGCCTGCAGCGCTGCACGCTCCCTCGCAGCGCTGCAAGCTATTCCCCCCGGAGAGGTGGAGTACTTACAGCGCTGCGAGAGAGCGGCAGCACTGGGAAGCCCTGAGTGTAGCCAAGGCCTTAGTATTTAACCCAACACTTTACATACTCAGATTACTTTACAAACATTTCCTAAAGAATCCCGAACATTACCCAAGTCAACGTGTTTTACCTTTTTCTTCAAATGTAAGTACTAACTTTTCTGGAACAGAATCTTACTTAAAAAATCCAACAACGACAACAACAAAAACAAAACCAACCAACCAACCAAACAAAAAACAAAGAGCATAAGAAGGAAAAGAGAGGAAGGGAGATTTGACAGAAAAGACGTTTAAAGAAATATATAAAACCCCACATTTCCCTGGATTGCTCAGCTGCTTTGCAATTTCTTTTCTCGTCACACCCAACTTAGTAGAAATACAGCTCAATTCCCCCCCATGGGATAACAAAGAGTGGAATATTCTGACTCTTCCTCAATATTCCCACGCTTATTTAAATGGTACAGCCAGTGAGGTCTTCCTCTGAAATGGAGAAATAAGACATCTCTCGCCTCACCCCTCAAGCTACCAGAAAGAGAAACGGATAGAATACAAGGAGTCCTCCATCCCCTCCTGTTTATACTGAAAAGAAATATATTAGTCCAGCATCTGACTGAATGTGTAATTAATTCATATATTCATGCCATTTTACTGTGCACAGTTCTCTTCCCCCGCCCCCCAGCCACTTTTAACTGACTCATTCAGTTACAAGCTCTCTACAGTGGAAACATATGTGACCTATGCTTTCGAAGGAAATGAAATAACACGTTACTCTTGTTTTAGAAACCCAGTATCTATGCGTGGTTGTTTCACAGAAGGATCCCCACAATGTGGTTTAGCAGAGATGAAAGTGTCCAGATTTAGCTGTACTCTAAACACTGTGCCCTGTTATTCCCTATCCTCTTCTAGTCATAGCCATTGTCAACTGACCATTTATAGTCTTGAAGAGGTCCTGTTATTGATGCCTCTTCCAGCCAAACCTCTTCAATCCAAATATATGGCCACCAAATGAGTGCTCATTAGAGCTTTCCATAGCTCCGCTTACCTTTGAACTAGTAACACACAACTCAGCTGTTGCTCTGGTCTTAAGACTGCTTGGTAGATATATTTATGCAACAGGGTTGAGTGAACACATATACATACACAGAGTACAGCATATTAATATATATATATTACATTCACACTGTACATAAGGTACCTTCCAATGAGGAGCAAATTCAGCCCTTATGTAAGCAGGTATTACTCCCACGGAAGTCAATGACAGTTACTGTCATTCCAGCTTATGCCAGGGTTGAATTTTGTCCTGAATTCCTAATTTTTTTCTGTCTTTAATCAACTAAGGTCTACAAAATATAATTCAGCAGCAAACATGGAGGAACAGACACTGATGACATTATTATTTTGAGACTATTTTGCATCAGGGACAGAATATTTCTAATTTTCCTTTTTTTCCCTTTGGTTTATGGAGACTGAGCACCACACACAAAAACAGAGGAATCTTCTCCATAAACACACGTTGGCTCAGTTAAAATCATTCATCTCTAGGGATCCAAGTCCAAGAGTACAGGGAAATGATATCCTTTCAGAAAGGAAACGTTTCAATGTTTTTTCCACAGGTTTTTATTTTTTTGCTAAACATTTCCTCAATACCTCAAGTACCAGCTATTCTTATACCTTCCCCAAACCACAAAAAAGGAAAAATAAAAGCCAAACAAAATAGAAGAGAAAAATCCAGGACTGAAAAGTGCAATCTTATTTCCATGTTTCTCTAATAGATTAGTAATTTGCTGGCAGTGGCTTTGACAGAAAACAGATGGATGCAGCATTAAACACAAAGAATGAAGCAGATGCTGGGCCAGCCCACATCAGCTGGACGTGTCAGGCAGCCAAGTCCAAGAGCCCACACTTTTCAAGTGGGTACAAGCCTGGCACAGCATCTCTGGAATACTAGTGAGCAACCCCTCCCCTCTGCATCCAATGGATTTTCGATTCCAGCTCACCCAAGCAAATTAGAATAGAATCCAGAAGTTTGGAGTCTCAAATGGAGGAGGAAGCAATCAAAGTTACTTGTAAAATGATAATTGGAGTTAAAAAAAGGGAAGACAGACAATAAAAACACGAAGACACTGACAACCGGCCAAAGGTTGAAACTTATGTCCCAAACTCACCACTCTGCTCAGGCATTGCTGTGCATGAATCACAGTATGTACCTGCACTTAGGGGTCTGATACCCTGCAATTTCTAGGCAATTAGAGAGGAGTGAAGAGGGAAGTTTCAGAACTGACTGTAAGTTTCCTTGCTTTATAGGTGGAGGTCAGATTCACAGTATTAAAAATAATATCCCTACAAATGTTTTTAAAATTGTCTACGCTCCCATTTATCCATCAAACTGTAGTGGTGCCTTTTTTCAATTGGATAAATATAGATTTCAGGAATTTTAAAAAGAGGCCCTTATTTAAATGAATAAGTTATTAAAAAGGCTATTATGTTAAATCCCATTACAAGTATTTCTGATTAGGGGACGCTCTTAAGTGGCGGAGTCCTCATGTTTAGGAGCCAACCTGCAAACACTCATTTGTAGAACTGGAGCCTTAGTTTTTACTTAAAAAAGAAATTACAAAACATAGTATTAATAGTTACTAATGTTATATTTTTAAAATTAAATGAAGAGTGTTTTTTTGTTTGTCTGTTTGTATTTTAAGATTTCGGGTGGGATTTCAATAGCATTCAGTATTGGCCTAATACACTAAAGCAGTGGTGGGCAACCTGCGGCCCATCAGAGTAATCTGCTAGCGGGCCGCGAGACATTTCGCTGACGTCCGCAGGCACGGCCACCCGCAGCTCCTAGTGGCCGCGGTTCGCTGTTCCCAGCCAATGGGAGCTGCGGGAAGCGACGCAGGCTACAGGGACATTCTGGCCGCCAATTCCCGCAGCTCCCATTGGCTGGGAACGGCGAACCGCGACCACTGGGAGCTGTGGGCGGCCGTGCCTGCAGATGGTCAATGTAAACAAATTGTCTTGTGGCCAACCAGCGGATTACCCGGAAGGGCCACAGGTTGCCCACCACTGCACTAAAGTCAATGAGAGTTTTACTACTGACTTAAATGGGAGCAGAGTTAGGTAAACTCTGCACTTCGGAAAAATCTCATCCTTAATATGCCCAGATGGGCTCTATTCTATGCTGGTTCTTCTATGGCCCTAATAGCTAAGTATCTAAGAACCTTCCAGAAGAGCATTAAGAGAAGTGACTAACATCCATTACAATAACAATTATTTTTTATTTGTATTCAGTAGCACATAGGAGCACTAGTCATTGACTTGGACCCCATTGTACGAGCCATTTTACAACACAGAACAAAAAGACAGCTTACATACAGTTTAAGTGTTTCTTTCTTTGGGGTGGGCAAGAAAAATGGTGTTGAGGATTTTTTTCGTATTTTTCAAAAATGTAATATATGTACTCTGTGCTATGTTGGTATATTAGCAAAAGCAAGGTTGAAGAAGTGCACCTTGAATTTGGAGCATAAGGTGGTGAGGTTTGTGATGGTTTTATTTCTGTGGGAATTTGTCCCACAGTCTTGGACCAGCCAGAGAGAGTTCACTATTGCTGTGAAACTGCATGACAACCAAGTGAAACTGACCATAAACAGCTCAGATAATTTTTACTCTATAGTAGGAGGCTAACTCCTGCAAACCCTAACTCACAGGAGTAATTTTTATTCTATTGCAGAGTAAGGACTATTCCCTTGAGAAAGGGTTTGCAGGACTGGTCCGTGACTGACAAAGAAAACGTAAATTAAGGCACTCGATCTAGCAAAGCACTTTAGCATATGCTTATCAAGTACACAAGACGTCTGATTGAGTTAAATGGGACTACTAGTGTGATTAAAATTAAGCATGGGCTTAAGTGCTTTGCTGGATGAAGGCTAAAATGAATTAAAAAAAAAAGATTTATATTTTGACACTTGAAAGACAAGTGGAGCAACACTGTCGTATATTCTTAATTGTAAGTATATTTGTGGGCAATGTAAAAGGTTCTGACTGTAACTTTTGAGGTTCTTATTTCCGAAGTGTTATAATGCTGTAAAGTGCACCCTTTCAATGTTAATTTATTGTTTGTTCGGTCTTTGTATACGTACATTTGGTAACTGAAAGAAATATTTAACAAAGCTATAATTAAAAAAAAGTGATTTTTTGACTTTTTGAGCCAGAATGGGCTTTTATACAGATCTCTGTCACAATATTCATAATGTATCAAATGTTAGCGAGTAAGTGTTAGAGAGGAAAGTACAAGTTATGCTCATTAAAAAATGAAGAGTTGTCTATTAAAAGATAAAACTTAAATAATCATTCGAATTAAAAATATATTGGATAAGGCCCAAGACACATTATGATTAGTGATTTTTGTGAATATTTAATATAATTATAACATTCATGCCAATGTTTCATAAATGGTCAAACAACATGGTGACAAATTTCACGTTCTCTTCTCCCTTTGTCACCCATACAACACAAAGTCTTCAGTGTACTAATTTTACAATTGCCAGAGGATGGGATCACCAGTCCCCTCTAGGATCTGACAGAGAAACACACTTTACATCCATCACACTATTCACCAAGCCCTTTTGAAACTACTTGTTAATGCTCATTCCCCTACTGCCCCCAAGTTCACATTTTAATAGCCGTTTCTTTTGACCATGACCCATAAAATCATTACATAGACACTTTCATCTACAAAGAGAGGCGAAAAAACTGCTGAACTCAAGAGAAAAATAAAGTAATATTTGGCATGTTACTTAAATGCATTGATTTAGTATAAAAATCTTTCCATTCAATCAGCGTGGATTCATGCAGCTAATGTTTTACTGCACAGACCAACTATTTCCATGGTCTGGAATCTCAACAGTATCAATGTGGCTGGAAGTCATGATGGTACATAATAAATCCACTGGATTTTTACCACTTAAGCTAGCTGCTCGCTGTTCAGATAACAGAAGCACTACTACAACATTTTACAACTACAAAATGCTTTACAAACAAAAGGAAGGCACCAGTAAATTGGACATAACTAATTAATCTTCACACATCCCTGTGAGGCATTATTATCCCCATTTTACAGTTAAGGAAACTGAAGCAGAGAAATTAATTGACTTGCCCAAGTTGAAAGAGGGAATCAGCAGCAGAGCTAGAATTAGAATTCAGGAGTTCTTGGCTCCTAGTCTTTTGTTCAGAGCACTAGAACAAATGTATCATAGGGATTAATGAGAAGGGGATTTTCTGTGGGGTGAGAAGAGCCACCAAAACAAAACAAGGAGAGGGTTTAATTCTGATAGAACTCAGAATACTAAAATCATCCTCGTTAGAACTCACTTCCAACAGCATTCTGATTAGCCCTCTACAGAATTTCCTGGATCAAGATACAGACCTTTTTCAATAGAATAGCTATTTTCAGTAAACAAGCAATGGGAAGAACTTGCTGAAACAGACAAGCTTTTTGATCCAATTTGAAAGGAAATACTGTCCCTGTATATTCAATGGTTTCGCTGGAAATTCATTAAATCTCTAAACAGATGCATACTTTAAAGGTTATCCATTAAAGATGAAGCAACAGACTAGTTCAAGGTTGTGTGCATTAAATGTTCAGGGGTAGAATTTGTTTCTTCTCTTTTTTTTTTAAATCCCTCAACAGTTCTGTCAAACAAGCAAAATAAAAGGACCTATCTCTCGCTCTCTCTCTCAATTTGAAGGGTTAGTTAAAATTCACAAACCATATACATTAGAGCTCAATATTACATTCCCACAGTAACTACGTATTATGATACTCATTAATAGACCACAGTTACTACAACATTTCAAACTGGCCTCGGGGCTCCACATATCAAGGGAAGTCCTGTTTTGGGACCAGTTTTGTGATGCTTGTTCCCTGAGTTGGTAGAACTCAAGCACATCCTAGGGATGACAGGCCTGGCCTCCAAAAGAATGGGCCAGGCAGCATTACAGATCCAATACTCCATGTGTATTTTATGGTGGCACATTTACAGAGAGACAGTGGTGTTAATCTAGAAGAAGCTACTCCCTTGGCCAGAAAACCAAACCAGTGAAGACAGCAATCTACTTAGACAGAGTAAATTAATAAAATAATAAAGAATAATTAATAACGGCTTCATCAATATACACATTCAGTGCTGAAATGCTGTCATCTCTTGGCTAATGGGGGCTAGCTAAGTGGTGTACAATGAGATACCCAACACTGGCGAGTAGGCAAATTTTGGACAAGGACAAACATTTGGCCAGCTTATGTTCTGACCCAGGACAAACTCTTGCTCTTACAAACATACCATGAAATCTTCAATTTCCATTCAAAGGAGACAGGAAAGTAACAAATCAAAAACAGGAAGAGATATGGACAGTTAGGAAGTAATTAAGACCATTATCAATACTGTAGCTGATGACAAAAAGCAATTAAGGAAATACTGGAAAAATGTGAACCTATACAGATCAGTGGGTCTCGGTGATTTGTATCCTACAGTGGTAAGTGAATCAGTTAACTAACTTACTAAAACACTGATAACCATTTTTGAAAAATCATGGAGAAAAATTCCAGAATTGGAAGGGTGTAAACCACACAGATTTAACCAATTAAAATGTTTCCTCAAGCCAAAGTGAAGTGAAACTCCTAGGTTTTGCACAGATTTAATTAGCAATACTGTCCATTATCAGTCTAAATGGAAAATAAAAATAAATGGCCATTAGTGCTTCTACCTCTCTAGGAAATAACTGGTAAAGTTTCAACTCAAGCAGACTTAACCCTACTTTAAAATTTATGAAGGGACTAACATTGTGTCTTGGCCTGTTTTGGATTATTTTATTTTTATATATATGTCCAGTTTTCTCTTCAGTCACCAAGTCAGATGAGGCAACACTGGAAAACAACTCAATGTATGTCCTCAAATTATCTTTTAATGTCAAATAATCTCTCGCCTCAGGCTTAGCCTCAGTATAATAACGCAAAACAAAAAGTTTTAACTCAAGTGCCATAAGCTAGTGAATTTTACTGAGAAATTAAAGAATACAAAGACTGCTAATAACATTTTGAATATGATGTTAGCTAAAGAAGTTTTTGCAATTATTTTAAAACAAAAGGTGTGTCATTGAGTCCTTTTAAAAAAAGGCATTCTTTGAATAACAGTTTTCCACAAAATTATTAGTTTTTTACCTTACAGTTTAACAACATGTCTCATGGTTTGTTTGTTATATTACCTTGTGGTCCATACTGGCTCATCTGAGGCCCATAAGTACCACTTGAATTACTTTGCTGGAAACTACCAATCCCAGGATGCATTTGGCCTCCAGGTGAAGGATGTGGTGACATGGAAGGCCCAGTCTGCTGAGGTCCATATTGGGATATTTGTGGGTTCCTTTGTATGCCTGCCATAAAACCTAAAGAGAGATAAATAGCAAAACAAAAATGTAAATACAGAACTTTCACTTTCATATTTCCGAAGACATTTATATTTTCTCTTTAAGGGATCCCTTCCTTAAGAAGAAACTGTTTCAATCATTTTCAAAGTAAAGATTCCCAGACAACAGACAGCTGTAATTGCTCACATCATCAGAAAACAAACAGAACCAGAGACAATGAGTCAAAATCTTTGCTGGCATAACTCCATTGCAGTCAGCAAAGAAGTTGACTCAAATTCCAAAGTCAGGAGATATGGCTCACAAATTTTTATTTTCCAAAGAAGGGCAGTGGAGTCGGGGGGAGGGATAGCTCAGTGGTTTGAGCATTGGCCTGCTAAACCCAGGGTTGTGAGTTCAATCCTTGAGGGGGCCACTTAGGGATCTGGGGCAAAATCAGTACTTGGTCCTGCTAGTGAAGGCAGGGGGCTAGACTCGATGACCTTGCAAGGTCCCTTCCAGTTCTAGGAGATAGGATATCTCCATTAATTTAATTTATTTTATTTTAATTAAATTGAAAGACAATTTCAAAAACTGAAAGTCTCCAGAAATAGAATTAACAGCAATTCTGTTCACTGTAATAAAAATAACTACATTCACCACGGGAGGGGAGGTGGAGGGATCATTATGTAGGAGGTTAGCGTCTGACTGTTTTCTACCAGAATACAGCGCTTTTTTGTCCAGTAATGCGGCATTTCCATCAATACTTCTATTACCTGTGCCACTTATAAGAGCTCCAAACATCACTGACATGAGGAGCAGGATGTAGCAGTCATAAATAAAGTATGCCTAAAGGTCCTCATCCATTCTCCAGATCCTTATTCCACCAATTTAGAGGCATCTATATTGTCATCAACACGTGAACTGCATACTTTTTTCTTTTCCCTCCATAAATGAAAAGTATTAATGATTCATATTTTTGATATGTAGTTCAAGTTACAATCAGAGGTCTAGTAAAATTCACTAAAAATCAACAGCCCTATAAAGTCATAGTAGTAACCCCACAAAATGGGAGGGAAGAGAGGGGATTCCATGGAACTTTTATTTTTCAAATAATTAAAAAAAAAAGAGAAAAACCTTATAAAATGCAGCCCATCAAATGTCTGTACACAGTTACTAGTTTTGCGGGGGGTTTTCTCTGAGAGTTTTCAGTTCTGCTTTTAACTCTGATGATGATGTGCTGAGGAGACAGCAAGTCATTCTCTGTTTTTGTGAGGAAAGGTAATTTCTTACCTGTCCTGTTTGCTTGTTAAGATCTGTCTTTACATTTGCCTGAAAAAAAGTCCCCTCAACTCAACATTATAGAGAAAGTTTTGAGTAACAGAGTTTTTTCACTACTCTTCAAGCACAAATAGAATTACATATAGTGAGGCAAAAGCATATTAGGCCTTGAAGTTGTATTTGAATAAAAGTTACTGTTCAAATACAAATGTTAGGCAGCAAGAATATGAAGATATCCAAATAAAAAACGAAAGATCTTTTGTTATTTTTTCCTCAAGTACTGCAGACACTTTTGAGTCAATACTCCGTGGGATTAGACAGTTTAAACTGGTAATTTTACTGCAGTGGAGAGATAGCATTTTCAGATTCTACAGCACAGTATAAAATGCTAGATCCAGCCTGCTGGATGTGTTGATGCTGCTGCCCGCATGCCGTATTCAGATTCTGCAGAATGTAAGTGTTCATGAAAAAAAATAAGAGTAAGTTTCTGTCCTTCATGATTGCAAACAAAACCTTCCAAATGCAAACGGAATATAAACTCAAGCAGTGTTGTCTTCTGAGACTGGAGAGATCAGACACAAAAGCTCTGAAAGGTGTCTGTTTCCTCTTCTCTCCATTAATCTAATTGGGCGGAGAGGGTTAACGCTAAAGCCTAACGACACCTTAAATGTCAGATTTAAAGAGATAAGAATATTACGCCATTGCTTGTATTAGTGGTGGAATGGAGGAGGATAAAAATGAAGCCCATAGATGAGTATTGGGAAACTGGAAGTTGCTGCAGGGAAGGAAATGCAGAAGAAAGAAAGAAGGAGAGATACAAAGATAAGGAAGTGGGAGAGAAACAGAGAAAGGAGTTTGGTGAAAAGAAGAGGCAAAAAAAGGGGCAGTGGCCCTAACTGTAAGCATATTTTCCCCACTGTGAGATACCAAGTGTGTCAAAGTATTGAACATTTAATAAATTATTATTGTAGTGTGAGGAATTGGATAGTATCCCTTTAAATAGTTTGTGAGCCCTCTAGAGGAAGCAAAACATATACACTGTAGTGTGGCAAGAAAAATCACGGTAGTCAAGGTCAAAAGAGATGCCTTGAAGACAGGGTAATACCGATTGGGAACTTCCGTACTTCCAGACAGGGAAAATTTATGTGAGTTCAGCTCTGTTTTGAGACAGACTCCTACATTGTAAAATAGTTACTTTACTACACACACAAAACTTATTACAAAAAATCTGTGGTCAGAGGACATAACTGTAACTAATTTAAATCCTAACATAATAGTTGGCATGAAATAAATGTTAATATTTCCAACAGACACCACCTGTATCACACTCCTGGGATCCATTTCAATGAAACATTCTGTACTAGCTGCACTATAAGTCTTTTATTATAAAGATAGTAAACCCACTTCTATATCCAGTAAGCAAATAAAGTACACAGCCTTCCTATTCACAATGGACCTTTTAATCTATATGACATGGTTAACTTTCCAAATGTTGCACTGGCTAAAAAGATTCCTCAGCCAGGCTATTATCACTCCTAATACCTTCTTGATCATCCTGGCTATGGTGGACACACTAAAAGGCTATGATTTGTATTGGTAGTGATGGTTTTCACAGGTGATGTGGAGGAATGATTTGCGACAGGGCCTGATGGATATGTGCAGATACGTTTCTTCCACATCCACTGACATTGGAAGGTCTCCTGAAGAGACTGCAACAAAAATGGAAGGAAGAGTCTCCATCCCAAATGACCTCTTGTTCAGCTTCTAGAGGTTTTGGTTTTGGTTGAACTGGACAGCTCCCGAATCTTTGTCTGACCACAAAGCAAAGGGGGTGGAATCCTCATCAGCTTTCGAGCTGAGGGACTGGTTCTATTGCCCCTGGTTTCAGACGATGTGAGATTTCTCTCAGGATGGTTTGGTGTTTCTTGTTATCTTTTGAGATTGGAGAGGGGAGGAAGTTATGATGTGATGGAGCCTGGAGATGCAGAGAGAGCATCTGTGCTACATTATCTTTTGTTCCCAACTGTCTCAGACGAGTTAGAACCATGCCCTTAGAAGTGGGATATCCTGCCCCCTAAGGCTTATTTCTGGAGAGAAATAGGTTGTGTTGCAGTCCCACTGTTGATGTGGACGGGAAGGACTGGATTGGGTCCTGATCTGGTTTTCTCTGAGACATGGCCATGCTCCCATGGCTCCATGGAGAAGTCCAAGCTTGCTTCCAAATATCTGCAGGAAGCCCAAATATCTTAGAAAGGAAATGGGTTCATGATCAAGAAATTAAAGTTCTCACACCAAAAAGAAAAAAATGCATCAATTTTAGGAATCTTATCAAGAGTGGCAGGGAACAGCTGGCATACATTCATTTTTCCTTACTTGCACATTTTCCCACAAGTGTTCAGCTTCATCTTATAACCAAAACAAAAAAAGAAATACATTTTCTTTCAAACAGTTAGATTTAAGATAAAGGTTTTTTGATTTTTTTTTTAAAAGAAGAGCAGTCGGATTACATTACGGTTACATCTGAGTGGGAATGGGGTGGTCAAATAACTAGGTTGCATCAGATGTGTCAGTTTGTGTGACAAGTTCGCTTCTTTTAGGAAACTTCTGTAAAACAACAGCATGCTTAGCCTTAAAAAATCATCATGGAAATGTGCTCATCAAAAAAAATGTATTTATGGTAATGGTGGAAAAAATTATATTTTACTAGCCATCAAAATAAGAAATTACTTGCCACAGGAAAATATGCAAGTGGGATTTGGTAAGGGTGAGCTATTTAAAGAGTAGCTGAATAAAGTGTATTCTGCTGTATTTTTAAGATGTATAGAACTTTTTTATTTACATATTTGTTTTAAAAAATAATCTTTTTTATTAAGTACACAATCCATAAAGGCCTTAAAGTTGTCTTTGCATTTTGCAGGAAACAAGTGAAATTGTAGCAGACTACCTATTAACAGCTATAAAATTAACTTAAGATAAAATACATTTGTACATTCAAATAAAGCATACATGTGAAGTTTTAAATTGGCTAGGTACAAATTTAGTAAAATGCAAAAAATAAAACACACAATCTTTGCTATTGACAATGAAAAATTTTCTTTTCCTTCAGAAAGGGCTAGAAAAGGTAAATGGCATTTTTACAGTATCCTACACATCACTGATACTTATTTGTGTCTGAAACGTTTATCCCAGAGATTTACAATTTTACTTTTTCTCTTCATATGTATGTACATATGTATATAAACATGCTACTAGACACTTCATGAACTAATGCACTCAGACTCACTTAGGCCATGTCTAGACTACAGGCATTACAGCAGCACAGTTATGGCACTGTAGTGCCGTAGTGTAGATGCTTCCTACAGTGAGAGAATGGGTTTTTCCTTTGTTGTAATCCATCTCTCTGACATAGCCATGCCTGCACTGGGGATTACGTTGGAATATCTATGATGCTCAGGGATGTGAATTTTTCACTTCCCCTGAAAGCCATAGCTATGCTGACCTAACTTTTAAATGTAGACCAGGCCTAATTTGTACAATGCCCACCATCACTATTTATTTACTGAATATGACTACATTCCAGGGCTATCTATCAAGCACTAATCAATTTCCAAACTGCAGTCCTAGTATGTACTGGGTTCTCCTTTAAAATCTGAGAGGGATTCTTTCAAAGTTTCATACTTGGTTTGGACTCTGGAGAGCCTCCTTCCAGGACATGACACTCAGGGCATGTCTACTCTACAAACTTAAGTCAACCTAACATAGGTCAGCTTACAGCCACTGCAGCAATTACTGCGGTGGTTCTCTACCCTCCTTCTGCCAGTGGTACACGTCCTAATGAGGAGCGCTTCAGGGGCGGTGTGGGGGACTTGAGAGCCTGGGCTCTCAGCTCTGTGTAGCTCCCCTCTGAGAGCCCAGCTGCCCCCCCCCCAGGCTCTCGGCTCCCTGCTCCCCACCAGGAGCACGGCAGCCACCCAATGGAGAGCTCTGTGTGTAGAGCCTGGGCAGCTGTCAGGCTCTGAGCAGGGAGCTGGGAGCCTGGGCGGAAGCCCTGCTCAGAGGGTAGCCGGGAAGCAGCCGGGCTGGAGCTGGAGCTCCCTTCCTGCCCCAGGGTGACAGCCTGAGCCATGTAAAAGACCATAGTTAGAATCACATTTTGCACATGATTTTGTTTATTTTTCTTACTTGCCCAGGAACAGAGATTTTTATTAAAAGTTAAAAGTAGGGGCCAGGGCGCATGTTGAATGGGGTTCAAAGGAGCTGCTTTCCTAAGGGAGAGAGGAGGCACAAAACCCTTTTTTGTATTTGATCGAATAAACGATTAATAGAACACTACATACAAACCTCTGAGAAGTGGTACCCTCCTCTGAACTGAAGGGTAGCAACATTATAAAATCAATTAGAAACAGAATCAAAAGAGCAATGGTGAAGCCAGTGTGCTCAGTTAATGGCCCCTAAAAAGACATCTTCTTCCACTTCATGAACTATCAATTCCTGTATTCTAAAAAATGCTGGAGGATCTCAAAATTCTATGGGGGAAAAAATACTCAGGGTTGATGTAAGCTCTGACTCATCGTTCATTCTACAATCAATTCTAAAGCTTTTCTGGGGAAAAAATGTTTTATTTCTGCCATACCAACTATGCAGAAATCAAATTTCTACATTCAGCTGTTTCATTAGCTAGCATGAACCTCAACTTCTTCTACAAGTGCATCAGGATGCCACTAAAAACATTCAAGGTTCTTTGGGCCACAATAACACACAACATGTTTTCTCTTTGGCACCTGGACAATTTATTTTCATCTTGGCATCTGCTATTATTTGCAGACTGATTGCCTTGTTTCTTTGCACCAGTTCAACAAAAGATGTTTCTTTGCATGTGTGAAATAATAGTCACACAACGCACCACCTTAGCAAAATCATCTCCTACTGCAAAGACAGCGAGAGCTATTGCTCCTCTTCACAAAGAGGCCAAGTTTCTATTTGGGGGGAGGTGGGGATATTGGATCTGTTGCATTTATTTAAAAAAAAATATTTTCCTATTATGCTTTAATATCTTACAATATCTTCATTGTTTATTTTTCAGCCAGTTTCTCTTGACAATGCCAGTAGCTTTGGGGAAGATGGAAACTAATGACCTAGCTAAGGCTTTAACCCAGACCCCCTAGTGTTCTACCAGCTGTGCTCTTAGGTTAACTGGCTGACTCTCTCTCAGTTCTTTCTCTGATATTACAAAACCCTGTCTAGGTATGGCATGCAATAATATTTAAATTTCTTCACACCCCCAGCCCTGCTCAGCTACTGCCTAGCCTTGAAATTCACATAATCTATCATTGATAAAGTGGAATCAGGGGAAGGGTCAGACAGATTACCCAGATGGTAGCTTGGGAAGAAAAATCCAACCTTTCCTTATGCAACTCTTGCCTAATGCTCTCTGATGTAAAGTTTAAGTGCAGCACTGAGGGCAGAAAAGCAAAAACATTTGTGGAGTCCTCGACACACTGACAGAGGCAAAGATGACTGTTCATGTGCCCCTTAATACACTATCTCACATGCAAACAATGTATTATTGCAGCACACATGGTACATGATGCCTTTTGCCATGGTGCTTTGGAAAGTGGGACAACAGTAAACTGCAGTTAGAAAACAAATCCACAATAATTTCACTTGGAAGCATGGCCCGAAAAAAACGAATCTGAGCATCAATGTGAAAAATTCCAAGGAGTTTGTCTGCTTTATACAACTGACATTTGTCTGTTTCCCCCATAACATGCATACTTATGAAAATAAAAGATGAAAGAGTGGAAGGAAGGGCATTTTTCAGTGTGTTAATCTGTAGGGTCTGCAGGCTTTATGGTTGGAACTTCAGGTCTAAAAAATTTAGTGTTCTGGAGACTCAGGTTCAAATCTCCACTGGATTGCTTAGCGCTTCCTTCTTATGAGGTAAATATACTGAATTCCATGAAGTATGCAGGGTTTTGAGGACAAAACCATAAATATATGTAGTGTGTCCTTTCTGTCTTACATGGACATAAAATGTTATGTGACATTTTTCATAAATGAAAAATTAGCCCGTTGTCTTCAGCCCCAAAATGTCCCTGTCCTCACACTGTTGTTTCTGGCAGCAGCTCCTCAGTGATAAATGTATATATTGCAGTTTGCAAAGCCATTTGGGATCCTTTAGAATGAAAAGACCTAAATAAATATAAGCTATTGTTAAATATATTATTTAGATCTCAGATAACTTATGTATTGACTTAAAAAGAAATAGGGAGCTTAGATTAGCCGTTCATTATTTTTAGGGAGGCCTCGTATAAAGGTTAATTAAGGTAACGTAAATACCAAATCTCTTTGAAATTATAATGCTGCTCAATAGGCAGACCAGAGGCAGCTCAGATGTTACAGGCTATGATAGGAAGCTGTCCCAAGGATAGCAATCAGACTCAGTAACTTTACAGTAAGCCTGGTGACAGGAACGACGACTGTCACTTTGTCAAGTTCTTCATCAATGACTGGTTGTGGCTTATTTCACTCCCAGACCCCAGAGGCAGAGAATTCAGAGGCTGTCTAATGAAGTCAGTGGAAACTTTTCTGTAGAGGAGTCTCAGTGTTAGCAACTGTATAAACTCTCTTAGACTAATTCAATTCCCCTCCCCTAACCTCAAAAAAAGAATTCCCAATTTAATTTAAAAGATGAAATAAAGATTCATTCTCAAGTATAACTATATTTAACATCAGCAAGAAAAGAGCAATGACCAGCTGGTAGTGAACAAAATTTATCTGGAGATTTGGTTCCAGGTTTTGATTGTACCAGTCTCATTATTTACTCTGAACCCCCACTTCTGTGGTTGTGAAGTTTATGAAAGTGGCTTATTATCTCTCCTAAAACATACTCCAGCCCCTTTCAATTCTTCTTGCAAAAAGACAATACTGCTGTATATTTAGCATCATGCCACAACTGATCAGTTCACTCCAAGGCTGAAGCTGGCTGGTAAGGGAAATATGTCTGATATCCAAATCCAATCTGAAGCCCACGCCCATCAATTGCTGAAACTGGCATTTGGATTCTTTAAGAATTAACTTGGTTTGGCATCGTGCATCACTTTAAATATTGTAAAACAAGTAAAGCAACAGTCTCCCTTCAACATTTGCTATGCAACGGGCCAAAGGCCATTCAGACTCTAATGGCCCAAAGCAGAGACTTTGCAACCCAGCTCCCCATATTATTCATATGACTTGCATCTAGGGTGACCAGACAGCAAACATGAAAAATCGGGACAGGCCTATATAAGAAAAAGACCCAAAAATTGGGACTGTCCCTATAAAATCGGGACATCTGGTCACCCTACTTGCATCATTTCAGAAAAAAATGCAATGGTAA
Source organism: Emys orbicularis (assembly GCF_028017835.1). Lineage (NCBI taxonomy): Eukaryota > Metazoa > Chordata > Testudines > Emydidae > Emys > Emys orbicularis. Next base: position 121,548,944 of record NC_088685.1, on the reverse strand, counting down.
AACAACCAGACATACTGATGACGACCTTTCTCCCCTTAAATGTTGTGTGTGAAACAAGTGCTCACGAATGTGACAGTCCTGTCCAGAGTCATATAGAGAGCCAAATTCTTCCCTAATGCAAGCACACTTTTATATGTGCTTGTGTCTCCCCTTTGGAAGAAGGGGGAGGAGTAAGAGCGCTGAGACTGTTCAGTAATGGCATTCAAGTTGAGAAAAACTGTTTTTATGGGGCATCCTTATAACGAATAACTGCTTCTAAAAATCTGTAATGGCTTCAGCTAAAATCTGCTCTTGTCTTACATGAAACACTTCTCTGGTTGTCCAGACCATAATTCACCTAGTAGCAGGTTGCTGGGCATGAAGATTTTTTCCACGTTGGCATGCTGTTCATGCATGTCAGCTTGAGCTAGCTCTGCTGCACTCACCCACTTGGAGAAAGGGGTGAAAGCAGACGGCACCCAAACATACCTGTGGCTTTGCACTCTGGGGCACACCTTGAGCGCCTTCCCTTTTAAGAGCCTGAAACACTTCAGCCTATATCAAGTAAACTTATTACCAAGTCTGATTTAACCTTAAGTGGTGTCATCGTTAACATGGCAAGCAGAAGAATTTTAATGACAGGAATCATTTCATTCTTTGGCTCCTCTGTGCTCTGAGTAGATCCCAAATGAGAGCAAAAATGTAAGGAGGAGGGGGGGGGGGAGCTTTTTAAGATCTAAAAGCAAACTACCATATCTTTTTTGTTGCAATCAGAGTTCTTTGATCTATTTTTTCTTCTTGTTTCTTTCTTTTCTTTTTTTAAAGATGAGGAATAGATTTCAGGGAAGAGTCTCTATCATCAAATGTCAGTATTAAACCATATCAGGATTTGTGGAGGAAATTTAGGGACAAATTCCCAACCTGGAATCTATGCCATCTGAACAAATAAAAATGTTTATTTTTTATTATAAGAAATTAAATAATGGTGAAGTTTGTGTAGTGACAGTATATATATATGAGGAAAGAAAATAACTTGAAAGGGGATAACAAAAACTTCATGAAATCAAATGAGTAAATTTGCAGTTTATACTTACAGAAATTCAGTTTGCTGTTTAGTTTTTTGTAGGGAAGCACAAAGAAAACATCAAAATGCCTGCTCACATCCCATCTGTTACTACCTCTTGCTGGATAACATCTCTGCTGCCAAAAAGCCATTTAAATTTACTACATTGCAGCTACTGATAAATATCACTTCTGTGAAGATCTAATACTAAATAAGGACTAGATTTGGAGATAATGCTTACACGCAGCTGTGTCAAACACATCCAGATTTTGCTCAGCACAACACCTGGATCCTATTTGTTACCCATTTTTCTCCTTTGTGATATGATTTTTAAAAAAATATACTATAGTACCACCCCCCTCCCACAACAGGCTGGAGCAGGTAAACAATGTAAAGAAATAAAGCTAGAAGTGGGAAGGATGACAAGAAAGATATTGGGAGGAGGAGAAGAGAAGAGGATGGTTACTGTTCAACAATTTCAGAAGCTCTCACTCTGGGCATCTTCCATGCAGATCTGACAGGCACAGAATGGTGCCATGAAACTGCCTCCAGCAACGGAATACATTTTCCAGCACATCACAGCAACTGCATTGGCATCAATTCAGCTTGCAATCCATGTCCAAACAGAAAAGTTCTCAGTGGTCCTATTTCAGCATATCTCAAGGACTAATTAAATCCTCATTACGATCTTCTAATTATTCCAGTGCTCTGGGATTTCACTGAGCAAGTCCCTGATGGTGCATTAGATGAAAAGGGTTAAATAACCTGTGTTGATTCTGAGACTCCAGATCTATTTCAAGACCTTTAGCATATCATCAGCATTATCATGAATATTTAACTATACACCGCTGTGAAAATTATAAGGGGAAAACAATTAAAGATTTTTTATAAATTTATTCTGACCCATATTCATTTGCCCTAATAAATAAGGCTTCTTTAAGTATCCCCATTATGACAGCATATGCTACAGTAGGAGTATGTGGTCATTTACTGTTTCCATTACATTCAGTGGTTCTGAGAAGTTCCCAATTTACTATTTTAATATAAATAAGACTGAAACTTGGCATGCAATTTTTGAACCCAGATGAGCATTTTAAAAAATAATTTACTTAAATAGGAGAAGATGAGTTTTGTGGGCTTTTTTAGGATACAGGAAAGAACTTTTCGTTTGTTCTGAGGTAAAAAAAAAGTCAAATTTCGACCTTATTGTAAAATATACTTTTGTATTTGTAAAACAAATAAATAAAATGATCAGGATACTATAATAAGGGAAGGAGTGTAATCTAGTGTTTAGGCCAGGGAATAATTAGGATTTTTAGATTCTATTCCCAGCTCTGGCATTAATTCATGTTGTGACCTTGAACAAGTCACCAAGAAACAGATTGTTAAAGGTATTTAGATGCCTAGCTAACTTTCATTGATTTCAAAGGGCATTAGGAGCATAAAGAGCTTTAAAAATCTATCCCTTAGGCCATATTTTCAAAAAAGTGTCTGTTAATTTTGGATATGTCAGTTTTTGTATGTCCAATCCGAGACACCTAAGGCGTGATTTTCAGAGGTGCTGCACATCCACAATACCTACTGACTTCTACTGAAATACTGGATGCTCAGCACCTCTCAAACTAAAGCACCTAAAAATGGAAGACCTCAGAATTAGTGGATACTTCTGAAAATTTTGACTATAACCTCCAAGTATCTCAGTTTACCTATCTGTAAAAGCAGGTTCAATATTACTTACTTCACCACCATATGGAGGCATTGTGAGGCTTAAATAATTAATGTTTGTAAAATACTTTGAATTAATTGTATGGAAGAGGAGAAAATGAGACCAGTGTACAATCTGGAGTAACTCTACTAAAATCAGTGGTATGACTGAAGACTGAATTTGCCCCATCAAGCTAAAAAAAATATTATAAACTTTGCATCAAAAAGATATGAAGCAATCACTTTTGTGTAATTTCTTGTGTCACCATTTATATAAAACAACTTATTTTGATAAAATCCTTAGAGGTTCCATTGACTGTGTATCAAATCTAAATAACGGAAGGACACCAAATATGAATGAAAGTGTGTAGCATGAACCAAATGTTTCCACTGATACCGTACCAGGTCAAAGGAATTATGGACCAGATATGGTATGAAAGATTTTCAAAATCATTTGCAAATACAAACAACTTTTTACACTACTGCTAAAAAAAGTAAGAAATAAACGACATAAAAAGTAATTTGAAGGGCTTGGCAAATCCAAAACCTGTAGAAATTCCTATTACTGTGCACATGAACATAGATTACACACAGACACACAGACACACACACGCAGTACATATAAAAAAAAACCTGGTTCCTTGATACTGCACTTCTACAGTATGGGATGTACAGCCTTAGGCTGGCAAACATGAGCAATCCCAGCTGGGTGCTGAGTAACCATGGAAAGAAGGATAAAATACTATCAAACACTTTCAAAATAAAATAACTAAGTGTAAACATAATGGTTCAGTGTGGGGCTTTAGGATTTAGAAGTGCTGTAGCTCAAATCCTACCCTGTCAATCAAGCTGCAGTGTATCTGACTAATAATATTTTTTTCAAGTGTTGAGGGTATGGGATTCCATTCAGTAAGCCATTAGAAGCCCTTTGTTCATTCAGTCATTTATCTAAACAAGGAAAGAAAAGTTAGGTGATGTGCTAGAAGGAACAAAAACACCTTATCCTAAATTGGAGGGTCACTCGGTGTTTTTTGCTGGAAATCATTCATATCAGTGAGCCAAGTGTTTAAATTACTGTAACAGATGCCTGCGGATCAGGTGTCTTCAGCGGCAACGATTTTCTGCTCAGTTTTTATCAGTAATTGACAAGCACGTTCCCTTTGAGCCCCACCTTTCCCCCTCCTTTCCCTCTCCAAGTCAGTGGAAATCAGTTCAAGCAAGCAAAGGAATCAACTAATGTAACAGCCTTTTTAAAAGGTGAAGTTTTCCATTTCAAAGGAGCCTCTAATCAATGATAGGGCACAAAAGGGAATGTATGCATGTTTATGTGTGTACTGCATAGCCTTTACAGAAGCTTTGGGGATCATGTTCTGCAAAATCAATATAACCTAGCTGGTTACAAATTTCATATCTGCTGCATGAAACAAATGGACATTTTATACAAGTTGGGTCACATGGATTGTGTGTAGCATGCTAGAAGCCTCAATTTATAATCAAACAGAAACAAAGCACGTTGCACATAACATAATGCAAAAGTTATTAAAATACAAATCCCAAAGTTACAGCTTTAAAATATGTTTTTTTAAAATATACCACGAGGTTCAACTTGCATCTGTGAAGAGCCTTTTGTGTGACAGCAGTGGGAAGAAACCTAGGCCAACTCAACCTTGTTTATACATTCTGGTTTCCCCACTGCTGTTTACCAGTTTGGCTTTTTAGTTTTGGCAGCTGTCTTCTTGTTTCAATTTTGATCCACCCCACGCCACCTTTCCCGGGCCGGGCACTTCAACCACAGAGTACCACCTAATTCCCCTCTAGAAAGGTGATCAAGAGATTGACCCACACAACAAAGTTAGAACATACCACTCATCCTTCGCATCATTAACCCATTCTTTGAAGCCTAATAATATATCATAAGATCAGCCATACTGGGTCAGACCAAAGGTCCATCTAGCCCAGTGTCCTGTCTTCCGACAGTGGCCACTGCCAGGTGCCCCGGAGGAAATGAACAGAACGGGTAATCACACCCATTCTCAGCTTCTGGCAAACAGAATATATCCACACTGTAAAGATACATTTTGTTGGGCAGTGCCACATGCTATGCTGAGACACAATCAAGAAACGCACATATCTCTTGAGATGCTTGGGCCTCTGAAGCACCTGCCTGATGCAATCCCACTGTTTTATGATAGTCCATCACATGCAATATACTGCATTAGTACTGGCTAGTGAAACGGTTCTTTCTCCACCATATGGATCACTCTAAACAATTTTTATGGTGGAACTGAGGCCCGGTGCTAGCAATGGATTGTGTTTAAAGGTGACCTGTAAAGTAAACACGACAACTGTTCTCTGCTAATCAGCATCCCATGGAGGAGGCACACTTCAATACAGAAACACTTTTCAACTAACCTTTTCCAACCTCTGTCTGAAATCCTCTTAGTACTTCCTGGACGATATCCCAGAATGCATCATTATGTCCTCACTTAAACCATGGGTTTCACTAGCTGCAAACAGACTTCTAGAAGTATTTGCGGAGTCACAGAATGGGATCTGGGATATCTTCAGTACCAAGACTATTGTAGTGGTGGCATTTAACACAATTCTGTCATTATCTCAGTTGGCAAGTTGGTTTTATAAAATTGTTGCTAGCACATTTCAACCATAGTGTGGACAGCACCTCTGGTTTCATAGTTATTTTGTTATAATCATTTTATGAAACTGTGATATACTATTATCCTGGGGTGGCGGGGTTATAATACAGTTATAATGAGAAAAAACCCTGTCCACATTGGTGAGTGAACCTCTGCTAGCCAGCAACAGCCCTGCTTGAATGGGGTTGTTGCTAGGCAACTTTTCACTACACTGTGAACAGGATCCAACACTTTTTGCAGGTAAGGGGTGGACGGGTTGGGATCCTGAACCACTCAACCCTACCAGCTTGTTTCCCCCTCCTCCTTTTCAATGTAAAGGGATTTTAAATTTCTTTCTAGTGTTAGGCTGTAGACCAGCCATGGCCTACATCCAAAGACAGGGGATACATCAGAGTTTTGCTAAAGTGAGAAAACTGTGGTCTATAAAGCAGATAATATTTCTATTCTACAGAGATCAAATTCCAAGTTAGATATTTATAATTAAAGTTTATTTTATTTGGATTCTGAAGAACATTAAGACTTTGCAGCAGAATCCTTTTACAATTACTGCTATTTACAGTATTTTGAAAAAGGCTTGCATCCAACTGTGTTTTGGTAAATCCCCCTATTCACTTACTCTTCCCACAAGTGAATTAAGAACCCCACACAGTCTATTTAAATGAAGGTTGTCATTATTCTACTGAGAGAAACGAACTTGGAGAAATTCCACCATGCTGATGAACTTCTGAGAACAAAAGGTATATCTGGCATAAACTAAAAAATAAATAAATAAATAAAAATCTAACAAACCTCGATCTTGGGGCATTGGTGATTGGCTCAAGGCAGGATGGGAGCTGGATTCTGATTGACTACCAGGAGGCTGAGGTGGCATTTGACTACCTGCAACACACAGAGAGAAAATTTTAAAAACAGACTTTCCATTAACAGTGCAATATGTAAAACCAAAACCCGTTACATTTTTTTTAAACCACTAAACATCAAAGAATGTACCAATTGTATACATTAAAGACACAGCTCAGCAGGTCTAGCTTTTTTCACAACTTTTTTTTTTTTTTGTAACCCAAGGAGGAAGTGTGCATAAACATATTTAGCAACAGGCATGCCGAAATGTTCAATTTTGTATTGAGCGAGTTCCCAACTTCACTGACATGATCCAATTTACAGCTGTAAATCTCCTGACACATATTTCTGTTAGAGAATTTAACAAAATCCAAGTCTGCTGAACAATAGGGCTCACCCTGCCGAGTTTAAACTGGCCTCCAGCCAAGCAGACATGGACTGCTGCCAACAATATAACCAATGAAAAATCCAGTCAATACAGAAAAGACTAGTAACAACAGTTTAAAAAAATATTTCAATGAATCGGTGGACTTAATATATTTGAATGTCCAAGTGTAATGCAGAAATAAAAAACGAAAGCATGCACATGCTGTGAAAGTGTGGTGTATGTGAGATGAGATAGAGATAGGGTATACTGTTATTCAAAAGAAAGGCAAACATTTACTCTTATTAAAAAAATAGCATGGTATCTTTCATATACACAAAGAGCAGATATGACCCAATTTTCAGTTCATGTTAAAAAACAACAACACCCTCACAGCCAGTAAACTGCATAGATCACAGTTTATCTATCCTGCAAGGTTAAAGAGCACAGACAGCACTGTCAACATTTTCACCTGTTATTCCAAGGAGACCAGACTTTCAAACCAGGAGCACTAGAGCTTTCCTCCTTCAACACTATTACACAGCAAAGCAGGGACTTACTGTCATGGGCAGTGGGTATAATAGGCCAGGGGAGGCTAAATCTCCCCTGGCGCAGCCGCCACCAACCCACCGCTGGATGCCTGGGACATGGTGGCCCCGCCTGCGCTCTGCCTCTTCCCCGCCCTGCTCCGTCCCCTTCCCCAAGGCCCCTATCACCTGCTGCTGCTTGGTGAGTCCCTCCTCTCCTCCAGTCCACTCCCCCTCTCCGGAGGTCCCCGCAGCATCCCTACTCACCCCCACGCCCCTGCAAGGGAGGGGGTGGAGGAGAGGAGAGACGTGGGGAGCAGTGGGTGGGGTTGGGGGCTCGCTGGGGAGGGGGTGGAGGAGAGGAGAGACACGGTGGGCTGTGAGGACCTTGCGGGGGAGCAGGGGAAGGAGAGGAGGGACGCCAAGCGGAAAGGGGGCGGAGTGAGGAAGGGGATGGGGTCTGGGGCAGAGCGGGGGTGGAGTGTGGGTGGGGCTGCAGGAGGAAGAGATGGGACAGGCAGCTCCCCTCTCCCAGGGGAAGCTTCGCCCTCTGCCCATGCTTATTCTACTGATGAATAACACTAGTGAGCCACTTCCCTGGGATGCATCTCAACCCTCAACACAGTGCTAAGCGTGTAGGATCATGCACCAACTCTTGTGCTGCTGTAAAATGGTGACAGTTTCACACCAACCAATCAAATTGCCACAGCCTAAGGAGAAAGGAGAGCAAGTCTCAGGTGTGTCTTGGGACTTTCATTCACCGCTGATTTTGAGATGTGGCTGCTCCTGACAGCCAAAGCAGCTGGAGGACCAGCTCAGATTAGGCAATAAAAATATATTTTAGGTGGTCAGACACTGCAGTGATGAGTGTGGTATAAACAGTAGCAGAGAGATTTAAACTCTTCCTCATCAAAATGAACAGATTATTTTCAGACTGATTTCCTTTTTTAAAAAATAGCAAGAATAAAGAACACGTCAAATAGATTTGTGCATACAGAACGCCATTTTCTCTTGCTTAGCTACCACCCTTTTTTACTGGTTGAGGGGAAAATCCAGGGGTTATTTCTGTAGCCATAAGGATTTGTCCCAAAGAGTATCAGTAAGGATTGCTCTTTCTGTAGAATTATGAACTATCCAAATATTATGGGCAAATAGGGTGACCAGATGTCCCGATTTTATTGAGACAGTCCTGATTTTTGGGTCTTTTTCTTATATAGGCTCCTATTACTCTCCACCCCTTGTCCCGATTTTTCACACTTGCTGTCTAGTCACCCTATGGGCAAACCACAGAAGGCAAGTGAAGTGCTATGTATTCTTTCTCCTCCATCTGCACTGTGTCAGAGAAACTAGCCACAATTACAACAGCTGATTTTAAAAGATACATTAGATTTATATGCAATACAAAGAAACAAACTATAATTTTTAAAGTAAATATAAAAGTTGCCTAGCTATGTGAATGGAAAGTATTTGCACTAAAACTCATAGTATGCCGTACTATGATGGTATATGACAACTGCCTCATTTCTGCACTTCGCAAGAGTATGCAAATGGAAGTCTAGAGGCAGAGTTCTTTCTCCAAAAGACCAAACATGGCACTACTATGAAATATTCAGTGCCTGGGGCCTTGGATCCTCAGCCCATTTAGGAACTCTAAAACATATGAGAACAAAATACTGACTTATTTTTTTATGTCACTCAGGAAAGGACTGTAGCAAGACAGTAAGTGCCTACATTATAATGAACACTTCTGCATGACAGAAAGGATTCAGTGACTCAAGACTGTAAATAAACAGTAATTCCATGTTAACACAGGGCACTACCACTTATACTGTGTATGCCTGAGGCACTGCTATCAGACAGAATATTTCAAGTAAACCTAAAACATGTTTTATCAAAACCATCTATGACTTTATAAGTTACTAAAAGAGGCAGGGGTACTGCTGGTTGCATTGTACAGCCCCAAGATGGGAATTCCTTTAGGGTCAGGGATAGAAATTCCTTTGGGAGCTGTTAAAAATCAAATAGAAGATCTATGCTGTGTAGTTTATTTTGCATCCATTTACGATGAGCTTGTAAAATCTTTCTAACACTCTAATTTTTAACACTGATAATAATGTCAATTGTCGAGCAAGAACCTTATCCTGCATATACAGTCATGCAAGCACAGCATGGCGAAATCAAACTTTAGAACTGTGCGTATGTAAATTAGGCACTACAGAAATCAATTTCATCTGCCTCCTCTAGAAATGTGAAGTCAGGAGTTTCTCAAATAAAATGATGGGTACCTGTAACCATTTGCACAAATATTTATTTATTTACAAAGGGGGTACTTTGAAAATCTCCCCCTTATTTAATAAAAGCTTTAGAACAAAATTTGGCTAAGTCACAAGAGAAAATTATTTCTGTAAAGAACGAGCAGATCAACACTGCGAGCCTTGAAGAAAGATTAGCTCAACTGGTGCTGCTGTAGATTATTCACATGGTGAAATTCAACAAACTACACAATTGTAAGTTAGACCAAAAGCAACAAAAGGAGAAAAATGCTAAGATCACCATTTAACCCTTAAGTGGTGACCCACAAGGGGAAAAGAGTTGGTGCTTTTTTGGTTTCTTTCAGATATATAAAGATGACCTGCAAGGTTGCTTGCTTCTTTTAAAAGGTTTATCCTTTTTCTTTCTTTGATCATTGTTTTTATTATTATTTGTGTCGTGGTGGCACGTAGTAGCCCCCGTCATGGAGCGGGACCCCATTGTGCTAGGGGCTGTACAAACACAGAACAAAAAAGATGGTCCCTGCCGCAAAGAGTTTACAATCTAAATACCCTAGGAATTAAAGTGTAATTAATTGAGAACTGATTTATATTCAAATGGGTTAAAACTCTGGGGTTTACTGTTTATTTAATACCCATTTAACTAAAACACTACGGAGAAAAATTTCATTGGCCTGACTGTGCAATGTCCGATGGGTGGGCGAATGCTGCACTTAATGGGGCTCTTTGCAGTCACAGAGGTCTACCTGTGTGGACTGTGTGTTGCAGAAGCAGGGCCTTTGTTACGAATTCAAGCCCCGCCAAATCTTCGATGTGAAGCTTATAAAACTCCTACTATGCATTTTTGAGATGCCAAAAAAATTTTCAGCACAGCTAGGGAAGACCAGAAATTCCAGATATTTCTAAGGTAAAAAACAATCAAAAGAAAGAAGTAACTGCTATTAAAATAACCTACCAACCCAGCCACCCTTTCTGGTCTTCAGACAATATATCAAAAAGAAGCAAGAATGGGCACAAACCTTCCATCCCCATTCCCCGTTAGAAGCTACTTTTAATTCCATATTAACTGATTTTTCTATTTAATTTTGGAAAGAAAATTGCAAAGAATGCAAACAAGTGTTTTCATACATTACCGTAGCTTTCATACATTACCATAGCTATTTGAAAGAAAAAGAACAACATTTTATTTTTTCACTGACAAACTATTTTGACCCAGTGCAATACAAATGGAACTTTTAATGGAGCTGAACTTTTCCCATGTTTTTGCGTAGCACTGTTGCTACATTGATGAGGTATTCCATCTGCCAGAATTTATGCAGGATAAACACTACTGTGTATGTTGCATAGCATTTTTATTATGCAAAATCACAGCAAATAAAATAATGTGTGTTAAAATACTTGGCAATGACATGCTATTCCATTTCCGTAGATTTCATACAGTCACACTGTCACATGTAAATCTTGGTAGCAGGAGTGCCATTCAAATCAGTAGCACTGTGTACTAGCCATACTGTATTATACGTAGTGTGGAATGCAGTGCCTATAAAAATCTTTATGCAACTACTGGTGCATACACAATAGAAACTTGTAAAATTTAGATAACAATCTTTTCAACTTTGTTGTTAAAATACCAAAAGTGGGAGCCCTATTACTTTATAATTGCCTATCAGACTGTATTATTTTTAAAAATCAACCTTGTATTAGAAAAATTTAGAGAGAGAGAAAGAGGAGAAATCATTTTAAATGGTTAATAATATAATGACAGACTATGATTTTTCTGCATATAAAATAGGTTAGGTTAAACTCTTAAATATTTTGTATGAAGGTTTGAAACAGAGGCAGAAAGGGTTAAACTGTATCTTTCAGAGAGCTGGACTGAACAGAGTTGGGACATACCACTTAAACTGAAAAAGTACTAAAGAGAAGATTGTATCAAGATGAGAGCGATTAAATTTGCAGTTAACAAAGCAGTGTAAATTCCTGAGAGCCAACGTACAGCAAGAAAGAGAAGGCCTTTGATCCAGAACACAGAAGAAAGCATTATGGGGAACTAGGACCCAAAACTACCCTTTGCCACACATATTCTGTGAGATTCTCTGAGTGCCCTGAATGCCCACTGATATAATGGGAATGCGGGAGGCATTCAATGTCTCAAAGGATTGTGCCCTTTGGAACCAATGCAGAAAATGTTTAAGTTCTAACTTGTTTAAAGTTGAGCATGTGCTTAAGTGATTTCCTAAGTAGGGCTTCTTTCCTGAACAGGGACCTTAGTGATGTAATTTTAAATTAGCCCTCAGAGGTAGTGGAAGAGGGGCGCAAATGGACTTGACCTCAGAGAGGAAGATGTATTCTAAGGGCAACATAAAGGAAGCCTTGACATGTGGTTTATACTCACTCTCCCTCTGTGTCCAGATCCCACGCTCACCCAAAAAGGACTATTTTCTCCCTTTACCTATCCGATGTAACTAAGCTTCCTGACGTATTAACAAAACTTATCAACTATTTTTCATTAATACACTTTCTGTAAAATCCATTTTTAGTTTATATGTGTCCCAGGTTCTCTTCTCTTGTACATAATGTAAAAAAATGGTTATTCATAATCTTCACTGACTGAATTGCTTAAGGGAAGTCACTTGGTACATTTGGAAGGCAAGTTGCCACAATGTGCCCAGGTTGAATTTGTTTGCTCCTCATTAATCTGGGGCAAACAGCAGAGTGTTTTAACTGCAGCCCATTGTGCTTAAGTGGTTCCCTTGTTTTATGTTTACAAGCAGCCAGGGAATTTGCATTGCCTTGCACACTCAGATGATAAAGATTTCTAGCAGTATCATAAGGATGAGCGTACAAAAGAAATGGTATTGTGGTCAACAAGGGAGGAATCTATGGCTAGCATATTTTTTGATAATGTATAACAACCCTCTTTTCTATAAACAAAACCAAAACCAAACTAAATAAAAATAACTATTAAGAAAATCTGAATCTTGACTAAGAACTCTCTCCACATTTAGAGGTGGAAAAGGGGCGTATACAGGGGAAGGGGGACAAGCAGGGCCATGGACCTCCTATACATGGCAGGGGCACAGAACTTCTCCGGCCCTGTTGTGGTGGGCATGGGGGGGGGGGGCAGAGCAAGTTGCCCTGGGACAAGGGAGGAGGAGGGGCGAGCTGTCCTGGGGCCATGGGGGGGGGGGGGAGAGCGAGCTCCTCTGGTCCTGGGGCTGCGGGGGGGATAGCGAGCCCTGGGGCCTCTCCAAAAGCCTCCAATTTTTATTCCTGCACATGCCCCTGGGTGAAAAAATCACATTTTTTACCCTTTAAAATGCATTTTTATAATGGAAATATTAGCTATAGCTACAGCAGTGCTGCTGTGAAGACACTGCAATATTATCACTTTTCTACTTTCCACATCTCAGTTCTTTGCTCCTGCTGCCAGCTCTCACTCTGTCTGACTAGAATAAAGCCGGGGCCCTCACACCTCTTGATGTTGTAACTGCAGGTTAACTTGCATTCTGAGGGCCAGGTTGACATCTGACTAATCTGTGATGCTCTAGCAATGCAAAGTAGCTGTAAACTCAGTTTACCCAGCTTTTAAACCAGGTTTGTAGCTATTTTGAGTGACAGGAGCAATGCAAAGCAGACACAGGATATCAGTGGATCTGGCCCTGAATCTCCCACATTAGCCCTTTAAATACTGTATCATCCTTTAAAGACGCAGGTTTCTCTAATGTATATTAACTCTCACAAAGCATGTAAAAACAACAACTAGTAAGAATTCTTTTACTGTTCATACCAATATATAGTTCTTAGATTGTAAGAGTTTCAAGGCAGAACTGTGTCTTTTTTTCATGTTTTCACAGCGTCCAGAATAATGGGGCCCTGATCCTTATTGGGGCCTCTGAATGCTACCATAAAATAAACACTACATTATATTGCAAAAAACAAACCAAAACAAACAAACAAAACCACACACCAATCAACCAAAAACACTTCTGTGTTAAAAGAATGTTCCTTAGGTGGAGAAGTCAAGCACTCAAAAGCTAGGAAATATCAGAATTAAGACTGTCTGTGTAACCTTAATTCTGCCCCTCTCTCTTGTGCATAAGCATTATGATACAGTCTCTAATTCATGAGCATATGCTGTTTGTTTCACGGAACCCCTTGTCTCATTCAGTGCACAGAATGGGTGGTGCTCAGTGAATGAGGGAGCTATTCAATATTTCTTTTTATCCTCCACCACTCAGTGTGTTGCCCCAAGTTCTAATATACTGCACACCATGCACATGCTGCCCTGCCTATGGAATTATTAAATGCTGCATGGATTTTTCTGTGGTGCTCATCACCGTAGTGTGTGGCTGAAACTTGGGTCTGCCATATTAGAGATGCAGGTTTGAAAAGGGCAAAGAATTATTAGCACTTCTTAGTAGAAACAGGGAGTCTAAGCACTCGCAGACTCCTAAGCAGGCATGCTAGTGCAGCGGATGTTCCCCTAGGCCAGAGCGAACGTCACTGGGGGGGAAAGCAGTGGCAGAAGGATCCATTTTGTCTGTGTCCCATCCGGAGGTCCTCCTCTGGGTGTGGATTGCTGAAGCGAGGCACCACTGCAATGCACGATTCAGGGAATTTTGAGAGTTTTTGGCAGCAACCCCTAAGCAAGCTAAGCAGTGTGAAATATAGATAGCCAATGGCAACTTTCAACAGCTTACAACTCGGCCAAATCTGAATGGATTTTCATGAGGCCACTAAAAGGCATCTTTCTGCCCAAGGATTATCCCACTGCCAAATTTCAAAGTCCTGTTGCAAACCATGGAGGTACCAGAGCAATTCGAAAGAAGGTCGCAAGGTTTTTTTTATAACAGAAAATATTAGTTAACCTAAACCTAGGAATCACTGCCCCTCCCCCATAACACCTACTTGTGATTTGTAATTTAGATACACAGCAGTTTCATTTTGGGGATCTATTTCCTTCCACTTTCACCTTTGCTCATTTGATGCACAATCTCCATTAAACTGGGGAGCTACCACAGCATGAAATATTTCTGCTGGAGGCAAGTCCAGAATCATACAGCTCAGGAGAGCAACTAGTTAAGTCTTTTCTAATCCTTGCATTCAGAGATGGTGGCTGGGGGAGGGAGGAGCAGGAACTGAATTGAGCAGAGAAGCTCATATTTCTCTCACCAGGCCAAATTAATAAAAACAAAACCTGATTTCTTCTTTTCTTATTCTTCCTCCTCCCCAATGTTTTTCCTCTTTCTAACATCTTAATTTTTTTTGTTTTGTTTGAGAAGCTTAATATTTGGCTGCCTTCTGAAGAAATGGGCACAGTGACAGATGAAAGACTGTATTCATCGTATAATTCAGAATAGGGGGAAAAATCGACTGCTGTGCATTTAAGATTCTAACAACCTTGCAATTTTGTATAGTTGGTTCCCCCCATCCGTTCTTTTGAAGAAATCTGCTTTTATTCTGTTAATAACTAACCACAGTTGCAGCAGCATGGATCCGATTAGCAGTTCTTATGGTACAAAGAGGAGGGGGGAAAGAAAGGCTGTGAACAGTGTTGCCAATTTGTCCACCTAGGTCCCCAGGAGAAAGATTAGATGAGGCGCTTGCTCCCTTTTTTCCACTCAAGCCCTGCTCCATACTAGATAGGCCTTTTCAAAGCCAAGCCACTGACTTTTTTTTAAAGCTCTCATTTGAGCCTCCCCAGCAAAAACTCCCTTCATAGGTTTTTCTCTCTGTGCCCCAAAAACATCCAACGCAATTGTGCAAATTTGGGGGTGGGGGGACAAAGAAACATAGCATGTCCAACACATTTTATCACACCTCTACGGTGATTTTAAATTATTATTATTGTATTTGCTAAATTATATTTTCCTGAATAGCGTACAAGAGAGAAAATAATGTACACATCTGTTTAATGTAGGAGTCAAATCCTTACTGCAGTTCTTACTCTGTCCTGTTCACCTGTGAGTTCAGCGAGATTTGCATGAGTCAAAGCAGAGTAAGAACTAGCGCGGTAGGAATAGTTTATGCATTACTTTATATCTTTTTTTAATGTGGTAAACTATGTGTTCCAGCTAGTGAAAACAAATGTGTTTTTAATTGCTTTCTATATTTCAATTAACAAAATGTTTAATTTGCAATTGATCCAATTTGTAAGCAATTGAATGCTTTTCACAAAAGATAGGGAAGTTGTCTTGCCTCCTTATATTACATTCAAATTCTCTATTTTCTAAAATGAAACCTTATAAAATATTAAGAATTTAGTTTAGCAAGTTAACGTAAGTTCCAAGGGAAGGCGTTTTTACTATTAATGATCATTCTTTAGAGACAGTTTATAATTTATAAGGAGAATTTTTCTCTAACCTGGTCTTGGTTGAGCCTACTGTACTCAAGAGCTTGAAAAGCACTATCCATAAGAGGTAGGTATAAAATTCATAGGACTTGCTTCCCAATAAAAACTGACCTACATCACAATTTTAACATAACAAAAGGCATATATTCGTAGTTCACCGATCATCTTTGGAAGTTCACAACATCTTCAATGTGAAAATCACGTGGGACACCAAAGATAGGATAAAAAATGTTCTTAGACTCCCCACCACATTTCTTCTTGCAGCACCCATCTACACTTGGGAATAATTCCAAATCAACACCTGACAACATATGTTGCTGACCCCTAAGTATAGATGAAGACTATCCAGGACACGTTCTTGTCTACACTTCGGGGTCAGCACTGGTGGCCAGCAATAACTGAAGTGGCATCATTTGCTAAATTTAAGATATTCCCACGGTTCCACAGGTTCTTCTTTCTTTCCTCATTCTTTCTCGCCATCTTTCCTTTTTCAAGTGCTGGCAAGCAGGTGGAAATTGGAACAGTGCTAATCTGCAGCATTGAAGCAGTTTACTTATGTGCTGCTGTTCTTTGCTCTACTCTAACTTTGCAACTTCCACTGCCTGTAATTAATAGATACTTTGTTAGAAAAAAGGTAGGACCAATAATTAATCTCACCCCACCCTCATGGGGAACAAGCTTCACCGCAATAGCATTTATCGTGAATAACATGAGCACCTCATATTAATATACACTTCTGTTCAATAGGAAAAAAGAAAGCCCCCAGGAAGGGAAAAAAGCAAATCTAGGATATTATGAGTAAAAGCCTCCGAAGGCAAAGCAGGTTCCAAACAGCATTTTACGAATCTGACCTTCCTTGAGACAGGATCTATCATGCCATATTTAAACTTGCCCAACAATGGGAAACCCAAAAGACTAGTGCTAGAGCCTAGCAATTCTTCATGTATTTTTAATCAACTTAAAACTTTCATCAATTTAGTACCCTCTGCAAGGTCACACGCAGAACATTCAGCCATATGCCTTTAATGTAGTTTGCAAATACGAACTTCTGTGTCAGTTTCTGTTTGGAAGGGGACGTATCAACATTAGCAACCCCTGGTTATATCATTTATAAACATGCAGATGTGGATTATTAAAGATTAATGCATTTTGGGATTGGTGTCGGCATTCCGTTTGTCTCATGCCGAAACCAATTCTGTTCTTCATTAGTCAACGACAACCCACATCACCGTGTTGTGGAAGAGAAATCAAAGGTGCAAATGTGAATTGAGAATAAGTGATGAAACTGATTACTAAGAAACTTAACTGCTGTAATCAATCAACACATCACAATAATTTGAGTTATCTGGGGATGAGGAAATGAACATAAAAACTCACCATCAGAGTGGGTTTATTGTCTGTTTAGTTTTTAAAAACCATGTCTGATATCTGAGTTCCATATCTGACTATGGAACAGAACTGTCAACTCTCCACACACATATTGCAAAGCAACAGCTCAGTCCACACACATTTTGTTACAAAGAAGAATAAGATATTTCTTATTTAAAATTCATTTCTCAAAAATACTAGCCATGACTAAAATTGGAGGGGCTGTAGCAGTGTAAGTGGGCTGTAGCAGTGTAAGTTTCCCTAATGCTTCTTCCTTGCCACTGTGCCTCAGCTCTGTTCTGGAGAGACCACCTCAGAAACTAGGATAGTTCCTTGACCTCTCTGATGAGACTGCAAGCAAGGAGCCAGTTTTTTGTGACATGGACAATTGTCCCCAAGGAATTGAACTGAGATTACCAACTCATTTCACACAGGCCAAACAGTCTTCAGATGGTAATTTATAATCACTATTGAACTGATCTGATTTTTAACAGGGAACATAAGAATGGCCGTACTGGGTCAGACCAATGGTCCATCTAACACAGCATCCTGTCTTCCTACAATGGGCAACAGAGTAACAGAGGTTAAATACTCCATATAATAAAACCAATTCCCTAGAGCTAGAGTACCTACAAATTGCCTATTTCTTCTCCCCTTCTCAAAAGAAAGTGGACTGCAGTATAAAAGTTTTAAATGCTGTTAAGAATCATTGGAAAAGGGATTTAAAACTACTGCTATGTGGAACATTCTAATATTTCATTTGTAAGGGAAATCCACAGCCTTGCAAGCACTGTAGGTTTGTAAAACTGCTGAATAGATGTTTTGTGCACTGCTGGTGATTAAAAACATGGCTATGTCAACGGCATTTTGTGTTCTGTTTTTTTTCTGGTCTGCTTGCCAATAAACAGCATGCATCTTCCTTGCAACACTTGTTGCAGGAGTTTTGCCTCCGGAGAAGCCAAGAGGGAAATACTGATGGATGTGTTAAAATAATCTTTGTCTAGGCAGGAAGACCATGTCCATTTTAAAGGGAAATTATCCCCATCTTGTCTTGCAATGGTACTACTAGGCACCTGTAAACTTATTGCAAAAAATGAAGGTTCACAAATTCAGCTCACATGGTAATCATCTCAAATAATTTTGCTGAAACAACAAATGCTTTAATACACTAGTAACAGTGGATAGTAAAGCAAGTTATTTCCCCCCCCAAGTAAGGACCAGAGTTTGGCTATTGGGGAAGGAAGTCTGAGTTTTTCCAAAGTGTAGTTTAAAAGAAGACGTTTCCAATCAACTTGTCTTTGTCCAGTCATGCTTCTAGAAATACTTTATTTCACAGGCTTTAATTTTTGCCAGACATGAAAGAGACTACCATTTCTGCTCCAATTCTCACTCTGAAACCTCATTTTAGCCTATGATAGACAACCCTTACTCACTTTTTCCTTGCTCCGCTAATGAATCCTTCTAATCTGCCCACATACTAACTAGTTTGTATACCAAATTAGGAGGCTGGCTGGATTTCTAACCACACCACTTCAAAGACACCCTATCGCCCTTCCCTCCTTCATGCCTGCAGCCGTATCACCTTGTATTACAATTCTGTCAGGTCTTAGAAGTTAAGTACACTTGGGCCTGGTCAGTACATGTGTGGAAGATCTCCAAGTAAAAACTCATGAAGTGATGTTGATTGCACAGTGGGAAATACCCATTTCCTTGAACTAGTGTACTCTGTGAGTAGAAGAATGGCTATACAGCTGGGATGTAATACTCAGATACTGACCACCTGTGGCCATTAAAGATCTTTCAAAGTGGATTAAGCTAAACCAGAACAAGGCACTCTTATTCTGGAATAAGAGTGTCCACACTTGGTGTTATTCAGGAATAGCTACTCCTGAATAACTCTATGTGTAGACAAGCCCCTACTGTAGACAAGGCACTATAGCTTTTACCATGACTAACTAGGCAAGGTCAACACTATATTCCTCGATAAAAAACAACAATCACCTTTTTTGCAATGAAGTCATAGCCTAGGAGTGTTAAACCCAATATCCCAACAAAATTCCAATTATTTAATTTAGCAATCCTTCTGTAACACTGAATAACGGTAATATTGTTCTTCACTTTCTATGCTAACCTGCTGTATAGCATTGGTGTCTATTGATAAACAGCTGTTTTTCCTTCATATGGAAAAAATGCTGAGAGATAAAATGAAAACACCCAACAATGTGAAAAGCCACTGTTTTCCCTTAGGACTTTTCGACATGGAGACTTGATAAGCAACAAGCCTGGGTGTAACAACAGTAGGCGAAAGTGGACTATAGAACAGTTAGTGTGCAGTAGCAGGGTCCACACAGCCACTATAGATTTACACCACAGCTTGCCATGCACTAAATTTCAGGGTGGACAAGCCCTGAGATATTTCTAAACAACATCCACAATGCATGAAGAATTAGTGTCAAAAATGTCAATGTGTGTCTAAAGGAGTAAACCTCTTTGCAGAGGGTTTCAAAAATAATGTTGCTTAACTCATGAAATCTGCCCAGACACTAAAGAGTTAACAGCTTCCTGGCCTATCAGCAATCTCCCACAGTACTCTTGCCCTTCTTAATATTTAAACACTGTTGCTGCTTACACCGCAAAGAAGAAAAAGCTGATGAAAGCCTTTGGCCAATGAAATAAAAAAAAAAAATGGAAAAAAAAAAAAAGCCCTAAACCAAAACTGTTTAGCTTATTTACATTTTTGCTTTGTTAGTAAACTGAAACGGCTGGCGCAGGAGGCAAGAAAAGTGAAATTAACATCCACTACATCTTCTGACAACGGCAGCACATTTTGATGTTATGCTGTGTCAGCTTCCACTACTGGGTTAGGGTTGAATTAGGTACAGTACAAGACCTAAACGCAGTGCAGGGCATCACATTTTATGTTTTTTTTCTTTTAAATCAGTAACCTAATTCTGGAAAAGCTACAAAATAAAAACTTTATTTCTGATTAAGTAAAATAATCTATATTACAGAAATAAAAAAATACAACAGCATCTTAAATTGGCCTATTTTTAATCACTGAAGAGCAAAAAACGGGCTCTGTAACATAAGTGTAGCTGAGAGAGAAGTGATATAGGTTTGGGGAAAATATGCACTTTTGATTTAAAAAAAAATCCAAGTTGATTTTTCTGCCCTCAATGGTTAATCTCCCTGCTATATTCTAATAGTATGGATGGAAACAAAGCCGGCAAATATGTGTGCCACTTACCACAAGAAATATCTGTCCAGCTTTTCGAAGAGTACAGAAAGGAAATGCCCACTGATTTAGGGATGTGCCAATGTCAGGGCTGTCTGTGCCGGTCCATTCCCATGAAATTCACAATGTGTGACAGAAAGCAATATGAGATGGCAAATTTTCAGAAAGGTGGAGAAACAGTTTAAACAGGCAATGGAACAGAATCAGCCATTTGGGAGGTTTAATAGTGGGCTGTTTGTTTGCCCTTTTGATGTTTCATTAGTTGTTGATTTTATGTCAACAAAGGAGGGATGGGGAAAAGGAAGCTTCTCTTCCAGCGAACCCTGGGAAAGCAACACCTTTCTTTTAATGGCCTTCCCAGCAAGACCCCCTAGCAACATTTTGGCTTTCGCCCTCATAGCTATCAGCAACACAACAGCTGCTCTTTTTACAATGACTTGCTGGAGAGAGAATGATTGAAAGAGCCAATCTATGTCACATGGAGAGGCTGCAGCAAGACATCACAGGAGGCAATAGAAGAGAAGTGAGGTCAGAACAAACAAGGGTAGGGTGAGGAAGGAGTGAAAAATAACAACAAAAAGAAAATATTAAAGAGAGGGAGCACACTAAAGAATATTTGTTTCAAAAACACTGCAGCCTGAGCCTCACAGGTCACAGAAATACACACAAGCTCCCTATTACTTTTTTTCCAAGGCATCATGGCTGTAATTGGGCCATGGAAGATATTAGACAACCGGCAATGGCACACACAGATGGAAATTCCAGGTGGGGTGAAAGGGGAAGATGACAAGAACAGTCTTATTTATATGGCTTAAAGATGACAAGAACAGTCTTATTTATACGGCTTAAAAAACTTAGCAGCGCTTAGCCAGAGGATTAAACACCCACCCACCGCCAATCTACTGGGAAAGCAGAGAGCATTTGGATTTCTACTAGGGTCCTGTCTCTGGACTCTAGCTAGGGTATCCATATTCCATAGCAACCTTTGCTTAGTAGGTATCTGAGGCTTGGTCTACACTTACCCCCCAATTCGAACTAAGGTACGCAACTTCAGCTACGTGAATAACGTAGCTGAAGTTCAAAGTACCTTAGTTCGAACTTACCTCGGTCCACACGCGGCAGGCAGGCTCCACCGTCGACGCCACGGTACTCCTCTCGTCTAGCTGGAGTACCGCAGTCAACGGCGATCACTTCCTGGTTCGACTTATCGCGTCCAGACAAGACGCGATAAGTCGAACCCAGAACTTCGATTCCCAGCCGCCGAACTAGCGGCTGGGTGTAGACATACCCTGATAAATCAAATCCTACAACCAGCTATCCCCCTTGGCTGCTGGAAAAGCAAAGCATCTGTTTTCTCCTGACTCCTGGACTCCAACACATAAGAGAAGGTTACTCACCCTGTGCACGAACTGACCTTCTTCGAGATGTGTCTCCCTATGGGTGCTCCACTGTCGGTGCAGCAGCGCCCCCTGCAGCAGTGCCCGTCAGATTGCACACATGCACCTTCCCTGTCTCACGCCATGATCAGGATGCATATATTGCGCTGTGAGATCCGATCGCCCCCCAGTTCCTTCTCTGCCGCAGCACCTATGTTTCAGCTCTGAAGCAGAGGGGAGGAGGGCGGGTAGTGGAGCACCCAGAGGGATACACATCTCAAAGAACCACAGTTACTGCACAGGGTGAGTAACCTTCTCTTCTTCTTTGAGTGATGCCCTTATGGGTGCTCCAGTGTAGGTGACTAGGAAGCAGTGTCCCTAATTGGAAGGCTGGGGCTTCAGAGTAGTATTTACTGCACATGACCGTACAGTGTGTCCTAGTAGAGTAGTAGTGTCCTGCTGTGGCAGGCTGAGTAATGGTGTAGTGACAAATAAAAGTGTCTGCTGATGCCCACGTGGCCACTTTGCAAATGTCAGCAATTATTATTGAGAAAGGCGATCGAGGTGGAGAGCAAGCAGGTGGAATGTGCTCTAGTTCCAGGAGAAGGCTATCAATTGTGTAGTTGGTAGGACAGATGTGTACACTGCGAGATCCACTTGGAAAGGCGTTGCTTAGAGATAGCCGCACCTTTCGATCTTTCGGCCATTGAGAGGAAAGATTTAGTTCTGTGCAGATTTTCAGAAAGGTTTAGTTCTGTGCAGATAGAAAATGAATGGTCGTCTGATGTCCAGGGTGTGCAATGTTGCCTCCTATTGGTTGCTGTGCAGCTTTTGAAAGAAGCAGGGAAGGTGGATAGGTTGACTGAGATGGAAGGAGGATGGTACCTTGGGTAAAAATTTGGGATGTGGACATAGAATAACTTCGTCCTTAGGGAAAAGTTGTGTACAGGGGGGTATGCCATAAGGGCTCTAATTGAGGGCAGCAGGAGTTCTCTGGTGTGGCAAAGAGGTTGAAGATGTGCTGAAGGGCTCATGTATCTAGTTCCCACTCGTGATCATGGGAGAATCTGCTGCTCAGTGAGTCCACAGTGGTGTTCTGGTGTCCAGGGAGGTATGCGGTTGAGATGGTAATGCCATGTTGTATTCAATATTTCCATAATTTCAGTGCCTCCGAGCACGGAGTGGGACCTTGCTCCACCCTGTCTGTTGATGTAGAACATGCAGGCGATATTGTCCGTCATGACTCTGATGGTGCGATGTGCAATCAGTGGGAGAAAGTATCGTCAGGCATTGTGGACGGCTTGTAGCTCCAGGAGGTTGATGTGTAGGGTGGACTCGGTTAAGGACAATCTGCCTTGCGCTGTATGAGTGTGAAGTTGTTCTGGTGTCCAGGGAGGTATGCAGTTGAGATGGTAATGCCATGTTGTATTCAATATTTCCATAATTTCAGTGCCTCCGAGCACGGAGTGGGACCTTGCTCCACCCTGTCTGTTGATGTAGAACATGCAGGCGATATTGTCCGTCATGACTCTGATGGTGCGATGTGCGATCAGTGGGAGAAAGTATCGTCAGGCATTGTGGACGGCTTGTAGCTCCAGGAGGTTGATGTGTAGGGTGGACTCGGTTAAGGACAATCTGCCTTGCGCTGTATGAGTGTAGAAAGTCCTTGACTGTCATAGGCATGGACAGGAGATTGTGTAGGCTGTG
The DNA here is from genome assembly GCF_028017835.1 of Emys orbicularis. Lineage (NCBI taxonomy): Eukaryota > Metazoa > Chordata > Testudines > Emydidae > Emys > Emys orbicularis. The sequence continues at coordinate 121,525,502 of NC_088685.1, read as the reverse complement.
TCTGTGAGGTACATAGACTATATGTAGCCATGCCTGAAAACGTCACATGTGTAACCATGCATACTTTACCACAAGTGTGGCCACTGCCATGTGGCCAAGTAGCTGGAGAAATGTCCTGGCTGAGATTTGGGGACAGGTTCTCACCATGGACACAAGATCAATGATAGTCGAAAATCTTTGAGCTGGGAGGAAGGCTCAGACTTGTATGACATCTAATTTTGCCCCCATAAATTCCAGGTGTTGCACTGGAGTCAGTGTAGTTTTCTCTAAATTTACACAAAGGCCAAGGCTTGAGAAAAAGTCCATTGCCATTTGGATGGCGCAAAGGGCATTGGTTTCAGATGGGCCCTGAGGAGATAGTCATCCAAGTATGGAAAGATGATGACACCCTAGGTATGTCCTTGCGTAGGCAGGCACTGACTACCGCAAGGACTTTGGAGAACACACGAGGGGCTGTCGACAGTCTGAAGGCTAGTACCTTATACTGATAATGGTCGGTCCCCATGATGAACCAGAAAAAACATCAGTGGGCATGTAGCGAGGCGGTGTGGTTCCCCGCCACCCCGGGGAGGGACGAGCCTCTCCAGACACCAAAGTGGGCGGAGCCAGTGAACCCTGTGTCCGCACCCCAGAGGTCAAGGCGCAGGACAAGAAGTATAAAAGCCCAACCCCAGAGATCATTAGAGACGCGGCCACCGGAGATGCCAGATGCCTGTGGCCAAGCTCCCGGTTGGGAGACCCCGCCAATTGGTGGCCGACCAGAGGACTGGCCAGACCAGCCAATGCCTGAGGCCAACCAGAGCCCGGAGAAGCAGTCAAGCCTGCCCCTCGCAAGTTACCCAGAGGAGCTGTCAAGCCTACCGCTCGCCAGTTACCCTGAGGAACCCATGGTGCTTGATCCCTTGGAGGACACCGTCCGGGTGCAGGTACCTCTAGAGGGGGAGTCAGGAAGTAGCCCGGGGGCAGCCGACCCTAGTCTGGCTGCAGCACTGCCAGAGCCTATGTCAGTGTGTTACAGCCAGGAGCCCCACTGACAAAGCAGCAGGCCTTCTGCCGCTGCTAGGGCCCCGGGCTGGGACACAGTGGAGTGGGTGGGCCTGCGTCCCCCCTGCCACCCAACGCGTGGGTGGCAGTCTCCCCCTCTCCCAGGCCCTTCAGAGCCAGGACCTGGGCTTGTTGCTTAACTGTTTGCTCAGCCCCTGCCTGAGGGCCTGAGCCACTGACTCTGTATTGCCCCCCCCGACCCAGGGCCTGGGCTTGTTGCTTACCTGTCTGCTCAGCCCCTGCCTGAGGACCTGAGCCACGGACTCTTTGCTACCCGCCCTGACCCAGGGCCTGGGCTGGCTGAACTTAATTGTTTGTTCAGCCCCTGCGTGAGGGCCTGAGCCACAGACTTTGTACTGCCCCACCCTGACCCAGGACTGGGGCTTATTGTTTAACGGTTTGCTCCGCCCTGTCCGAGGACCAGAGTGTGGGACTCGCTACTGCCCGCCAGCCCGGTGTGAGTAACCGTTTATTTTGCTTCTACCGCTGCTGTGGCATGAGATCCCACAGCCAGACTAGTTCCCCGACATAACCGGACTGACGTAGCGAGGCGGTGTGGTTCCCCGCCGCCTCGGGGAGGGACGAGCTCCGGCCGAACCCCTCTACATGGCAGGATATATTGTGATAAGAAAATACACATCTTGGAGGTCGAGGGTTGAGAATCAGTCCTCCTGCTCCAGTAATGTTGGAGTAACCATCTTGAAGCACTGCAGTTTGATGAACCTGTTTAGGTTTTGAAGGTCCAGGATTGGTCTCCAGCTGACAGATTTCTTTTGGACCAGAAAATAATGGGAGTAAAAACCCTTCCCTCTGTGCTAGGATGGGACCAGTTCTATGGCTGCCAGTTGCAGAAGATGATTTATTTCTTCTCGTGGCATGGGTTGGTGAGAAGTGTCGTTGAATAGGAATGGGGAGGGAGGGTGGTGGGGCGGGATAGATAGGAAAGGGATGGAGTATCTTTCCCTGATGTTCTCTAGAACCAACTTGTCTGAGGTAATCAGCTGCCATGATGGAAAAAAGGGGCTAAGCGGTTGCCAAACCGGTGGGATGTTGGAAATGACTGATGTGACTAGAACAGGGGGAGGCTTCTAGGGACCTCAACCACACCTTCAAAATTGTTGTTTGGTTGATGGTGCATGGGAGATATCCCCTTGAGGAACCCATGGTGCTTGACCCCTTGGAGGAGTTGCATGCCTGCATTTGGTAGGGGACTTCTGTCGATGCCGTTGAATATTGTATTGCCGATAGGGAGTGTATTGTGGTGGTCAGGATTGTGGGAGAAGTTGGTATTTCCCAGGGCACTGGTCTCTTCATCTCTTTGGCATTGGTGTGTAAGTGCCAATAGAGAAGTGAGTTGCTTGGGAATCCTTAAGGGAGTGTAGGGATTCATCCGTACGCTCAGTGAACAATCGAGGGTCCTCAAAGGATAGGTCTTCGACAGTGGTTTGTACCTCCTTAGGAAGACCGGCGAGGTGGAGCCATGACACCCGTCTCATGACTATGGCAGTTGCGATGGAATGGGAAGCGGTAGGCATGGAGTCCAAAGAGGCTTGTAAAGCTCTATGGGGCCAAGAAGTGTCCTTCAGATATGAGTGCCTGGAGTCTTTTTTATCATCAGGAAGTTCATGGCAGAGTTCCTGTATTTTAGAATAGTTGAGGTAATTGTACTTACCTCATAACTGGATATTTGGAATTGGAGCATAGCAGACGAATAAGCCTTGTTTCCAAATAGATCCAATCACTTCCAGTCTGTCATGATGTGTGGGTTGAGGTTGGTATTGGTGTCTTTTTTCTTGCACGGCATTGAAGCCTAAGGAATTTGGGGTGGGGTGAGAAAAAAAAATTGCAAGTCCTTTGCGGGAACATAATATTTTTTGTCCACCTTCTTGCAGGTCAAGGGATGGATGGTGGGGTCTGCCAGAGCACTCTGGCTGGATCGAGAAGGCCTCATTGGCAGGGAGGCTATTTTGGAGGATGAAAATGTGTGCAAGATGTCGAGCTGCTTATGTTGTTGATATTTCACCTCCTCCAAAGGAATCGGGAGGAGTCTACAATCGTGCGAAAATGTCTGAAGTCGTCAGCTGCAGTAGGGGGTAGAGGCATGATAGTTAGAGCCCTGTGCGGATACAAAAATGTGGATCCGCATTGAATTCGCCAGGATCAACGTACGATCCAACCCGCAATCCGCTAGCCATCTTTTACCTGTATCTGCATCCACAGCAGCAAGCCGTCTCACAAGGGCTAGCAATGGGGGGAGAGGAGGACGGCAAAGGGAGCGAGTGGGGGGGCGGGTTCTTGCAGGGAAGAGGCAGTGCGAGAGTGGGGACTGGGGCTAAGGGGCAGTAGGCGGGCGGGATCTCGAGAAGAGGGTGGCGCAGAGTTGGACTTGGGGGGAAGGGGCATTGCATCGGATGCTGCTCCGGGGGACTTGCGAGTGACGGCACACGGCAGCAGCAGTGCATGTTGCATCACAGTGGGGTGGAGGGGTGGGGCGCTGGGGCCCGCCTGCTCCAATCCCCGTGGCTGGGGGCCCTGCTGCCCAGGAGTGGGCAGGCTGGGCCCAGGAACATGGCCAGTGCTGCCGGGCCGGGCCATGGTGGGGATGCTGGTGCTGCCCAAGGGGACCGAGCTGCTGGACAGGAAGCAGCGTGGCGAGCGGGTGCTGGACAGCCCCAACTCCAACTTGCTGCCCAGCCCCAGCTACTGGCTGCTGCTGCCGGCCCTGAGTGTGCTGTGCCCCCCGGGCTGCCTGAGCCGGATGCCATGGGCCAGGCGCCACCGGCGAGTAGAGCCCTGCATGGTTGTATCTGCATCTGATCCACTATCTGCAAAAATGGTCTGCGGATATCCGCAGATTTGCAGGGCTCTAATGATAGCCTCATCAGGCAAGAAGAAGAGAAGTGGAGTGGTGGTAGAATTTCATCCTCCTGTTCTTCCTTCTCATCTGCTAGAGGGAGATGCTCAGCCTCTGGTGGTCAACAGACCGATGGAGAAGGCGAAGGTGTAGGCCTCCGGCTTTGCTCCATGGGAGGTTTCCCAAACTGTGCTCTGTACATGGCCCCAAGATCCCAGTAGGGCCAATGTTGAAGGAGTGGCACATTGCATCCATGGCGGTCCGTACCAGGGCCCAAGTCCGGTTGTGGATTGTGAGTAGTGAGGACGAGTAGAGGAAGTCTTTTGAGCCTATCTCGAGTAAGAGTGTGGGATGGAGTACTCCTCCTCCTCCTCCATGTCACTGGGGAAGGGTGTTGCCGTCCTTGGAGGGGAAAGGGAAGAATGGTGTGAGTCTGGAGAGATGGATGGAAGTAGAGGGAGGTCATGTCTGAGTAGTGGTGACTCAGGCACATCAGTGACAAGTCAGTCCTTGGGGTATCTGTACTCTTGGGGTGGAGGGAGGGGCGTCATCGGCGCCAGCGCGTGTATTGGTGCTGAGGGAGAGATGCATTCTCCTGAGCAGTCAGCAGATGGAGTGGAAGACTTGCTTGGTGCCGAGGACTTGCTCAGTGCTGAAATGAACGTTGGCGCTGATAGTGCTGTCAGTGCCATAATACCCGAAGTTGGCCTGGTTGGGACGGTTGGCACTATTCTTCAAGGTCTTGTGTCTCAGTCTGTAGGTCTGCCCAGTTAGGGTCTTTAGACCTTTGCTTAGCTGTGGTACCAGAGGTATTCAGAAAGGCCCTGGAGCTAAGTCCCCTCTCCAAGGATGTCGAGGCAACCAACCTCACTGGGGATGACGTTCTGGCGGGCGATGTCTCAGAAGGTGATGAGGGAGCCAGTTTCTTCTCAACAGAATGGGAAACAGAAGGCATAAAAGTGGTTTCTTTCATAGGGAGAGAACAAAAAGGGAGAAAATAACTACTAAACTACACTAAAAGGTAACAGGTAAGGCACTATCTAACAGGGCAAAAGGAGAAGTGGGCTCTGCTGTGGATTCCCTCCCAGACCAAAGGCGGTTAAGAAGGAACTGGGGGGCGGTTGGACCGCACAGTACTATATATATGTCCCGCTCCTGGCGTGAGATGGGGGAGATGCACATGTGTGGTCCGAAAGGCACTACTGATGAAGATCTCAGAACCTAGGCACAGGGGGTGCTGCCATATCTGCAAGGGAGCATCCACAGAAACATCACTCAAGGAAGAACCCAATTAATATTATTAGTGGTGGGGGCCTACTGCTCGGCTTTTCTCAGCCTCCAGAAAGCTGCAAAAGGAGTAAGTGATTGTCTCCATTACTTTATACTTGGCTTCTGGCAGGGTAGGGTCTCTACTGCTCTCCTTTCCCATGAATCGCTACAGAGCTTGCCTCTGGTGCTTCCCCAAGCAGCAGAAGAATGAAAGGTCAATATTCCAGTCAATTTCACTGCTACTCAAGGCTTCTGAATTGCAGTCTTGTTAATTTCATTCTGTAGCTGTTGCTTGGAAAGGTGTAAACAGCAGCAAAGGCACTGCAGCAGTCTGTAGATTCAGGAAGACAGCAGCTGCTCTAGTTCATGTCTGAAAGTCATCATCTACCAAAAGAGTTAGAAAAACTTGGTTTTGGAGGCTGCTTAGGCCAGGAGGCAACCTGGAGCAGCCTATCTTGTTTTTGTGTCATTCCTAAAAATGCTACTTTGGAAAGATGGGACTTCCAGGAATGGCAAATCATTCCATAGAACAGGATGGCTGACGTTCAAAACCATGTCGACTTCCTGGTCAAAAATTAATTAGGTAGACAAACACTGATTTATTTAGCTGGACGTGATTGTTTGGAGGTACACCAAATATAAATGAACTGACTTCCCATATTTTAATGCTGGGTTCTTTCAACCAAATTTGGGACTTCCAGCAATGACATTTGATTTGAGCCCTCATTGCAAAGCACATGATTCAGTGTATGATCTCAGCCTACCTCTACTGTACTAGACAGGTGGGGACCAGTTTAGAATGTGTCTAGAAATAATGCATAGAAGTTTTCTTCTGGGCAGTTTAAGGTATCTTTATACATGTCTTAGTCTACTTGAACCACCTTGTACCACACGCCAAATGGCACTGGGAAGTGAGTGGTAAACATTTCTCTATCAGTTTAATTATTACTGGTGGGATGGAATCCTAGTGATTTCTTATCCCTTCCAGCTGTAGGGTGGAAAATACTATCTTTACTAGTTTGCACTGATGTCACACACTATGCATTCATAATACAGCCTATGGATTATTTTCCCTTCCTGGACTTATGGTACTCTGTAACTCCAGGGATCAAAGACAACAAAAACCCATATGTAGAATGAAAAAGGGACCCAGAATAATTCAAAGAAGTGTGAGACTTTTGATAGATGGATCCAAGATTTGGCCCAAGGGAAAAGGTCTGAACTGTACTGCTCTAAAGTTGAGAGTGTTTGGACCAAAGGTTTTGACCGGCCCATTATAATGACACATACCAAGCACAATTTTGGATCTAGACCAGAAGATTCAAAGAATCTAGAGTTCAGGGGTGTTTGATCTGAAGTTTTGGTTTGAACCCACCTCAGATAAGTGTGTATTTTGACAACAAAAGGCCACATAAATGCAAGATTTCCATAAAATGAATGAATTTCAAATACCCAAGCCACAGAAGTAATTATTTTTAAAATTACATAAAACATCGTATTTCTACTCATTTTATTTTTTAAAACAAATTTACCTGGAATACTTGCAGGAGAAATTGGACCAGATCTTGATTGGTTGCTTCCAACAGGAGAGCCTACAGGGGAAGGTGATGGACCCCCTGGGATGCCAGAGAGATGTGGGGAGGCATGAGGGGAGAAAGGTGACTGTGCAGGGTTACTCTGCTCTCCCTGGCTGCTTGTAGAACCTGATGCACTAACTGCTGAACTCAGTGTTGCTTCAGTTCCAGTGGGCAGGTCATCAATGGAGCCGGATAAATCCTGAGAGAGGAGGAAGAAGAAGAAAAAAAAAATAGAGTACGAGTAAGAACTAACACCCAAGGAACAGCACCTGAAAACTAGAAGGGTGGTGAGGAACTCTCTGTGCTTGGGTGGAAACCGTTAATATTTTTAAGAAGTTATTTCATGTAGAAGATGATGACTGGCCCTGGCCCCTTGTCTCATTAAAGACCCAACTGCGATGTTTTCAATAGTAAGGAAGTTTGCTCTGGTCTGTTGGTTAAATTCCGATTTGTATAACTACATTCTACCAGTCTAAAACCCCCTTCTAGTTTTAGCTGGATACGCCGTTCTTCACTTGTTTTTCTTAACTCCTACATGATCTAAGTTCCCTGTAACCTGCATGGCTGTGCAGCAGCCTATTTAGTGCCATGCAGGCGCTCAGGGAACCTGCCTGGGGACCTGCTGCGCCCCCGGCCCCAACTGTGCTGCGGCCCAGACCTGCCGTGGCTGGGGCGCCTGGACCTGCCACGGCTGGGGCAGGGCAGCTTGGCTCCAGGCTTGGCTGATGCGCCCCTCATCCAGCCCCAGCCTGGACCTGCTGGGCTGGGGCGCCTATCCTACAGCCCCAGCCCCAGAGCTGCCATGGCGGGGAGAGGCATCTCTCCCCACCAGCCCAGGTGCTGCTGCAGGGAGAGAAAGCTGCGGGGAGTCTCTCTCCCCGCCACAGCCCTGGAGCACCCTCCTGCACCCCAAACCCCTCATCCCCAGCCCTACTCCAGAGCCCGCACACCCAGCCGGAGCCCTCACCCCTTGTACCCAACTCTCTGCCCCAGCCTGAGCCTCTCATCCCCGCACCCCCAGCCGGAGCCCTCACCCCCTGCACCCAACCCTCTGTCCCAGCCCTGAGACCTTCATCCCTGGCCCCACCCCAAAGCTCGCACCCCTAGCCCTCACACCCCAACCCTCTGCCCCAGCCCTGAGCTCCCTCCCACACTCCGAATCCCTCGGCCCCACCCCATGAATTTTGTTATGTGCACCAATATGAAGGTGATGTGTCACACATCACCTCCAAATTGGTGCACATAACAAAATTCATTCCACACATGGGTGGGAAAAATTAGAGGGAATACTTTATATGATGTTGCTATACACTGTTAAACAGCTGCTGTGTTTCACTTCAGATATGGCTGCACTGCCACTGGTGCCTAAAGTGTTCCCTATATCGTCAAACCTCGCTTATCTGAATGCTAGTTAACTAAAAATTTCAATCACCTGAAGGCTGGGGGTACAAGCCCAAAAGGTTTAGATTCCTAGATTCCAAGGCCAGAAGGGACCACTGTGATCATCTAGTCTGATCTCCTGTATAACACAGACCATAGAACTTCCCCAAATTTCTAGAGTGTATCACACAGAGAAATATCCAATCTTGATTTCAAAATGTCCAGCGATGCAGACTCCACCACAACCCTTGGTAATTTGTTCCAATGGTTAATTACCCTCACTGTTAGGAATTTATGCTTTATTTTATTTTACATCTGAATTTATCTAGCTTTAGCTTCCAGCCATTGGATCATGTTATAAAGTTCTCTACTTCACTGAAGAGCCCATTATTAAATATTTGTTCCCCAGGTAGGTACTTGTAGACTGTGATAAAGTCACCTTTAATATTCTCTTTATTAAGTTAAATAGATTGAACTCCATGAGTCTATCACTATAAGGCATGTTTTCCAGTCCTTTAATCATTCCTGTGGCTCTCCTCTGAACCCTCTTCAGTTTATCAACATTATTCTTGAATTGTGGACACAGAACTGGACACAGTATTCTAGCAGAGGTCACACCAATACCAAAATAACCTCTCTACTCTTAGTCCAGATTTCCCTGTTTATGCATCCAAAGATCACGTTAGCCCTTTTGGCCACAGCTGGGAGCCCAGGTGCAGCTGACCAATCACCACAACCCCCAAATCTTTTTCAGAGTCACTGCTTCCCAGGATATAAAAGTTCCCCATCCTGTAAGTATGGCCTACAGTCTTTGTTTCTAGACCTACACACTTACATTTGACCATATTAAAACACATATTGCTTGCTTGTGCCCAGCTTACCAAGCGATCCAGATAGCTCTGTATCAGTGACCTGTCCTCTTCATTATTTACCACTTCCACAATTTTTGTGTCATCTGCAAACTTTATCAGGGATGATTTTGTGCTTTCTTTCAGATCATGGATAAAAATGTTAAATAGCTTATGACCAAGAGCCAATCCCTGTAGGACCCCACTAGAAATACATACGCTTGATGATGATTCCCTGTTTACAGTTACATTTTGAGACCTATCTGTTATCCAGCTTTTAATCCATTTAATGTGTTTCATGTTAATTTTATATCATTATAATTTTTTAATCAAATGTTGTGCAGCATCATGTCAACTGCCTTACAGAAGTCTAAGTATATTAAATCAACACTACTGCCTTTATCAACCAAACTTGTAATCTCATACAAAAAATCAAGTTAGTTTGACAGAATCCATATTCCATAAACCCATACTGACCGGCATTAATTAGATTACCCTCCTTTAATTCTTTATTGAGTCCCATATCAGCAACTCCATTATCTTGCCTGGGATCAATGTCAGATTGACAGACTTATAATAACCTGGTTATCCTGTTTACACTTTTTAAATATTGGCACAACATTAGCTTTCTTCCAGTCTTCTGAAACTTCCACAGTGTTCCAAGATATAGCAAGCTCCTCACCCTGCTCTTTTACAACTCTTGGATGCATCTATCTGGACCTGCTGATTTAAAAATGTCTAACTGTAGTAGCTGCTGTTTAACATTCTCCTGAGATATTAGTGGAATGCAAAGAGTTATCATATGATATGACTACGTAATATTCCCCTCCCCAATACAGAACAGAAATATTTATGGACCACTTCTGCCTTTTCTGCATTATTATTGATAATTCTATCACTTCCATTTAGTAATTTATCAATATCACTGTTATGATTCTTTTTTTTCTAATCTTCTTAAAAAACTCCTTCTTACTGTCCTTAGCTCTGCTGGCCCTAGATTTATCCTTGTGTCCTTTTGCTTCCCTTATAAATTGTCTACAGTTTCTAGCTTCTGATTTATATTTATTACTATTAACTTCCCCTTTCTTCTATATATATATTACTTTTTATAGCTGTCTTTACTTCCCCCTTTTAACCAGGTCAGTTTTTTAACCAATACAACCTTCTTCCTCAATTGTGTTTTTTTGGGCATCTAGTAAAGTGTTTGTAAACAATTCCCAATTATCTTTAACATTTTTCTGATTAAATTCTTCCTCCAACCTAATATAGCTCATAAATGTATTCAGCTCTGTGAAATTGGTCCTTTTACAGCACCAGGTATATATATTACTGGCCTGGACTTTACTCTGTTTACACATTATAAATTGATCAAGTCATGATCACTTGTACTTAAGATACCAATTTAACTTTTGACTGAAGCTCAAGCCCTATGGAGTTAGTTTAGGGGGGAGGGATAGCTCAGTGGTTTGAGCATTGGCCTGCTAAACCCTTTAGGGGGGAGGGATAGCTCAGTGGTTTGAGCATTGGCCTGCTAAACCCAGGGTTGTGAGTTCAATCCTTGAGGGGGCCACTTAGGGATCTGGGGCAAAATCAGTACTTGGTCCTGCTAGTGAAGGCAGGGGGCTGGACTCGATGACCTTTCAAGGTCCCTTCCAGTTCTAGGAGATAGGATATCTCCATTAATTTAATTTTTTAATTTAATTTAAATTTTATTTAATTTAGTTGGTTCTTCAGGATTGGACTTTAGTAAATGTCAAACAACTAGAAATGTTGCAACAAGGTAGAGGTGTTTTTTCAATAGAAAATATTTTTTTCAATAGAAGTGGGAGCTCCCAAAAGTTCAGTAACCTTCTGTTGGAGGAAGCCCTTGTGTAAGCATTCATACTTAATGGACACTGAGAAAACCCAACTATTGCAAAATGTTGTGGATTTTTTACACAATGACAAATACTTTAAGGTTGTAAGGTATATGTTAGGAGGCAAGCTGATACTTCTATTAGCTAAGTAAGGTGCAAATAAAAGAGTTTGCTATTTCACACTTAAAATAGGTCATCTCCTACGTCATCTCATGACCTCAAAGTCTTCAACAGATTAAATAACTGGTATGACAGACCATTTACCCATTTGGTTCTAATCTTACTCACATGGTTCTAATCTTACTCACATAAGTAGTTCCACTGAAGCCAACATGATTAGTCACATGAGTAAGGTGTGGAAAATCTTGCTCCATCTGGGGGAGAGTTGATGAAGGGACAAATTATTCATGTACAAACATCAGCCAAATTTTTGATAAGCAAAGGAAGAAACTCTCAATAATATTTTTGTTGAATTTTCAATACTTTGGGCCAGATTGCAAAGGAGTATCCTTAAATGTAACAAATTTGCCATCGCCTACTGGCCCCCTTACAAAAGACTCACCCTCTAAAAATACTAGAATTTTTTGAAAACTATAATTCACTTCCAAGTTGCATGAGTTTAAGTGCAAAATAAGCGTCTTAAAACCTCAACCAGTACAGAAAACACCCAACATGCTGGACTCTACTCTTCCTTGCACATAATGAGGACTACTGTCTGTGCCTGACCCTCCATTTTTGCTCCAAATTTGCTCGCAACATGACACTTTATGAACCTTCTTTCCAATTCAAATAAGACCTCCATTTCTGTGGGCACAACTTTGCACCTGTGATATTAATGCTTTTTCCTCTGAGCACAAAACTGTAGGTGTAGTTCATTGTGCATGTAAAAATGGGAATCCATATTCATAATCTGACCCTGTATGTCAACACTGCACTGATTTTATAGTAAAGTTGCAACCCCCTGAAAATAGCGGTATAATAGTGTAATTGGCAATAAACTGTTTTTGTTTTGTCTGTTCTAAAAACTATTAATGTCTGTACAAAGTGTAAGCAAGTAATGAAGGTATTTCATACAGTATAGAATAATTATAGAGATTCTTAAACAGGAGTATATTTGACAAATAGGTAAGTAATTACTGCTTTTCCATGCATAATATAGCGCACCCTTAAACAGAAGCAAATGATTACTGTCGTAATGTGTAACAAATATAGCAGAAACTGCTGATAAAACAAATGCTGCTGAAAAACACATAATGAAAACTGAAAACAGAATCTAGCAGAATAGAAGCAGTTCACAATGAATACAGATCCTGTGTACCCAAGGGGTACAAGATATATACATACACAACTCTGTGTTTAGAGAGACCATTTCGCCCAGACAACAGCTCAGACTCGATAACATTTTTTGGATCGAAAATCACTTGTTTCATGTAGCCAAGCAGAATTTGGCTACATGAAAAAAAAAAATGGATTAAGCGGGTAATACTGTGCATGATAAAATGATTTGTAGTTCAGGGATCAAGGCAAAACTTGAGAGTTCACCATAATATCACCATTTACCTTTGGCTTGCTGAGTGTGTATGTGTAGGGGGAAGAAGGCGGAGGACACGAGTGAAGTTCATTTTTTCCATCAGGTTGCATTACGACTTCTCATTCTGTTAATCCCCCACGGGGGAGGAGTGAGTGACAAGTCCCAGGCATTTCCTCAAGTGCATGCCTTCAAGGGATTTCCTCACAAACCTGATGCAGCTCATTCATAAAAGCAAAGGGGGGGGGGGCGCTCATGTGATGCCACTTTGCTTAAAGAGCTAAACTATGTCCAGAGAGAGCGAGAGAGAGCATGCAAACAACAGACAGGCTTCAACTGCACTACACACTACTTCAGCCTGACCTGACTGACCCCACTCCCGTACATGATCCACACACACTGAACAAACAGCAGGATTTCCTTGCAGGACTGGATATTGTACATGCACACCTCGCAATTCATTTAGCCACACTGTCAGGGATGTTATCATAGCAACAATGTGTGTCTTGCCAAGCAAGAAAACAGATAAACATGTAAGCTTTCTCACAAGAGTGAATAGACTTATATTATCCACAGGGCTGTCCAGGTTACAGTGGGCAAAGAGGGAACACAAGTCAGCCATCCATACTTCGTTAACTTGCCATGGAGTTGTCTGTGATTTTTTTCTTTTTATTCGATAATTGCTTTTTAGAGAAATATATACATAAATATATGTACCTTGTGACCTCCTCCTGCCATCCCCCATTACATGCAATGCAAGAATAAGTGCAGCCTTGTTATAAAAAAAAAAAAAGGTACATGAGGAAATTACATACAGAAGAGAATGCATGCAGTATACAGACAGTAAGAGCAGAGATCTTATTGTTCTCATGTCAGCAGCATTTTAATGTTTGCTGTTCCTCCAAGTAACAGAACAGTAATAAAGTAATATGTAATTTCCATATTACAGGTATACACATTATGTGTGCACATACATTTTTATATGTAAATTATATAAATACAAACACACACACCTTATCCATATGCAAAGCTATTTAAAAACCTGCTAATAAGAGAAGTACCACAGTGGTTTAAGCATGCAGCCTAGTTAACAAAGAAGCTCTGTAACTAATACTTCTCTAGAGGACAATTTAGTCAGCAGGGCACCAACTCTATTCTTTTATAAGTACTATCAGATCTATGATGCTTGTAAAGAACAGAGAGACCTTACTGCATCTCATTCAAACCAAGGCACCTTCAAGCTACAGTGGTTCCATTTATCTTGTTGGAAAGCTGGCAGGTTAGGTAATTGCAGGGATTCTTTTAAGGGGCTGAGGTCCCCATGCCCCAAGGCATGCCTTAAATTCTGTCTCTTTTTCAGAGACTTCATCTGTAAGGCTCTGATTTCCTGGAATAAAGCACAGCAAACCTACTCTTGCCAAAAATCTTCTGCTACACAGGTTTGATTCTTGTAGCATAATCTTATTAGTGTTATCTACAGTTTACTTTAGTTTTAGAATGTGGTGCCAGGTCTAAAGAAAAATAAAGGATGAAATGCAATTTCCTATATCTTCTGCTACCAAATCATACCAAAATGCTACATTATCTATGTGTGTATCTATATTATTCAGGACATCCCAACCAGTTCTCAAAGCTAGTTTCTAGATAAAACTTGATTACAAACCTAGCTGTCCCTGTGCAGAATTTATACCTCTTAGGTAAGTGTGTTATCTATGACTATCTTCCCTTTTCCCGTCACCTTCCACCTATGTACCACCTTTATTCTTGTCCATGTGACAAGTACAAGAGCTAAAATGAATAGGATCACATTGTGTTTAGGATTATGATATGTTTTCCCGGTGGTACAATCTTATCAGACTTTGACAGGAGAGCCATTCTTGATTCCGATCCACAATTGTAACACAGCCAGCAGGGAAAGGTGTAGGAAGTAAACTACTCATATGGAGCCAGGAAACCTAAGGTTACTCATCAATGAAGCACAGGGGAAACACCACAATACATAAATACACATATATTATATAATAATCCTTCTCGCTCAAGGAATATTCCTAGAGCCAAAAAATATAAAAACCCAACAACAAAAATGAGACTGCAATAACTTGATAATAATCCTGGAAGCTAGCAACATTCTAAACACAATTAGTTTGACAGCATTAGGACATTCTCAGCTCAACACTAAAAACACATCACGTAAGGTATGACTCTGCTGCAATTAAACACCTACACAGTGGCGGATTAATAATTTTGCCGCCCCTAGGCCGGGAAATAATTGCCGCCCTGGCCCCGTCCCGACTCCGCCCTTTCCCCGCCCCCATTCCAACCCCCTCCCCAAAGTCCCTGCCCCAACTCCGCCCCCTCCCTTCCCCTATTGGATCCCTTCCCCAAATCCCCGCCCCTGGCCCCGCCTCTTCTCCCAGCGCGCGGCGTTCCCCCTCCTCCCCTGCCCCTCGAAACAGCTGTTTCGCGGCGCAAGCGCTGGGAGGGGAGAGAAACAGGACACGGCGGCGCGCTTGTAGAGGAGGCGGAGGTGAGCTGGAGCAGGGGGGTGGGGCGCGGAGGGGAGCTTCCGCCCCTGCAAATTTGCCGGCCTAGGCCTAGGCCTTGTCGGCCTAGGCAATAATACGGCGCTGCACCTACAGCTGCCCCATGTCAGCTGACTCTGGCTGCGAGGCTGTAAAACTGCAGTGTAGATTTTTGGGCTCAGGCTGGACTGAGACTGAAGCCACAGTTAATAAATTCAAGCCTTCTCGCAGTCTTTTAGTAGTATTAAAGATGGCATTGCTAAAAAAGATAGAATGCTACATAATATACCCCCCTCAACAATTTTAAAAGTAAAATCATTCATATATATATATATAACAAATACAAGTAGATACACACACTTCACTATTGTTTTGGAACTAGAGGGGATTACGAACAATATGCTCTGTAATTGAGATTAACTTTGAGCCAATGATTTGGCTGACAAACACACAAAGAAAAACGCCACAATAGCTCTGTTTAAATTTCAAGATATTTGTAAGACCTCTTTTCATCACAAAGCAGCCTATAATAGTGTGTTTCAAGAAGTCTTCCAAAGGCCCCGCTGGTCACATTGTCTAGACAGCAAGTGAGCTAACAGCCTCAGATTTCCTGTGCAACTGGAAAAATATACAGGCACAGGAATGATGGAGAACATGAGGAAAAACCTTTCATGTACTAATGCTGGCTCCCCGAGCAGGTATCTTCTTTCCAAACTATATATGTTGTAATCCTTATCCAGTCATGTCAAAAATACCCCAAGTGCATCCCTTAAAATCTTATCTTACAAGACACATGGAATACCTCCCACCTGTACCTCCCCACTCATCATAACTGGAAAAACAAAATCAGCCAACCTACTTCTTTAAAAGTGAGGCTGTACAAGTGGCTTTCAACATTATCAGTGTGGCTCCTTGCCCAAGTAACACACTCATGGCCAAAAGACAAGGAACCTTCTACAAATATTGTTAATTCAAGGTTAATTTGAGGCAAAGCAGCCAAGATCACTTCCATTACAAATAGTTTCTTTGGGAAAGCCCTAGGTCTCTGGTAGTAAGCCTGATTCACCAACTTTCTGTCTCAGAAAATTCTACCACGACAGGGAATCTGTTCTATATACTAAATTCATGTGCAGGACAAACCTGAGCTTTGCTAAATTAATGTTTGGTTAAAGACACTCTACACATACAGTTAGTCATGGTATTCCAGACATTTTCATTTCATTCCACTTATTACACATTCATTCTCATTTTAACTGTCAAAACTGTACCTGTACACACTAATCTATTCACGAAAACTTCTAAACCAAAGTAGCTCACTTTGTGCAAAATTTTAGCTTCTTGCACTAATTTTAGTGACAGTAAATAAAGTGGTGTGAAATGTGGGCCATTTGCTAGGGAAACCCTTTTCCTTCAGTCTATAAATCTCAGGGGTTTCCTAAACCAGTGGCTCTCAACCTTTCCAGAGTACAGTACTGTATCCCTTTCAGGAGTCTGATTTGTCTTGTGTTCCACAAGTTTCACCTCACTTAAAAACTACTTGCTTAAAAAATCAGACATAAAAATACAAAAGTGACACAGCACACTATTACTGAAAAATTGCTTACTTCTCATTTTTTACCATATAATTATACAATAAATCAATTGGAATATAAATATTGTACTTACATTTCAGCATATAGTATATACAGCAGTATAAACAAGTCATTGTCTATATGAAATTTTAGTTTGTACTGACTTCATTAGTGCTTTTTATGTAGCCTGTTGTAAAACTAGGCAAATATCATAGAATCATAGAACATCAGGGTTGGAAGGGACCTCAGGAGGTCATCTACTCCAACCCTCTGCTCAAAGCAGGACCAATTCCCAACTAAATCATCCCAGCCAGGGCTTTGTCAAGCCTGACCTTAAAAACCTCTAAGGCAGGAGATTCCACCACCTCCCTAGGTAACCCATTCCAGTGCTTCACCACCCTCCTAGTGAAAACGTTTTTCCTAATATCCAATTCCTAATTTCATCCATATCTAGATGAGTTGATGTACCCCCTGGAAGACCTCTGCATACCCCTAGGTGTACATGTGCCCCTGGTTGCGAACCACTGCCCTAAACTACCCCAAATAATGAACTGTGCTCTCAGACATCCTGCTTTGTTCTTGTAGGGTCAAATACTATTTTTGAAAAGTTATGATGAACAGATTCCAAAAAATGCAGAATCATTCCCCCCCCTAAAGTCCAGTATTAACTTCAGCAACCAGGAACATGTGTGAGCAAATTCTTTAAAAACAAAAATCAATGCTATGACTTGTTTTTGTTTAGAATTGATAATCCCCAGTCTTTGTGATGTCAGCAGTGGCTATAACCTATGCAAAGTCTAAGTACCTGCACAGGATTCAGCTTCCATTTGAACAGGATGGATTCTCTTTACTAAGGGTAAAATCATGGTACCATTGAAGTCCATGTGAGGTTTGCCAGTGACGTCAATGGAGCCAGGATTTTATCCAAGGTTCCCACCTGACGGGAACATTTCCAGGCAGTAAACATAAAGGGATTCTAAACGATCAAATGCAAAGTTCAGAACAAAACTAGTGTACATATTAGTTTCCAAATATGGGTCCTGAACCTGCAATCTGATCCACAAAGGTAGACCGCCTGTGTGGAGCCCGAATGACACCAAAAGTACTCTGCACAGCCCTATGGGAAGCCCACACAGATTGGGGCCACATTTTGGTTATTTAGGAAAATAAGACTTCACTAGCCCATCCTGCCTAGAGCAGTGGCCAATTCCTGATTCTGTGTTTTTAAGATGGCTTTTATTTTATAAATATTTTTAATAATCCTGGTTCAGTATATTTAGGTGACCAGGAAAAAAAGTCTGCAGTAGTAGTAAATTCACTGTAATTCCTATTTGTGGGTAAAGCTGAACCATAGCTGCTCAATCCTCTAGATTTTATGATTTAAAGTAGTCATTTATTTTCTAGGATTTAGTCCTAGCAAATTCCTCAGTGTCACAAGGACTATTTGAAATACATGTTGACACGCTGTTCTTTTACTACCTTTTTTTAAAATGGAGTAAGATGTTACTGCAAACTTAGAGATATGAAAAAAACTGACCAATTTCACAACAACCCAAATGGAATCTGATACACCAATATCTAGTCCACTAGCCACAAGCTGGGAAAAACAAGAGGCTGCGGGAATTAATGTAATGATTTTGTAATTTCAACAATTTTTGCTGGTCAAGAAGGTAGTCCTATAAGGTTGTGTTGGCAACAGATTGACAGGGAAGAGAGCTTTATGACAATCAAAATTACTAAAATTACATTATAGTTTCAAAAAGCCACAAGGAAATATGGTCAACTGTACACCTCAGAGATGGTATTCAGTACCACTCATAATGTGATCCATAATTCTCTGATAGTTAATGAGAAGGGGACTCCTGAAGTCTCCAGGACCATCAAGAAACCTTCCCAATGGTATGAAAAACGTTGATATTTTACAAACATTAGCTTTATGAAATGATAAATACTAATGATCCCCTGCTCTCAAAGCAAATTGATAAAGTCTAACAAGAACTGTAAACTGGTACAATTTAGGGCTTGTCTTCCAACTGCACTTTTTGATATTGAAAGTAAACAATAAATCTTTAGAGCAGAAAAACAATAATACAACATCTCTCAAGGTACTAATGCAATTATCTTATAGGCCTCCATCTTGCCTCCCTCTTGCAATAAACTTTTAGGTCAGATGCCCATAGAAGGACTCAAGCAGCTACTGGCCAGTCCAAGCTTCTGTTTTCTGCTTTCATTTCTACCTTGAGGGTACATGCAACTTGGCATCACAAAACCATGAAATAAGAAAATATGAATGGCCATATTGGGTCAGCCCAGTATCCTGTCTCTGTCAGGAGTCAGTGTCAGCTGCTTCAAAGAGAATGAACAGAACAAGGCAATTTTGAGTGATCTATCTCCTGTCATCCAATCACAGATTCTGACAGTTGGAGGTTTAGGGATACTCGGAGCAAGGGGTTGCATTCCTGACCATCTTGGCTAATAGCCATTGATGGACCTATCCCCATGAACTTATCTAAATCTTTTTTGAACCCAGTTATACTTCCTGCCTTCACAACATCCCCTGGCAACAAGTTCCACAAGTTGACTGTACATTGTGTGAAGAAGTACTTCCTTTTGTTTGTTTTAAACCTGCCGCCTATTAATTTCATCAGGTGACCCCTGGTTCTTGTGTTATGTAAAGGGGTAAATAACACTTCCCTATTCATTTTCTCCACACCATTCATGATTTTATAGACCTCTATCATATCATATCATGTCATGTATATCTAAAATGAACAGTACCAGCCTTCTTAATCTCCCCTTATACGGAAGCTGTTCCATACACCCAATCATTTTCTTTGCCCTTCTCTGTACCTTTTCCATTTCTAATATATCTTTTTTGAGATGGGGTGACCAGAATTGCATTCAGTATTCAAGGGGTGGGCGTACCATAGATTTATATAGTTGCATTATGATATTTTCTGTTTTATTATCTATCCCTTTCCTAATAGTTCTTAATGTTCTGTTAGCTTTTTTTTCACTGCTGCTGCACATTGAGCAGATGTTTTCAGAGAACTATCCACAGTGACCCCAAGATCTCTTTCTTGAGTGGTAAAAGCTAATTTAGAATCCAACATTTTGTATGCATAGTTGGGATTATGTTTTGCAATGTGCATTACTTTGCACTTATCAATGCTGAATTTCACTGGCCATTTTGTCAGTCACCCAGTTTTGTGAGATGCCTTTGTAGCTCTTCGCAGTCTGCCTATCCATTGCTATGGAATCATATTATTGATCTCTTCTTCTTAGTATTGCTCTAGTATGCGGTGTCACTTATTCTATAATTTGATAAAATAAGTCAACAACCCAACACATTCACTGAATACTTTACAGTGATAGCAGCGCCAATGATTTGCTCACCACACCATTGGGTTGTCAGCCCTGGCCATGTTAAGGAGACAGGTCAGATTCAGGATGAATGCCAGTGAAGATGCCATGGTTGTTTATTAGAGAGGTGAATTTGGCCAGAGTGAATGGAGTATGTTGAGAAAGAATGTGGACTAATCTTGCAATGTAAATACACAGATACAAACATCACTGATTTCAATATGAACTGAATCAGAAGGCATGATATGGGCCCACCTTTTGTTGTTGATTTGGGTTTTTTAAAAGTTCTCATCTTCAACTCTTGATTTATATGGAGACATTAGATGAAAAATATGCCAGAAAACTAAGAGGAGGTGGACAGTTTTCCAGGAAACTGAATAAGCAAAAATGTATCAGAGAACTATATAAAAACAGCGATAATTAGCACAATGCCATTCTCCTTATATACTGAGTGCTAGAGAGGGACAAGGGATAGATGGTGGCTGCAACACCATTGCAGGGTTCACAATTCTTTCTTGATAGTCACAGAAGAATCAACCCTAAATCTTAAACAAATGGCTACCATCAATTAACTTTTGTGCTTTCATCTTCATGCAAGATTTCCACCTCTTCTTTGTTTTTCTTTCATTTTTGTGAATCCAGCATGTGATCCCAATTGAGTGTGCAGTTGAATGACTGATAAAGTGCAAACAATCAAGGGCTGAGATAGTTTTAATTAAGCTCTGCTTCAAACACACACACACACTTCTACTTTCTGATGTTAAAGGAGTTTATGGGGCACTAACAACAAAGTCAAAGAAGTCAAAGTATTATGCTTCAAAGCTGCTCATTCAGACCCTCCCAACCTTTCATTATTAAGTAAACTGGAGAAAGAGCGAGTGTGAAATCAAACACAATAATAACAAACAGCAGAAAATAAACGTTCAGATCTCTTCTCTCAAATGGCAAATAGTGCCACCTACCTTAATCAATCAGAATCCTGAAACATGTCTCCATATAACAAATATTCATTTCTTCAGGACTGTCTGGGATATAATATTGTATAAAATCATTTAGCTACAGGACAATTTGGTACTTTGATATAACATGCTTACAGTGAATTTGTGTAAAATTCATAAGCCTTTGACATTCCCATGCAAGTTTTAAATGGTTTCTGAAATCCTATAAAAATATCGGAGGGCTCAGATTTTAAACAGCATCATGATTAGTCTAATAGAAGGGATGTGTTGTGACGCTTCCTTTAATCACTTACACCTTTACAAAAAAATCGAAAAAGGCAATGGTCACAAAAAGACCACCTTTAAAACTGCATATTGTGCTCTTCCCAACCACATTTTACAAACTCTATCCAAACAAAATGATGGCAGCAGCCTGGCGGAAATATTCAGAGTTACAACAGAAATTATGTCTGCCCCATCACTGAGGGTGTTCACCTAACCTCTGTCCGACAGCTTCAAAGATTACATGTGCTCTTTGATCCCAATTAGAGAGAGGAAAGTAGAAATACAGATTCATAGCTGAAGCACATTAAACCAAAAATACAATACATAGAAGTAAAAATACAGCATTCACAATGATGATCTGAATTTTAATAAATAAATAACCATGAGTAAAAAATGTTCAGTGGTAAATAGGCAAACCAACCTTTTGTTTGTCTTTGAGTGCCCTAGCGATATGGGACTCTTGAAAGTTGCAGCTGTTTCTTCTTATCATAAAGAATAGAAAGCATCCCAAACTCTTCCAGATAATGTTTCCAATGAGCTTGTGTCTCTAAACGTTATCTTGGGTTGGGGGAGGGGTCTAGGGAAAGGGTACTCAACTATATTACAATGAAAGAATAATAATTATGCCCTGAGAGAAAACAACGGAAAGTGTTTCAGTATAGAATATTTGCAAGTGAAAAAGAAAAAACTGTATTCAGCCAATCCTATTAAAGTTGTACTGTATTTTATGACCTAGCTGTTAGTATTTGGTTCACAGTAGTTTTATAAAGGTGTTGCCTGCGTGTCTGTACTAGCCCCTTGATGGTCAGTAAGGTTGAAGGGATTAGATCTGTACAAATAAGGCACAATTTCTCTATTGTTGTCCATCCCTCTTTTTATGCTAGTTGCCTTGTGACTACAAAAAGCTCTGACTGTGGAACCATCAAACCAAACTTTGTCACCATCACACTTCCCTGAGTTATTCACTGGATAAGATTACAAAAAATAGCAAGAATGAAGCTGGCCTCCTCCATGCCTCCCCCTCAAATTCTGAAGGGTGCTTTTTCAAAAGAAATAAGCATGTTAAGGTAACAAACAGACTTATGAATTAAGTAAAGGAGTAAATAAAGAACTAAATATGTAAAAACTGTAACAATCATGCCAATCTGTTATGAGCTGAACCATTGCCAGTTAGTGGGCCTCAGGGCTCCATAGGATTTCTCAGCACAGTGCCAAACTCTAGCAATATTGTTATGGTTAGAAAGGAATTTCTCACAAGAGCTAACAAAGGCAGAAGGTCATAAATAAACACAGCAGGATTGCCTTGTCAGTTCTCATTATTAGCGCTGTGGGCACTTGCTTTTCTATGGGCTGCTCACAGGTTCATTTAAGTGTAAGAGCTCCTCCTCAGAATTTCACATACTCATAAATAAAGAAAATGTTTCTTAACTCAAGAAAGAAAAACACATGTTAAAAAAATCTGTATAGACACATACACACGCATATACACACAAGACTGATTGAAAGCTTAGGCAAAGCTAGCCCAGAACTGTAACATCCTTTTTACCCAGGCCTTCATTATCTCTCACAGGCCTCTGTCAGACTTCAGCCATAATGAACAAGAAACTGTACTTTCTTACTATAACAACAGTCAACAGAATTACATCTGGGCAGGAAATGAAGCTGAGTTCCCAAACTGATCCTGACGTGCGTTATACCAGGAAAGCACAGCTGTGTGATCATTACTGCAATTATAAAATGACATTTAGTGTTAACTTTCTTTTGTTGCAGAGTTGAAAACAAAAAAAAGGGAGAGGAAGTTACCAAAAGTATTGGGGATATATCAGTAGGAGAAAAAAAGGGGAAAGCTCTTGAAACCTCAGGAACTAGCCAATGAGCTACTGAAGGAGATAGAAAAAACTTAAGTGGACACGCCTTTCCTTTTGCAGCCAAGGAGAGATTTAGGGAAGGCTGTAGACCTCCCCACACAAAAGAAACCAGTGATTTGGTAAGTTTAATGTGATGCATTTGCATTGATTTCAGAGTGTGTGGAGATAGTTCCCAGAAAATTAGATCAAGATCAGAGACAAGCAACATAATTTTATTTAGCTCTATTCACTGTGCTGGAGTAGAGCTGTAAGGACTTAGAAAAACTTCACAAGCTCACGTCCTTAGGGAAAGTTCCATTGAAATAATGTTTTAAAAAGAAATTGATAGACTTGATGTCAGTCATCACTGATTCAAATCTGTGGGATATAGCCACAGTTAATTAATATTCCCTACTACTATACCATAGGAACTTCAGGGAGGCAACAGGAAGGATGTTGCTCAATCACACCCCATTCTAACAAAAGAGAAGAGGTAAAGAATGCAATCACTTTTTAGAATGACATACACACCCCCCTCCTGTGACTGTTATATAGCACTCTAGTGAATTGCTTTATTTTCTCTGGACAGACTTATTAAAAGGACATGCCAACCTTTAAAGGCCTAAAATTTAACCTGCATTATCACTGCTATAATCTGGGCATCCTCTTCTAAATTTCTTGTCTTTTAAAATACAAATTTTATTGACTTCCAAGAAAAATTTCAGACAAAAAATACAGACATGGTTGTGATGGGCCTACACAAAACCAACTTTATTTCCCCTCTACTACTGTCTTGCCTTGTTTTTTAGCCAGTCATCTTCCAGACAAGGAAGCTAGGCTGGTAGTACTGATGTGTTAGGATGGGAATCATGTTCAGAGAATTGCTTCTCTCAATGTTGCAGCCTTTCATTGAGCACCATTCATTATTATCAGTATCAGAAGCTGGAGCAGCATTTTCTGAGTGAAAATTCTTTAAAGAGTGTCAAATCAGTCTGCACATTGTCCTTTAGTAAAAACACACCTGGACTGTGCAGAAAATGTGTTCTGAATACCCTATATCCTGAAGCAAGGACAAATTAAATGCTGGACAGCAGTTAGAATCAAGGCAAGCCATACTTTCTATTCCAGAAACTGATACACAAGGTTTCAGAGTAACAGCCGTGTTAGTCTGTATCCGCAAAAAGAACAGGAGTACTTGTGGCACCTTAGAGACTAACAAATTTATTAGAGCATAAGCTTTCGTGGGCTACAACCCACTTCTTCGGATGCATATCTAAAGAAGTGGGTTGTAGCCCACGAAAGCTTATGCTCTAATAAATTTGTTAGTCTCTAAGGTGCCACAAGTACTCCTGTTCTTTTTGCTGATACACAAGGGGCTATTTCAAAATTGCTTGGATTCTTAGGTAGATTTCCGTTACCGAAGAAACTAGAGGTGTGACAGGAATAGAATTCTTTCTGCAACAGCAGCAATGTTTACTTCTCGGCTCCAGGTTGTTTTTACAGGAAAGAGCTGCTGGAAGTGAATGAAGCAGGAATTAAAGATAAATTATTTCGGCTGGTCCCTTTCTGTCTTCCTCTATTACCAGATTAGGTATGATCTAATCACAGGACACATCACAATGCCTCCTTTGGAGTGCTGGAACTGAGCTATCACTTTATTTCTAGTGTTCTCTCTTTAATGTCTCTTATAATATTTTCTCAATTCTCTGATTTCTGGCATTGGCTTAAACTTGTGCACTGCATCAGTCCTGACACTCAGCTTCTTCATAGTGAGTTAACAATTACTGCACCTGGATTTCTAACTGAAAGAATATAAACACACTGCTGCTATCTGCAGAATGTTTAACACTCAATTCGGGCAGATATCCTATAGCTGCAACAACAAACTAATTATTTTGTTATATGCCAACAATGTGCTCAGTGCTGAACAGGCCCAAAAGAAGACTTAATCCTTGCCCAGAGGAGCTTACAATCAAACCAGACAGCATAATATGTACTGGGAGACCCAAAGCAAGGTTCTGTTTTACAGCATCGAGTTTTTAACTTTGTCTCCATGACCACAAATTTTCTCTCTTCTTCATTGATAAACATAATTACAATAAAAACTCTCACATAAATAAAAGATGAATGTTGAAGCCACAAAACAAAGAGCCCATAATAAACAATTTTATAGAATCAAGCACTAACCTTTACATTCCCAAGAGTGAGATATAAGAGAACCAAATTGTGAAGGCAGCCCGTTTTGTGAAATCATAACCCATGAAGTATACCATCTGTGATCTAGCACAGTTCTTGTTAAATGATGGGTCCCTGTGCAGTTGAATATGAGAGTTTCTCATTGAATTCTGAGCTCCTGATATCTTTTTGATTTGTTTTCAATATATAGTATATGCATTTCTGAGAACAGGATACCAAAAGCAAAATAGAACCTATATTTTCCCCTTTTAATTTTAATTTTTTTGTAATATTTACCAGTCACTTTGCAATGTGTTATCTTCACTGATCAAAATGTGTCTACTTCTCTAGGAATGCTATTCAGCAGTTATTTTCAAAGCCGGGATTGGGTTTCAGCCTACTTTCTCCAGTGCATATTTGTATTTATTCCTTTGTGTACTATAGCATATTAAAAAAGCAAAGATGTCTGAATACAGATTGACACATCGTCCTGAAAATGCCTGTTGTATATATGAAGGGACGTGAATGTTGGTGAATTTGGTACTTGGATATTAGTGATACAGATTCCAGATTTGTAAGAATAAATTAATTTTCTTTTAGCACAAACTTTTTTGCTCTCCAATATTTGGACACACAGTTTAATACTACACCACTCATAGTTTTGGGGTTTTTCATATCTACCACTTGCAATATTTTACATTTTCTCACTTGGATGTTTTCTGGTTGCAAAATCATTGTTTTAATGGTTACAGGACTTATAAACCAAACATGGAACTCCTCCTCATCCTTCATACTAAGCACATACCAGATTCTATTGCCCTCGGTGCACTGCTTTGGAGATTCTCCCCATAATTACGAAACATTATTTTTGTACAATCTGTACAAGGCCATTTCATGTTTTAGCAGTTTTTAAGAGTATAAAACAGGGTGGATTTAATTTAAATCAAAGCTATGTAAATCATAATTTTAATCACGTGTTAAATCAGCGAGCAGAAAACCTTGATTTAAATCATAGGTTTTAATTGTATTTTTTATTATTTGTACTTTTTAGTTGTTTTCTAAAGAACAGTTGATACTCATTGGTTGGTAATCATTAAAACATGTTGGTTTGCAACTAAATAGAGCCTTTACATTATATTTGGTGCTTCTTTTTGCTAACCAGGAGGATACATTATATCTATACATATCCACTTAAGCAATTATATAGCTTAATTTATCTTTATTCAGATTTGTAATTTATTTTACAGTAAATGATGCATTTCTTATTTGCTCAATGCTTACTATTTTACTTGTGATTTGTGTCAAGCTCTTTTTGGATGGTGTGACGGTGTGTACATGCCATGCACTGGGCAAGAGAGAGTTAACCCCACACTCTGGAGTGCAGAAGTCCTGCCCCTCAGACCATGCTGGGCATGCTCCAACTGCTGTCTTAGTATAAAAGGGGGCAGCCCAGCTCATTATAGGCTGACTACCGGAGAGGAAGGACCTTTGGATGAGGCTCCAGCTGAAGAGCTGCCACAGTCCTTGCCTGCGGGAGCTGGAGATCCTGAGATTAGGACCGGAGAGCTGTGGCCAACGGAGACCCAGGGAATTATCTGCGCTGAGAAGCCTGGAGACCCCAATAACCCATGGACTACAGCTTCAAGAAGAGTGGTAGGAAGTGACCCAGGGAAGGTGAGCGAGTGGTATCTCTGACCCATGTGAGGGCAGTGTGTTTCGGTGGGATTCCCCACTGACCCAGTGGTGGACCACACCACCACTGTTAGAGCCCTCGGTTGGGGCCTGGTGGAATCAGGTGGGCCTGGGGTCACTTACCCAGGCCACCCCGCCCCTCTTGTGGCAGCCCCTCAGGTACTGGCCGCTAGGCCGCACTGCCATGCCTCAGGACTGTTATATTTACTTAGGCTGCCAGGTCGCACTGCCCTGTGCCTGAGGGCTGTTGTATTGACTCTGGCCACTAGGCTGCACTGCCCTGTATCTGTGGGCCATTGTACTGACTCTGGCCGCTAGGCCACGCCACTCTGAATGCAAGGGCCGCTGTAATTGACTGTCTGCTAGACCACGCTGCCCTGAACACAAGGTCTGCGGTACTGACTCTGGCGTTTGGGCTGCACTCCCCTGACTCCAAGAGTCGCCATATTGACTCCGGCCTCTGGGCTACGCTGCTTTCAACCTAAGGACACTCTGGTAGACTGTAACCGTGGTGGCATCACAACCCCGCCCCACCCCAAAGGAGGATGGGGTGTGCATACCACGCGACAGATGGAAATTGAAACTCAATTAGAAGTGCACAAACAGAGTTTTTAAAAAATATTACTTTAAATGTGCTGGATAGAGAAGGAACAAAATTCATCAAAGAGTGTCTCAAAACATGGTTTGCATTCAAGACTAACCGATTTATTAAACAAAGGAAGTATTATCTGTAGTTAGTTAGTATTATCTAGTCACCATGACCTTGAAGATTTTAGAACTAGCAGATCTCATCCTGTCATACCCCATTTTTATTCATAGATGAGAAGGGAACAACAAACTCCTGGTTTTTCTCTTCCCAACTGGCTTCTTAACTTTGAATGAACTAGTCATTAAACTGAAATAGCTGAATAAACTGAAATGAAGAAAATATTCTCTCTGCACTTGCAGAAGGGGCTACTTATGTCAAAAGTTGGTTTAGACTTTCAACAAACTCTGATTTTAGAGGCTTAGCCAGTGACTTCCACCCCTATATTGCTTTGACTTTCTTAAAATCCTGGCAGCAAACATATATTGCTTAATATTATTTTGTATATTCAACTTAAAAGTTTCAATAGATTATAGTAAGTTTAGTTCTTAACATAGGTTGTCAATTTCAAATTTAATTTTAAATAGGTTTATTTAATTTAATTAAAGAAAAACCCAAATGGATTTTTTTATTTACTTATTTCAAATAATCAATTTTTATCTACCATGTCTAAAAATGCTGTTTGGAGTAAGGTGGATGGTGGCATTGAGGAAAGGAGGAGAAGGTTAGAATGGGATGTACATTTCCAGCATAAAAAGTGATTGAGATGTTTTCCTGTTGTAATATTTGATTAATTGCTTTTTGACAAGAGAGAACAACCAGAGAAAGATTAAAAAGAAAGAGTACAAACTATTCTAGGAAAACAACACAAAGTTTGTTTGATCCCCAAACTGGCACATTATTGTCAGCATTGTTGACTGTTGTAGTAGAATCGTCAGGACATTAATTAATTTTATATATATATATATATATAAAAAAGATCATTAGTCTAAAGTAACCAACCCCAACTGGTCTGGGTTTTTTTGTATTTTTTTAGACCAAAGTTAAAGAACTGTATTGTGTCCATGATCTATATTGCCTTGTACCTGCCCACTTCAACCTCCCTGACACTTGACCTGCTTTCAGAAAAGCAAGAAGTTCAATTTAAGTAGAAGTTCCTATGGGGAGGTAATGGTTTGACCCTTGATCACCCCACCACAACTGTTCCAATTCTCTAATGATTTCCCTGCAGGGTTCATTTACCAGTTTGGGGTTAAAGACCAACACATCTGCAAAGACAAGAGGTGACACAAGCAGTGCATGATGTATTTGAAAATAAGTGCATCATAAAGGATTAGAGCTGGCCTTTGAATTCAAAATAAAAGGAAGCAAAGTGCAAATCGTATAGTATCCTGCATTCATGCTAACAAACACAGACATGTTAGAGAAGAGATATTCTAGGCCAGGTCCAGAACCAACAATCACTTTTTAAAAAGAGTTTTGTTTCATCACTTTTAATAACTGGGAAATTTGACTCACAAGTTTTCATTATTTCTGACCAATTTAGCTTACATACATCATGATTTTAAAACAGCAAGGTTAAGAGGGTCTCTCTAGAACCATGGAGAGAGAAGGGAATGATGATCCAAATTATACTTAACTTTCACTTTTTCATTTTGTGTCTTAATTTACCATTACCATAAATGGTAAAAATGTCATTGAAAGGTGTTGTTTACCTCCTCTCACTGAATACCCGTAATATATGCAACCTCTCATTTATTTTTTCTCTTGAAGTTTTAAACAACGAATTAAGTTATATGATTTTAACTCGGAGTAGAAGCATTTGAAATGTGGAGGTGGGCAGAAAATTTTCAAAAGAGATCAAGAAAACGAATGCTACCATGCTATTTGCTTCCTAAAGAAAGAAAAATAAACTATTATTCCCTCTATCATCTGTGTATGTGAGAATTATAAAAACACGAGTTCTGTAATACAGTAATGTTTCACGGGATGCTGACTAGATGAAAAGTGGCATGTAGCAATCTTATACAAGGGATCAGATTACACCACTGAGTCCAGTTCTATGGATGTTTTGTATCTGCATGGCCACAGCGACCGTTAGACTGAGGATAGCCAAGGAAGTCTCTGGAATAGCTTCCCATAGCCCTGGCTTGCATCATCTGTGTTCTGATATATGTAGTTCAGTTAAGGTTACAAGGTAATGAACTACAGAAGGCAAAATATTCCCAGTTAAAAATCTCTTTTGGTCTTTGGTCTTTACTATTCTAAGTACCACCAACATTAAAACTTGGAAGAAATACCATGGCGTCATAGTCTCCTCTACTTATTACAACACCAATAAATAAATTATATTTCTAAGGTGTCTGCCCTGATAATTTTCAAAGAAAACTGTAAAACTGGTTATCTGGTAGTAAATGATCTCCAGTTTATTAATTATCTTCCCGGACCAAGATTTTCCAAAAAGATTAGCGACTTCGGATGCTCAACTTAAGACACTTTAAAAGGGCTTAATTTTCAGAAAGTGCTGAGTACCTTGCATCTGAAAATTAGGCCCCTTTATGATGTTTCAAGTTAGGAACCCAAAAATCACAAGTCACTTTTGAAAATCTTGGCCATATGAGTGTACACTCTCTCTTATACAGATTTGCACATACATGTATGATCTATTTATTATATATATATATATATATATATATATATATATATATATATATATATATATATACACACACACACTCACACTAAAAAAAAATATATATAGTGTGTGTGCGTAGTATTTGAGAGTGTGTGTATATGGGGTGGGGAGGGGGGAGAAGAGAGAGAGAACATAAGGTATCAGTCTGTTGCCAAAAAGGGAAAAGAAAGAAGGCAATCATTTTGATATGACACACTGAAATACTATATGTATGTCATCTCCTCAGACTGCAGCTAATCTAAATAAAATTATAATTGATGATGCAGAGACAGAGAAGTAAACAAAAACCTGGTTGTGATGCCTTCTACTGCATCAAGAATATGATATAATCCATTATTTGCTAAATTTGGGTGAGAAAAAGGAGACAAAATAACTATGAAAATAATGTTTGATGTTATGACTTTTAAAAGCTTCTTCTGTTACAAATACCAAATTTAAAACCCCAGTGTGAAGTCCCTCAAGATGGGTAGCCTTGATATTCTCACAAATTACCTCATGATGTGTTTATTGTTACCCTTTTCTATTTTGGCAAAGCTGAGAAGAGGGCAACAAGCCCTTGAATCTAATTTAATTGGTTTTGTATATGTGACCAGGCTAGGCTAGAGTGTATTCCTGCTGCCAGCTACTTGCTATGTGACAGGAAAAGTTTTGTTAATAAAAGACAAATTGATGTACTGGTGGATGACTCGAAAACCAATTAATTGAATTTAAACCACGCCACTGTTCACCAGAGTTGTATTTTGCTACTTCAGCTTACCTCCCTGTCTTCTCCACCTCTCATTGTTTACAAGCAGCTAGAACAATTTATTACAACACCCTTCCCATCACAACACTTCCACTTTCACCATTACCTGTGCTTGGGGAGCCTATCATTTGAGCACTTCATTTGAAGTGCTCTTGACTGGATTTTCTAAAGAACAAAGCAGTTTTATACCTATAAAAAAACAGAAAGCACTTTTATCTGATATTTTCAGTCCATCAATAGGCGACACAGATATGCTGCAACTGGCTGCCACCAAGGAGAGAAAGTCTGTCCATTTGACCTCTTGAGGGTCAATCATATCACTATTTCTGCCTTTCCTTGGGGGGGCGAGGAAATTAAAAATATAACCCTAAACCTCAAACACTCTAGCCAGTGTATAGAAAATGTTTTAACACAAAAGGCCATCATTGCCAGAGCAACACTACTGCATCTAAGAACAGAATTAATCAGAGGACATGAATAAGCAAATACATTCTCAGCCAGCTAAGAACCTAAATGGTAATAATTTCTTTTCCTACATTTAGCATTTAAATTTAATTTTCTTATAAGGCAGTACAAGGAGGCATTGGATGAATGCATGAGACAGTTGGCCCTGCTGTCCATGGGCCATGCAGTGCTAACAGGAGTCCCAACTCCTTTCAATAGGCAATTCTGCTTAAAATCAATGATGGGAATAAAATAGGGAGTGGTTTTTCTTTTACTTTAACATTATGTAACCCTTTGTTGGGGAAGACCTTCACCCCAGCTTTAACACTGATACCATTGCTCACCTTGGCATGGTCTTTATTGAGTCAAAGGGTATGTTTACACGCAGGTTTTCAGTGAACAGCACGCTGTGGGCGCTACTCAAAACAAATAATAAATCTAACACACGTTTGCTTTTTTTTGAACTTACGTACTAGATAGCACGTATCCAGAAAGATGCTGGATGTCATTTCTCCTCATACCCATCCCGCTCCCAACCCCAACACATGCACACTCCCCTCCTCTCTCAGAGAGAGATGGGAATAAAATAGTGAGTGGTTTTTCTTTTACTGTAACATTATGTCTGTGGCTGCATAATGATATATATTTACATCACAGACGTGTGCTTTCGGCAGCTTTTTGTATGGACTGATAGATTGTCTTTATAGATGTGAACTTATCAGGGTTTTGCTTAGTGTAGGTATCCAGACAAGCAGCTGGCAGCAAGGTTTCTTTTGCACTAATTACATTCTTTTCCAAAAGTTCACCCTGCCTGGGTGTCCAGGTAATTGCAATTAAGGCAGGAATCTGGTAATTAGAAATTCAAGTGCCCTGCCAAGAACAATACACTTCCTCTTGACGTGCTGCCCAAAGAACTAATTCACTTGGAAAGGACAGAAGCTGATGTGAAGTGGCAGAGTAGATGTTGATTAAGCAACAACTACTGAAATAAATTCCCATCCCCCCTAAAATCAAATTCATTACACCTCATTTAGGCTCCTGGATAGTGTGTTTTATTACCTCTGAAACACTGATTGATAAATAAATAAATGAATAAAAGAGCAGAAAATCACAAATACCCAAACCCACAGTATTTTGTACTCATCAGTTTCAGAGTTATCCTGGCTAGCAACGAAGAGCAGGAACTTTTTTTAAAAAACTGAAAATAAAACTCTTCGCTCTCCTACCAAAATGCTAATTCTCATATCAGTGACTCAGCTTCTGCTGCCTATAGACATTATTAATTTAATCCCAAATTCCTTAGCATTCCTCGAAAGATTTTTAACAAGCCTCGGTAGAGAACAAGGAATACAGACAAGAAAGTACAAAGTAAAGCCACCCACAACACAGGGTTCTAACTAAATACAGATAATACATTCCCCAGTAAATTAAGTATATTTAAACATTTTCAACTAGAAACACTGCTTGTTTTCTTCTTTTAACTTGTAATGTTCCCATACATTTACGTCTATTTCATAGCTATTCTTAACACATCACTTCCAAAAGAACAAAATAAAAAGGCAGATCTTTCTAAATTCAGATGGTGTCATATCCACATGCTGTATGCTGCTCATCCCATTCTGAGAATAAATTTTAAATTTTTTGGAGATATCCTATCTCCTAGAACTGGAAGGGACCTTGAAAGGTTATCGAGTCCAGCCCCCTGCCTTCACTAGCAGGACCAAGTACTGATTTTGCCCCGATCCCTAACTGGCCCCCTCGAGGATTGAACTCACAACCCTGGGTTTAGCAGGCCAATGCTCAAACCACTGAGCTATCCCTCCCACATACAAAAGACAATTCTTTCCCCTTTTCAGTATGTCTACACTTGACTTTTTAATTGTGTTTTATCATGTGCTAACTAACACAACCGTAAATTCTAGAGTGGACACTACACAAATATTTCAATGTCTCAGGATAGCAACAAACACTGGTCACCAGTCTATACCAGAATTTGCAATAATGTTAATTAGAAGTTAGCAAGATTCAAAGAGGAACTGGATATTTATATAGATAACAAGAGTGTCCAGTAATAAAGTTAATGATAACAAAAATTCTCTCTCTGTGCATGGATCTTCTCCCCTTGCAGGTATGTCAGCTTTCGCCACAGCACAATCTGCCTGTGAAGAGAGGGCAGACTGGGCCAGTAGGTACACTACACAGATTGTTGTCTCCCCCTGCCCCCCCTCCCCGCCTTACAAAGAAATTAGCTGAGAAATGATTCAAAGGATAATACAACCTCAGGTGGCATGACCTTCTGCGTGGAGCATCCCCATGCTGTGGAACCCCCTCTGTTAGAATGGCCTGTCAGCGTAGCTCCTTCAGTGCCATACTGACAAGGGATGAGGGAGAGCCACAGGAAGCCAGGAAGCAAAGTGAATAAGAAGTTCTTTGCGTGGAAGATTTTGGGAGAATCCATGCGTTGCGGGATTCAGCCTCCTCCTGCCAGTTCCACAGACTGGGTGAACAAACTCTGCCCCCTAAACCCTGATGGAACATTCCGGTGGGAATTCTGTGCAGGGAATCTTGCAGAGTTTTCATCTCCCACTGGCTCTTCGATGGCTTTTCTGAAGGAGGGGACAATCTGGCCCAGTGTTTGCCACCTAAATGCTGTAGCACTATGCCAATTCATGAAAGGCAGAAAGTGAACCTGACTAGTTTATTTTCATTCAGGGTGAACGTAGAACAAAAAGTAAACTAATACTACTAATGATGCAAAGAAAATTGGATTTTTAAAACGGTGCCTTTTAATAGTCTATGGTGTTATTTAAAAAGAAAGATTTTTTTAAGTATTATATACACATATATGTCTAAAATCTAGATTTATATATACTGTATTGTTCAAAAATCAGGTAAGGTCACAAAATGTTGATTTCCTGAAATTACTTTCATTATAGTTTGTTATTTCCATTATCTAGTGCATGTGATTATAAAAAATCTAAAATAGTCAACATATAAAGAACAGGTTACTTATCAAGAGTGCAGTATGCATATTTCATAATGCTACATTTTCATTAGTACCTGCCCTTCCTATGAAAATCTGTTTTTCTATAGGACTCCATTGTGAAAACATTTACACATGTGCCTGCCTTTAAGCACATGAATGGCTCCCCTAGCTTTAATGGGACTATGCAAATTTAAGAATGAGCACAAAAATTTGAAGGATTTGGGCCTAAAATCTCCTGTCTATAAAATACAAAATCTTAGGAAGGGAGGGAGGACTCTCTCTCTACATGAAAATTAATATTAGTTACATGTTTATACTGCATGAATCAAGAAAAATGCTCTCTGGTATTGCACTCAAGGTTTCCCAAATTGTTGTTTCTGGATGCTACCACTACTGCTTCTAAAGCAGTTATCTAGCACCACAGACTGGGACTCAGTATCAGGAGCCAGAATTACTTAAAACTCAGGAGTTTCTGGTTCTTTGTTCTATGCTCCGACCACTAGAGCTTTTAATAAACTAACAAACTAGGACTGATCTGGGGTTTACAAAGCAACACAAGCATAACACACAAAATTCAAAATGAACATCATAAACTGAGCCTAGAGCCTGTTCCATAAAATGTATACAGAGCTCTGATGGGAAGCTATGAAAAGGAAAGGATGCTTTGAAATTGTCAAGATTATTTTTTTGGTTTTATAAAATATTATAAGATCAGTGTCCCCCCTGTCTTTTAGTGGTTTTTTAAGTCTATAAAATTCACCAGATTTACCATGAACTGTTTTCCTATTACCCTAGAGGGCTATGCAGATTCCTCAGATCATAGCCAGACATAACTATTGAAGGAACAAGCTGAGATCATCAAAACCTTATGACTGAAACACTGAAAACAAAAATAAAATGTACAGTTATCACCGCCCACCCCAGAATTACATCAAGTGCACAGTAAGAAAAGCCTACAGTAAGAAATTACCTCTCACACACTGCAGCAAAGCCTCAGGAGCTAATAACACAAGAAATAAAACTGCTGTTTTGATTGATAGATCCGTTAAAGATTCTTATCGCTTATTTCCAACATTGTCAGTCAAATATGTTACTTCTTTTATCAGTCGCAAAATAAAGCTATTTTTGACTAGACCTAAAGACATTTAAATTTACGGGGGGGGGGGGGGGGGGGGAATTTACGCTCTCAGCCAAACAGCAAATGAGGATAACTATTTTTCATTTGACTTATCAATGTATTAAGTATAGACGGTAGTGAAGGGTTAATTGATGTGAATTAGCATTGCATTCCTCTCTCTATTCCTCCTTCCCACTGAGCCAAGGCAAGGATTTTAGAACTTTTCTATTTTGTAACATTAGTCTTCCCACCCTGCAGTTACTGTAGGTAGGTTTTAGGGCATAGAGGGTAGTGTAAATGAGCCTTCTCAAAACGGTTGGCTTTCACAGCATATTTTAAGACAGACAATAATGGCATTGACAACATCTCTTTTAAGCATAAATGTGAATGTTGAGAAAAGGGTGACGCACAGCAGCACTGTGCTGCCATATCAAAATGAAACCCTTAGTTGTATTTTTCTAGGTAAGATTTATTCTTTTTAACAAATACAGGATCTTTCAAGTAGCAGGCTGATTTCATTGCTGCAGCACATAGTCAGTTGCCTGGTGCTTCACATGCCATAATGTGGAGGACTGACATGATGCTTTTTAGGGCATTTGGGTTTAGAGGGACTGGGGAGAAATTAAGCATGTAAACATCTTTATCACAAAAACTGGCAGGAGGATTTAGGGGCAAATATAGTACCTGTCACTATTTTGACTCATTTTCTGAAAATTACTAGATTTCAGGTATATAAAAACCATTCCTGCTGCCTCTACCCCATCCACATTTAAGTTCCTTTTAAAGACTCACGTCTGCTGTGCTGCCTACACCAAAAAAGTCCTTGAATAAAAAAAATCCTTATTTGCTGTTCTCCTTTCCATAACTGTTATCCGTCCTTAGGTTTAGGAACATGAATGTGTTGGGGTCCTTTGACCTAGACCTTAAGAATGTTTTTTTCTGTCAGCTCAACATGGACATTAAAGATCCTGTGGTACAGGGATTTGGCATGGTGTCCTGAACTCAGCACTATTATGTGGTTTGCTGTGTGCCAAATGTCTGCCACCCTCAGGAGAGGTGGCTGCATTTCAGTGATGTCAGACATCTGTAACTGCAACGCAGTTTGGGTCTATCAGGATGAAGGCACTATGTGCATTAAATATATTATTACAATTAAGTTATATTAAATCAACTTTCTTTTATAGCAGCTTAAAAAGATAGTTAACTAGGGATTTTAAAAAGTTAGCTTTATCCTGCCAATTATATAAAACAATCACATTAGAATATTACACCACTTCTTTCTTCAAAGATATACAGGCTTGAGAGCTGAATCTATTCAAGCAATGGAAAGTTGCCAAAGTGCAACTAGCAGAACTTGCTTTTTGAGAATGGAGCAGTCATTTTACAAAAATTATATTAACCAGCACATAGCACTATAAATTGCTCTATAAAAGTAGCAAACAGTCTTATAAATTGCTCTTTTAAAAATAACAACAAAAAATAAATATTAAGTTAACAAAGAGCCCCACAGCTGTAAAATAGGCTGCCAATCCCTGACTATGGTGATGAAAAGCCATAAGGAAACTTCAGCACATTGCAAAAATAATGTGAAAGCAAGGTGCCAATTATATTTAGTATATTTGGGGGGAAGTGATCAGCTCTAACAGAACCTACTTTAGTATTGCATCCGTCTAAAGTTGACATCCATTTCAACACGCATGTTCTTCTCGAGAAATCCATTACCACTGAATAATCTGTTTGAGAGCTATTTCCTGATAGACAGTACTACACTGGACAAATACAAGTCACAGTCTCATAACAGTTGACTAGCTGGTGATAACAATGCTAGAGGGTCATTTCCCCCATTTTATAAAAATGCAACCCCCAATACCCACCTTGCTTCTTCTACCATGTCCTCCATTAAAGCTCAATACAATTTGAGATAACATTTCCCATATATCTGTTCTAACAGCCACTGGAAGCTTCCAGAAACCCCCACAACTTGCATGAGGCTTCAACCTGTGTGATACTTCTTCACCAGACTTAAGAGAGAATTGCTGTTTTGATTGCATTTTTAAATTAAAGGGAGGAACTCTTTGCTAACAGGAAAACCCTGCACACAAACCCATATCACACATGGGTACGATGGCAAAACTCCAAGTATTTTTATAAAATGTGGGCAAAGGCTCACCTACTGACAGCACAAACAGAAAGAATGTCATAAGGGGAAAAATTACTATGTAGCCGCCATTATTTTTCCTAAGTAATTTAATGTTTAAAAGGAGATACAGTACATAATGACCTTCCCACCCAAAGGGTAAGAGCTTTGTCATTTGTGAGTTATTTGTATACTCCTGCTAATTTTATTGTTACTCTACCCCAATTATTATGAATATTCATTTTATCTCACCTCTCTCTGTATGCACTTATTAACTGTATAGATACACATGTATTCAGGAAAAAAAAATAAAACCACCTATATAAATCCACCTCAGACCTATACACACACAAAACACAGAATTCAACAGTGGTGCATTCGTCTTTAGAAATAACATTTCAGTATATTTGAATTGCCACTGAAGAGGTTCCAAATTACCAAATACCATCTGAAATTAAAACAATTCCTTTAACAGTGACTTTTTTTGGCAGAAATGTGAACCTACTGAACATTTTTATTATTATTATTTACTGAACACTAAACTGCATTTTTGTCTTATACAGTTAAATTAATAGAGTAAGCTGCCTAAAAGATCTAGCCTTGTTGTGTTCGCTTCTATCCGCTGCTTCAGTTTTAAAGCACATTTTCCTTTATTTCACTTTTCCACAAGCCATAAAAAAACTCATTTCTAATTCATCCGTTCGTTCAGCTTAACCTCTCTTCTCAGCAATTAAAGCACTCTGCGCATCCCTCATCTATCACACAGCCAGCTAAATAATGCATTGCGTCCTCCGCTCATCTTTTATCATCCCAAATGACAGGTATTAGCATATCTCCCCAGTCAATTACAGTGCAGCGGAATAATCACAGCATAATTGGGCGAAAGCCACTCTAATCACCAACCCTGCAAACTCGCAGAATAAAAACTGAGTGGCAGTTCAGACAGGCCTTGCTCTTGTCCATGACTCTAGCCAACAAGCTTGGCAGGTCTCCATTTTCTTCTGCCTTTTAAAACTTATTCTTCAGGGGTAAACTTCTCAATAAACACATAGCAAATTAAAAATAAAAAAAAATAAATCTACACATACTGATATAGAAATACTATTTACTATCTAGTATGTACACATATATGATGTATATTTCTTGACCTTCAGGTGATACTGCAAGTCTCAACTTTTTAGACAAACTTTTGGGGAAAAGGTTTTTGCTTGAGGGGCAATTTATACAATTTTATTTTATTTTATAGTAGTGCAGGTTGGAAATTCCACACCCCCCCCCCCAATTTTCCTCCCTCCCTGAATTAAAGGTTCATTTGATTGCTCCTGGGTTTGTTTTTCTTTTTAGTTTTGCTTTCCAACAATTCCCATAGGTGCCTGTTTATTGTTTGTCTGTTCCAAACTTATATTAAAAAATAATTAAAACCCCCATATATATCGGAACATTAAACAGAATACAATCAAAATTTCCACTGCTAGCCAGAAAGAAGAAAAAGTCATTTAAGAGCAAATCTCTGTCCCTTACACTCAACCTGAGTAAAGGGAAGTGGAAGTGATGTCTCCCCACAGCCATTACTCCAGCCTCAGAGTGCAGTGCTCTCTGCAGGACATGTGCCTCTCCCTCATCCCTCAAATGAGTGTGTGAGGAACAGTCAGAGGAGCCCCAACCCTCCCATGGCCTGATTAAAAAAAAAACATTCTGAACACTGAGGCACAAGTAGCCTATTTAGAGCACTGCTGTGTAGTGTTCAGGGGCTCTACAGGCCCTGTGTTGGCTCCTGGGCTCCTGCCCATCCAGCACAGCAGAACCACAACAGTTCTGCTATGTCTGGGGCCCTCTGAATATTAGGGGAGGGTGCACTCACCTTTTAATGACCAGGCTGCTGTTAAAAGTTCTGCTTAATCACTGTGGCTCCATTCCTGCAACAGTCTGTACTTGCACAAAGCTGTTTGCAGGTATGGAGCCTATGACAGCATATCGGGGAACTAGGACATGTTTAAAAAAATTATTTTTAGGTTTTTAATAAATACTTAGGAGGACACACATTTGCAAATGTCAGATATGTTATAAACTGGTGGGGAAAGTCTTCTCAATTCCAAGGGCCAAATTTTCTTCTTTCTTACGGTATGTAAATATAAAGTAACTTAACTGAAGTCCATGAATTTACTCCAAACTTATGCTGCTGTCACTGACAGCAGAATTTGGTCCTAAATATTTACACTGCCTGTGTCCCTTTCCCCATTTACCAGTCCATCACAAAAACAAAACAAAACAAAAGAAACCCAAATGAAAAAATTTAACTGGATCTTGTCGCCATACCCAACACCATAAATCTTATACCTCCCCTGCTAGTTATTCAGCAGCACGTGTAACTACAAGTTCCACCCACTATGGTTGGAGTGAATTTTATCTAGTCAGAGGAATTAGATTTTATGCAAGTGAGGTTCAGGCAAGTTGCGCACATACTCCAATCTGAGGTCACAGTGAGCCCCCGCAGTGGCAACTACTCTAGCTGCAGCTCCTCTTTGCCATCTGGATAACATGGTAGGGAGGGACACACATGAAGAACCTGAAGCTGCTCCACTGTCATAACTCCATTGTCACCCTATACAGCCATGCAGTTAAAGGACCCACCCAAAGGGATCAAGAGATGTAGAGGGCTTTGTGCTGGCCTTTGGCACAAGGGGGTCATTTTTTATCTGCTTGAGACACTACAGAATTGTGGCCCTTACACATTATTTTAATAAGAACATAAAATCATTGTTTTAAAATAGCTTTTAAGTTTTCACCTTATTCCTAACTTTTTTCATTTTTTCTAATAATTGTTTCCCCTGAGCAACTTGCCAAATTTATCACTGATGAAGGCAGTAGAGCTACACCAGATCAATCTGATCCATCGTGATTCGCCCCTCTTGATTTTCAGAGTGGAGCTGAAAACGTCATGCCTGTTTTTGTTCAATAACTTCATGTTACATAATTTCTTGTCAGACATCTTTGCATGCCAGTATCATTGAGCATATTAGCAAAGCTCTGTAAAATTTGCTACTAGATTGCTGCTACACAGCCAGAAGAGGGAACACAAAAGCCCACATTTTTGTGGGGTGTGAAGATGTAAGCTTTACTTTCACTCTGTTTTCAATAAGGTCCAAATTATCCCTTTCCTCTCCAGGTGTGGTGAGACCCAATGCAGCACATCTATTGCAGTTCTACTGTACAGAGGGAAAAGAATGAAAGATAACGGGATCCCCAAAAGAGGGCCACACCCCTTGCACTCCCAGGTGACTCTTTGGAAGTGGACAGGGGGTGGGATGGCGGATCCCTGTGTCATTTCCACCTCCATGCATTGGACTGTACAAATGTCCAGCATGCTACTCAGGATGAGTGCTGGGGGCAGAGTTTGGGAAACGCGTATAGATTCTCTCTCTCCAGCTCCCATCACTTCAGACTGAGTTATTCCACTTCCCTCATTTATTGTTAAAAAAATTCAGCGTTATGAAATATATGTTTTAAAAACAGGGCATTATTTCCCCCACTCTACTTAATTCATGCAAATGCACTGAAGACCCACAGCAGCCTCCAACTTTCTGGCTCTTCCAATGCCAGACACTCTCATACTCTCAACACATTCACTGAAACTGATGTGGCTTGGGGAGAAGCCAGTCAACAAGGGGGAAAAAAGCCATTAAAAAATTGGCTTTAAATTTTGGCTTTGAACAGATAAAAAGACTTTTTAAAAAAAGGCAGCAGCTTTTTTCCTCACCTCCTGTGAAGACTAGCTTCATTCCTCCTCTCCTGTATCAACCCCAGCAAACTGCAGTAAGTCTGGTTAATTGCGTCAGAGCAGCTTGTGTTGAGGAAACCAGTATGCTAGATGCTGCCACAGGAACCTATAAAGCCCACAGACGTTTTCTTTCTACAGTGAATTTATTGCTCATGAAAGAA
Source organism: Emys orbicularis (assembly GCF_028017835.1). Lineage (NCBI taxonomy): Eukaryota > Metazoa > Chordata > Testudines > Emydidae > Emys > Emys orbicularis. The sequence continues at coordinate 121,484,104 of NC_088685.1, read as the reverse complement.
GTCTGATTGATAGCTCTGGAGAATAAATGGAATTCTCCATTTATCTACACAAAAGACACTACATAGCATAGGCACTAGCACTGCAAGCTTCCCCCTTGTTGCCCTGCCAATATTGTTCAACCCTGTTCTGGGGAAAGTGATCTTTAGAGGTGAGAAGATACCTCAGGTTTTAATAGTGTAGAAGCTATATTTCTACGTAGTAACTGCTCACTTTGCAAAAGCCTGCTGTCTCAACATCAGCAAAGGGGCTTTATATTTTTACATTCTAGTTGCTCTGAAAACATAAAAATTCTACAACATGTGATGGAACATACTAAAAAGGCAAAGCTTTCACTGGGAATCACATATCACATGTCTCACGTCTACATCTCGGGGCTATAACCAGACAGAGGTCTGGACCAACCTGTAATTAACATAATTAAAAACTCATTCAACCATCTAACAAAATATGGAGATGTTGGAGATCAGCTAACTCCTCCCATATTACATTATTACATCGGGGGTTAAACAAAGGGATTAAACAAGGGGATCCAATGTCTCCTCTCTTTTTCAATCTAATTCTAGACCTACTCCTCTAACTGCTACAATCTGAAGGAAGTAGCTTTTCTATTAGTTTATTTGGAAATCTTGCAGCTCTGGCCTTTGCTGACGATCTGGTATTTATCAATGACTCATGAGCATGAACAGAAATACTGGAATGCTGAGAGCCTTTTGTAATCTATCAACCTCGAAATACTACCGACCCATGATTCATCCACAATGAACAACTACAAACCCTGGTTAATCAGAATATGATCCACCCTGGAAAAGCAGAAAAATATCTTGGGATCAAGATGGATCCCTAGACAAGCCTCACTAAGCCAGACAGAGTAGGGAACATAACAACCTTTACAGACAGGATCCATTAGTCCCCCTTGAAATCATCAGAAAAAACTCAAATTCTCCAATGGTATGCTATACCAAGACTGATCTATCTAGTGGACCACACGGACTGCACAAAACCCAGGCTCATCATGGTGGATTATATCATCAAAAAATCCATCAAAGAATGGCTCTATCTACCCACTAGCACATGCAACAACATGCTATACTCTAGGGGAAAGGATGGCAGCCTTGGGCTAACAAAATAGGCTAGTCTGATACCATCCCTCCAAGCTCGCCATTTGCAAAGGATTACCAACTCATCTGATAACACAAGAAATCTTGCAGAAATATGCAACCTAGAGAACCTACAGAAGGAATACAAAAAAGCTCAGGTAGGTCTGAGAATAAGATCCCAGAAATTGTCAGTGACAGGTTGATCTGTTAGTAAAAAAAATTCCCAATTCCACAAGATTGAGAACAAAAGAATGTCAAGTATGGTGCTGCCTCCTTCCATCCCTGGGTAATGGAATAGTGAATGGATCAAGCTTCCAAGAGTGCACTCAGAGCGCAACCAACCAGGGAATTTCTAAGATGCTAACGAATAATATTGCAGGCTGCACTGCACATTATGAAACATGTTCCCATATTCTTGGACAATGCCCATCCATCCAGAATATAAGAATAAAGAGGTACAAAAAACAATATGACATTTTAGCAAAAGCAGCTGCTAAAAAAAAGGGGGGGGGGTAGTATATCACAAACCTCATCTCCACAACAAGGATGAAGAATTATGTAAATGAGACATAATTTTTTTTGCTAAAGACCAAACTGTTCTGGGAGTTAACATTATAATGTGGTTAAAGAACAAAAAGAATGATCTACAGGAAGCTGCAAAAGGAAAGGTAAGTCACTACTCCCTACTAAAAAGACACATCAAGGACAGGGCCAAAAAAATTAAATTTAGATTTCCAGTAGGAACCAGAGGCAACTCAGTGGAATAGAACTACAACCTATTATCCAAATTGGGATTGAATGACTACATGCAGGACATATTTGCTCAGCTGAGCAGTCCTATATTCAATGGTTATTCTTCAAGCTTTCACTAATTATGGCCCGACAGAAATATTATTCCAAAACTGACATTTACTTTAAGTTTTACAATTTACGAGTTTTGTTGCACTATTTGTATACTGTTATAATTTCTGCACTTTATACTTGAGGTACATGTTCATTTCTGTAAAACTATTTTACATGTTAAATGATTGCTATTTTTATTAAAATACTTTCTCATTGTTATTCAAGCTGTTTCTTGGCTGGCTATCTTTTCAGATCCAAGTTGTCCTACCCTTTCTTTAATTTTCTCTTTCTCTCCTTTTCAGAGCAACTTATAATGATTATGCTATAATGACCAGAGTTCACATGAATGGCTATAATTGAATGGGTGTCTATAACCCCAAATAGAAACCCCTCAATGTTTGATAGCACAGATGTAACATAGTAACAACATTCAGTCACTACTACCTTGGGCTGAAATGAGACCAATGAGATAGGGATGCAGATTAAAATCCCTGTATTTAAATCCTGGAATCCATTATAAATCCCATACATTTATAGTTCCTGTATTGAGAATTAATTTTTTTTTTTTTTTTTTTTTACTATTTTTTGCCCCCATCATATTGATATGAAGGAGGCTGATGAGACTAAGAACTTCTGGTCTATGTGGTCTAGAAGATTTATACTCTGGATTAATTCTACAACTAGCCTACCAGAACTAGCTCATTGCATCTGTGACATTTTAGTACACCCACACCAATGAAGTGGGGATAAAAATTTCTCAAAAGTAAAAGAATTTTCCTTCCAAGTCAGAGTATAGCAGGTCTGAGATCTCAGAAGAAAATAAAACATAACACACTTCAGTTATTTCTGGTAGGAGCAGTAAGAATAACATTCATTGCCTAAAAAGGGAGTACAGTTCTGCTTCCCTTTGCCACATGAGAAAAAACAGTTACCTATCTTTCCATAACTGTTGTTCTTCGAGATGTACTGCACATGGCCATTCCACTGTAGGTGGGCATGCACCCAAGGCCCAGATGTTGGAGATTTTTTCCCTCAGCAGTACCCATTAGAGTGGCTTGAATGCCCTCCATTGCTGCGTGCCACTGCATGCTGGTACAAGAGAGCGGAGCTGTCCCCAGCCCTCCTCAGTTCCTTTGTATCAGGCAGATTCTGATAGAGAGGGGAAGGCGATGGGTCGTGAAATGGACATGTGTAAAAGATGTCAAAGAACAACAGTTACAAAAAGGTAGGTAACTGTTTTTTCTTCTTCGAGCGACTGTATATCCATTCTATTGTAGGTGACTCACAAGCAAACATCCATGGAGGTGGGTTCAGAGTCTATCTGAACAGTGATTGTAAGACAAGCCACCTGAAATTGACATTGTCTCTGGACTGATGGGAAATGGCATAATGAGAAGTGAAAGTGTGGAGTGATGACCAAGTTGCTGCTTTACAGATATCTACAATTTGCAGTCGTGCCAGGAAAGCTGCAGAAGCTGCTGGCGCTCTAGTAGAATACGCTAACACTCTAGCGGGCAGGATTGTATTAGCCAGTTGGTAGCATAAGCAAATGCATAAAGATACAGGAAGAGATTCTCTGGTCTACAACTACTACAAACAGTTGTGTAGAGGATCTGAAATATTTAGTACACTCCAGATAGAAAGCTAAAGCCCTTCTGACGCCCGAGTGAAGCTTTTCCTCATCCCCATGCGTATGGGGTTTCTGGGGGGTGGGGTGGGGGAGAAATGGGCTAACAGATTGCTTGGCTAACATGAAAATTAGAGACTACTTTTGAAAGAAATTTTGGGTGGTTGGTTAGAGTAAAATTGTTCACACCTCTTAGAGAGGACAAAGTACCTCTGGGCTTGTCTTGCTGTTGGGGGGCAGGGACAAGGGTGTCTGTCAAAGAGCCTTGACTGGTTCCATGATGGCTTCATGAACTGGCAGAGCCACCCTAGCTGGGGTCGGATACCTCTTCTGCCCGAATATCATGAACAGAGGCCACTCTTTGTAAAAGATCTTGATGGGCTCTGAAGTCCTCTGGTGATGGTGAGTGACTTGATGGCTCAATAGCCTCATCTGGTGAGGAGGAAGAGGACACAACAGGCATGTGAAGCTGGCCGAGGGATTTCTGGATGCTTGGTACTGGAGTCAGTACTGGGCACTGGAGCATGGTACTCTCAGTGCCTGGTACCAGTGTTGGCATCGGGTACCAGGGGATGGTGCTCTTAGTGCTGGCGTCTCCAGTGCACCCTCCACAACTGCTCTGGAGAAGACTGAGGCAAGGTCCTGGCTGGATGGGGAATGCCCCATGATGACCACAATGGCCACTGCTATGGGCCTAGGATCCATCCTTGTCCAGACCATTGACCTTTAGCAGGAGACTAGTGCTGGGGTTGCTGTGTTGCTGCCCGTGGGCTCAATTACTCTGATGTATGTGCCATGGCCCGGACAGGCCACAGAGGACTTCACCTCTGAGTCCAAGGTGTCAGATGCTTCTGACAGAAGAGGGGCCGATTCAGATGTGACAGGTAGCCCAACCCAGGGATGGTGGTACCGGGGAAATCATGGGTGGCATTCCTCTCAGAAAGACAGGCTTCTGCAGAGGTTTGTGTAGTGGTATCGCAGGATCTCGATGCAGCGAGGTATGAACAGTAGACACTGGCACCAGCTGCAGGCCTTCTGCTGCCGGTGATACCAAGAGGCTAACAAGTCTCTTTCTCTTGTACCTCTGGAGTAGTTTGGATCGGTGCTGTCTGCTGGCTAGCAAATGTCTTTCAGGGGACAGCCTCAACAGACATGGACACAGGCACCAGAGGCGGTGGTCCCCTCTTGGGAGGTGATGAGCTTTCTCTCTTCCAAACACTTTGTGGCGTCTGCCTCTGTCTTGCTTTGATGAAGACGCAGAAGAGCAAGAAGAGGAACCGGTAGGGCGTACCAAAGTTGATGTACTTGCTGCTCTCTTCCCATGTGATGACTCCGATGGGGGTAAGATGCTGCTTCCATTAGCAAGCACTTAAGCCTCACCACCCTATCTTTTTTAGAGAGGCGCTTGAAACCTTGATGGATGTGAGATTTGTCACTGACATAGGATTCTCCTAAATATTTCATGCAGGTTGGATGAGGGTTGCTGACTGGCATATGCTTTGTGCAGGTCCGGCAGGACTTAAACCTTGGTGAATGGGGCATCATTCCGGTACCACTCCTGGTACCAAAAGAGAAAAAATGGTCAAAAAGAGACCAAAGACAAAACAAAAATCTAGCCCTAAAACTAGATATAACTAACAAACTACTATTTTACAATTATATACAAAGAGGAGAAAGGGAAGTACTTGAATTAATCCAGCTTGAAGTTGCTCCGACAACCATCACTGGCAGTAAGAAGGAACTGATTGGGAAGAGGGGCGACTCTGCTCTTTTATACCAGCACGCAGTGGCACGCAGCAACAGAGGGCACGTGAGCCATGCTAACAGGTACCGCTGAGGGAAAAAAATCTTTGACACATGTGCACAGGACTACAGTGGAACTGACATGCAATCATTCGAAGGAAAATTATACCATCATTCTAAAGTCATGGAAATAAGCAGTATCCTTTTACTCCACTTTTCCTCAATGCTAAACTCATCTATTCTCATTCTCTGTGTGTGTATGAGCATATGTTCTGAGTATATAAAAAAGAGGAAATCTGATACTCTCTGGTAATCTAGCACTTGCAAAATGCATGTGATTTAAATAATATACATTTTCTTAAACAACGCTAGATTAAACACAGGGTCTAACATTTTGGTTTGCAGACTCAAGCCATTTTAAGGGAATGAGACAATAGTGGTTACAGAGTAGCTGAATTCAAGAGATAATCATGGAAAAACTGTGTAAATGTAACTATTAGATGCCATTTACGACAATCTCAAAACAGCATTCCAAGGCACACCATAACTCCACAGATTTAGAATGATCGTCTGAGATTAAGTGCTTTTTAATCACATATGCCTCCTTTCTAGTTCCTTCTAGATCCAATTATTAGCAATATTCACTAGCCACTAAAGATTATCTGAATTCGCAGACCAAAAATGTTAATAGAAACAACTTTTTGTTTTGGTTTAAAAATTTCACTTTCTCTCAGTTATGTACAAAACACATACAATATGCACATATGCCTTCATATACCCAAACTCAATGCAATCCCTTTAATGTTACTTCCTAGAGGGCAGCTTACTGGAGGAGTATAAATAAGATATTTTTCCAAATAAAAATACTCTTTAAATTTAGGCACTATGTTCTAAATACCATTTTAAAATATAAAACAAACTTTCAAAAACAGTCTTAAGAAGGTGTTTTCCCCATGAGGTAACCATCAATGCCTCTGGTCTAAAGGCTTTTAAAAAGGGTATTTAATAAGGTGGGAGGGGAAACTACCTTTGATGTGATGTATTTGATACGCTATGGCCCTGGTCCTACAAAGACTTAAGCAAAAGTTTAATTTCATGAATCAGAGAAGTCCTGTTGACTACTGGGACTTCTAATGTGCTTAAAGTTAAGCACGTGCATAAGTGTTTTCAGGATCATTGTCTAAAGGAGGAACATGGAGCCCCAGAGCACAAATATGAATTGAGTCACTATCTACCGATTACACATTCCAATGAAATAGAACTGGTAGAGATACGAAATAATGTGTGAAAGGACAGCCAAGGATGTAGGAAGAATCCAGGATAAGAGAGCCCAATTGGGCAAAACCCATCTTAGTTTTAAACACTAAGCTTTGCCGGGCAGTTACAAAAATGGTGCACTGGGTATACTCAGCACATTCATTTTATATGTTTTTAACTCTGTTATATCAAATTACAAAAAGTTTTGTCAGATTTAACTATGGCCATCCCTAGAATGCTATGGTAAGTTGAGCTTTAAAACAAAATATTTTGCAAGTTATCAGCATGCAAAAAAGTCTAGTTTTTATTTTAAAATGTCAGAAAATACTATTTTTCTTTCATGCTCACATAATAAATATGGCTAAATGTATTTTATTGAAACTTTTTAAAAAGTCACTATTAGGCCAAGAGCAAACCTGAGAAATCTGAATCCAAAAGAAATATTTTTGAAAAAGTTATGATTAATTGAAAAGGTATGTTTAGAACACATTAGCCTAATATAAATAAGGTAAAACACAATTCATAAACAAATCTGTATCCCAATCAGCAGTGCATTTTTATTTTATGCAAGTGCATAGATACTACAGAAATGGTTGTCATAAAAAAAGAAATATAGACAGATTGTACTGTATTGACTTTAACTATAGCAGTCCTTATCAAGTGACCATTAAAGTTTCAAAATAGTTCCCAACAGAACAATCTGTTACAGTTTTCTGAAATATTTACCTTTTGGGTTGTGTTTTCTACTTTTGGTCTCTGAAGATGCTTCCCCTCTCCCTTTCCAGAAAGCTGGAGCAAAACCCCATTTGGTCTTTTTGAATTATAGGAGAGTTAAAAAAAAAATGCCCTTATTCCATTAAAAAAAAATTCTAACCACCTCCCTTCCCCCCCCCCCCCGACACTCTACAACAAAACAGACAGGGTACAAAATTTGAAACATACAATGGATGTATTTGAGACACAGTGGGTGAGGTAAAATCTTTTTATTGGACCATCTTGGTTGGTGGAAGAGACAAGCTTTCAAGCTTCACAGAGCTCTTCTTCAGGTGTGGAAAAGGTAACCAGTGTGTCACAGCTAAATAAAAGGTGAGGAAGATTGTTGTGCATAACACATGTTGCAAGAAACCACTTAAAAGGAAAAGTTAAGCTTTTATGCTTAACAACAATCTGTCCCACCTTGCATTCAGCTATGACACTGATCAAACAAAGGAAGGCACAGTCCCTGCCCTGAAGAACTTAAAACACTTAATTTATTTTAGTGTCCTGGTGCACACTAAGGACCTGCCCCCAATCTCACTGAAGTCATTTATATGGTATGGTAATGGAATATTATATCATCAACTTCAACGGTTGCAGGATCAGGCAGATGTACTGCGGCTGCATAAACTGCTAAATAAGATCCAATTCTGCCACCCTAATTCACGCTGAGTATCTTATTCTCGTGAGCAGGGGCGGCTCTATGTATTTTGCCGCCCCAAGCACGGCAGTCAGGCGGCTTTCGGTGGCGTGCCTGCGGGAGGTCCGCCGGTCCCGCAGATTCAGCGTACCCGCCGCCGAATTGCCACCGAAACTGCGGGATCGGCATACCTCCCGCAGGCGCGCTGCCAAAAGCCGCCTGACTGCCGCCCCCACAGCAACCGGCAGGCCGCCCCCCGCGGCTTGCCGCCCCAGGCACGCGCTTGGTGTGCTGGTGCCTGGAGCTGCCCCTGCTCGTGAGTAGTTCCACCAACTCAAAGAGGCTGTTCCCATAGCTATTACTCAGTGTAAAACAAAGGAGGCAGAATCAGAAGGATATGTTTACACTACCTCCCAGCTTAGGTAGACAGACATGTACTAGTGGGGCTGGAGCCAGTTCACTGAAAATAGCAGTGTCGATGTCACAGCTCAAGCAGCAGTTTAGGGTCTCAGGCTCACCCGACCCCTGGGTCTGAGCTCTGGTGGCTAGCCCAAGTCTTTGCTGGAGCCGCAATGTCTACACTGCTATTTTTAGCGTGCTAGCGTAAACCCTGCTAGCATGTATCGGTTCACCCAGGCTGGGAGGCTCGCTCCCAGCTGCTGTGTAGATATTCTGTAAGTGCTCACTAGATAATTCAAGGAACTCTGATGTGTTCCTTGCAAAGTTGATGGAATAGTTATGGAACAAACAGTTCACAGATCAAATAGCTTTGCAGGTTTTTTTTAATCTTTTCCCTCCCCTTTCTTTTCTTACCCCTTTTCGATTTTCTTTCTTAAAACAAAACAAATAATTAGGAATGGAATGCAAAATATGTGGTCAGAAAGCACTACGGTCACACAGCTAAAAAAATTAAAAGAAGTTAGGAACTGGACAAATTAAGCTTCCAACAGCAACAGAAACTTGGCTCTGTTGTATCTAGGTACAGTTTTGTATTCTTGTGTTTCATTTTTAAATTTGTTGCTACGGTTTGTGTCATAAATGGTGAAATGCACCCAGGCACAGATCTAGGGCAATTAAGACCTGCATTGTCCCTTTGTAGCAGGTTGGGGGGAGAGGGTGTGGAGCAGTCACACAGGGAGGGGGCCTCTCTGAAGTCCTTCCCTAACACCCTCTGCCCCAGATTAGAGCAGTGGACAGAGGACAGTGCATGGCTACTGCATTTGTCGTCATATGTGCCCAATGGCCCAAAAATCTTGATTAGATGCTGTGGAGGAGCTGAACTGCCTGACTGCGGGCTGGATTGGTACACCCAATTCCCACAGTGTTTCCCACACAAAGCCTGTGTAACAGCTTTGTATAGGAGATTGAGAGGTCTGAATTCACTTGAAAGATATATAATAAAATACACAGGATGTGCAACATGATACGATTACTGTTGGAACCCACTGTTGGAATCACTGATTGTGCAATTCAAAGGTTGCATTAATTCTAGTTAGGATTTTTTCTCTTTTGCAAGTAATTAGATATTATTAATTAAATGTTAATAAATAACAAAAAATATCTAAAAATTTGAGAGAGAGAATTTGTAATGGATTTTAAATCCAAAGCAGAATATATTTTTAGTTTGCAAACTCGCACATGTACACAATTGGGAGCCAACACAGGACTGGAGTGGCATTATGAGGAGAAAAAAGTGAGAGTATATGAGAACTTTGTAAAAAGAACAGGAGTACTTGTGGCACCTTAGAGACTAACAAATTTATTAGAGCATAAGCTTTCGTGGGCTACAACCCACTTCTTCGGATGCAGAAGTGGGTTGTAGCCCACGAAAGCTTATGCTCTAATAAATTTGTTAGTCTCTAAGGTGCCACAAATACTCCTGTTCTTTTTGCGGATACAGACTAACACGGCTGCTACTCTGAAACCTGAGAACTTTGTATGCATTAAGAGTGGATTTAGTACACAGACCTGAAAAGGACCTCTTTAGGTAAACATTATAAGGTAAGCAACTAACACCCAGTTTCAAAACTGTGCCTAAATTAAGCAGAAAAGGCAAACTAAATATTAAAATGGTACCTGCATAAATATTTATTCAGATATTTTCACATAAGCAAGCAGGAACTGGTTAAAATTTGTCTCTGAAAATGCTGAAGACACAATACAGTAATTAATTTTATTATTTATTTATCATCATAACCACACACAACTGCCCTATTTCTTCATCCCTCTAGTAAAAAGGGTACATTTCTACTCCACTACAACTCCAGGAACTTTTAGGCCATGTTAAATAAAGAAATGAAACTTCTGTAGTTCTAGATCTATCATTTGCGTCAGATTATAATCTCAAATGTAGAATTCTACTTTATGTGAACAATCTGATACTGCACTGGCACATGGAAGCGCACAGATTTTTTGAATTACACAGTGATCCATTCTGTGAATGTTAGTTATTGAGCAAGCCAAATCTGCAATAAGCAGTATGACTGAAAGAATGATGGCAAGAACTACATCTGAGCAGCATCACAAAATTAGACTGGGATTGGAGGAGGCACAAGGACTGCAGTCATACACCATACCAGAGCAGGTTCTGGCCTTATCTTCTAACAGTTTCTTTTCATCTGTGGAAGTAGCTCCCTTTGCTATTCTACAACAATCAATAATATGAGTGGGGCATGAAATACAGAATTCTCACAGTTTAGACCAATGCAGGATATGAAATAAAGCAGCAGCGTATTTCTATATATGAATCAGGAATAACAACAAGTTTATTAAATTGTGGTGCTCAGATAGCATTCTATGGCAATTAAGGCCATATAGGTAGTTAGTAGAAAGTAATGTGTTGATTAATAATTATTATCCTCCCTTTTCCACCCCACCCCACCTTCCAATTTTTCCCTCTCTGTTGTTATATTTTATATCTTCCAAAGAACAAAAATGTACCCAGCATTATGAAGATGGCTGATCATGAGAAGACCTTTTGTTTTGTTTTTAAAAAGGCTATAATTTGCACACCCTCACCCCTGCTGATTTCATGCCTGGCCTCTTGTCCTCAATGCCCATTCTAAGGTCTACTTTATGAAAATTCTGTTAGAGTAAAGGCAAGGGCTGTGCTGAGTTGAGCCATGGCCTTCATTAAACATGCAGAACATAAACTGTTGACTCAAAGTGATAGTCAACTCATAGCACAGCAGAGGAGAAAAAAAAAAGGATGAAGAGGCAGAGGAATGGAGAAAAGATGGGCAGAAAAGTCTTCCAATTCCTATTCAATACAGCCTGCTTGCAAGCACAATACTCTTTCAATTCACACCCAACAAGATTTCACTTGAAATTTTCAAGTTAACTAAATTTTACTGTTTCTATTTCAGGCTTGGGGATCACTTAACAAGGTTGCATACACTGAGACAAACCTGGTTCTGTTGGTTTTTCCCACTGGCTTCACTCATGACTGTTTTACTAAACAAAATGTTTAATTTTGGGTCTCTTATTTATTTATTTATTTATAGGAAAAACACAACTAAAAAACTAGTTCAAATAAAAAGCTGAATTTGAGGAAAGCAGTAGTACAGTTGGGAACAGAAGCACTAATTCAGCAAAGCATTTAAATACATGCTTAAGTCCCACCAAAGTCAATGAGATTTAATCTTGTACCTAAAACAGTGGTTCTCAAACTTTTGTACTGGTGACCCCTTTCACATAGCAAGCCTCTGAGTCTGACCCCCCCTTATAAATTAAAAACAGTTTTTAATATATTTCACACCATTATAAATGCTGGAGGCAAAGCATGGTTTGGGGTGGAGGCTGACAGCTCACGACCCCCATGTAATAACCTCGCAACCCCAAACTAGGAGTCCCGTCCCCTAGTTTGAGAACCCCTGGCCTAAAATTACGCTTGTGCTTAAGTGTGTTGCTGAATAGGAAGGGATTGCTGTATTGTGTCTGGAGAATCACACTCTTTTCATGTCTCAGGGCACACAAGACACATGGTCTGTTCTCTGGGCCATTTCCCTATAGGGGAATTAGAAAAAGAAAGAGACACAGAGAACCTAGAGATATGGGTTTCAAATGATTGAACCTATGCAATATATTTAAAAGACTGGTTGACACCGGTTAGGCTGTACTGGAAGGAAAACTGCAGTTGGCATTATGGCTCACCAACTTCAATAGGGCACCAGAGGGGGGCACTCTGAATGGGAAGTAAGGAAAATGTGTGGGGATGGAGGGAGGGGAGCATTGAAACAAATATATTAAAAACCTACTGTAGGTCTATGGGGGAGCAAAGTGGCTTTTTAAATTTCCACTTCAGCTACTGTGCTTGAATTTTTTTAAATTCAAAGATAGCTGTGTAACACTGCCTACAGTAGAAACTTGAATTTAATAGGCACGAAGCAGAAGGTGTGTAGCATTTTCCTCTGATCACAAGGAACAAGCACTTAGCTGAGAGAGATCCACAATGAGTCACTGCAGGGAGGAATCAAATACATCACAGGTACATGCCAGCCTTTTTTTTATTATTATTGTACCATCTGAAAAACACTTTATAACTTAAAGCCCTAGAAAAAAATCCATCTTAAATCAACCAGCCCTTTATACCTATCAGACTACACCACACTGTATCACACCATAGCAGTGCATTCACACAATTCTAGTGGAGGCTGGGGAAGGTCAGAGGGGAAGGTCAGCATTTCCTTTACAAACTCCTATTTTTAGTTGTTTATAAGTAAGCTTATAGATTCACTCCAAGCTGAAACTGGGCATACTCTCAACTCCAGCACTGAAGTGAATTACTTTCCAGGGAATTTCAAACTATTTTAATATTGCACATCTGCAAAATAGCATATTTTAAACATTTTATATTTTGACAGCATTTAAAAAATCATCTAAGATTAATTTGAAGTTTAAAATACAGTAAATTTAATTAAGGGCCAGATTCTGCCATTTTTACACTGAATATCATCTTACTCCACGAGAGATACTACATGTCTACACCTAACTGCTACACCTGCACCACTCTAGCGCTTCAGTGAAGACACTACCTACACCGACAGAAGGGGACATATTTCACCTCCCCAAGAAGCAGTATCTAGGTCATCAAGAGAATTCTCCCGTCAACCTAGCGCTGTCTACACCGAGGATTAGGTTGGCTTAATGGCATCACTCAGGGGTGTAGGTTTTCACACCCTGAGTAATGTAGTTATACCAAACTAATTTCCTTGTGTAGACAGTGCTTTTTATTTTACCATAACGGCGTAGTGAGTGAGGATTTCAGAATCTGGCCCTAAGCAATTAGCCCTTAAAATAGTATAATTTTTCTTATATCACCTATGTCTGTGCACCTATCTGTGTATTTTGGGTAGGAGAGAACAACCAATAGATATGTTGGCTTACATGTGCCTACTGAGCATACAGAGTCACCATTTTTCAGAAGGATTTTTAGTGTGCATTTTTAACACAAACTATACATCTACTGAATATGTATTTTCACAATAACATGGATAGGCTCTAAACAGTAGCAGTTTCTATAAAGTGAGAGATTCTTCTTAACACATGAAGTAAATTATCTAAGTACAGAGGGGTGGGATAAGATTGGAATTTCAGCCTGATATTGAAATTTCCTCTGTGGGTTTACAGCAGACTCAGTATTTTATACTTTTTGGTTCTATCTAGTATTCCAACCACTGCAACATACCACACAAAACTGTACACCACAGTGTACCATCCAACAGAGTATGTAGGCCACTTTGAATTTTTATATATATACACACCTACGTACGAAAAATGATCCATTAGCTTCCCCTTGCCCACTGTATCGAGTTTAAACTTCTAGTTTTTACCTTCAACACCCAGGCTACAGGCAGAATCTCATTGTATCATGCTCCCCTTAGCCCCCTTCACTCTGTCAGTGATGACCGCTTCATTGCCTCCTTAATTTCCTTCTCCCACTCCTGTCTTCATTCATTCTTCCATGCTGCTCCTGATCCAGGGAATGACCTCCCAATCCCAGCATGCTTTCAAATCCCTCCTTAAAGCCCCCTTTCTGCAAGGCCAACTATAGAAAAAATATTTTTAAAAACCAAAAAAGCTTTATCTAAAGTAACTCTTTCCTTTCGGTTCTTTTGTGCTCTTTGGAGCAATGTCTTGATATCTTTGTCCTGAACAGAACCAAGCACATTATCACAACTTCACAAACACACATACATTTACAATACGTAAAGTTGTTGCTTGTAAGCATATATTATGTACTATAGCAAACAAACCATTCAGCCATTATGAAACCTAGTTCTACAAGAGCAGTTTAATTTTTTTCTCCCTAAACAGCAGTTGGAACATTTCTCAAAACATATCAATGAAATACTGAATTTTTGAGTCCTGTGGCACCTTTAAGACTAACAGAAGTATCGGGAGCATAAGCTTTCGTGGGTAAGAACCTCTGGTCCTGAAGTTTTTTTGCTGTAAGATGGCTACCTTTACATCTGCTATTGTGTGTCCAGGGAGGTTGAAGTGTTCTCCTACAGGTTTTTGTATATTGCCATTCCTGATATCTGACTTGTGTCCATTTATCCTCTTGCATAGTGACTGTCCAGTTTGGCCAATGTACATAGCAGAGGGGCATTGCTGGCACATGATGGCATATATCTAACCAGATCAGCTACAACATCACCGGCTCATTCACCTGCACGTCCACCAATGTTATATATGCTATCATGTGCCAGCAATGCCCCTCTGCTATGTACATTGGC